>NC_045139.1:23276417-23592614 GCF_008831285.2 Nymphaea colorata | reverse complement strand
ATGTACATCCTTTGTCTTGCTTGTTCTCTTTCTTACATGTCATTTTCACTGTCACCGACTCTTTTCAGGTTTCGATAAGAGGGAGGAACTTCAAAGAAGGATGAACTCGGTGAAAGAGCGAAGAAGATGCCAATGAAGGGGCAGCTATGAGATTTCAACAAGGGAAGCAGGGAGCAATGACAATCAATACAGTCCTGTCCTCTTCATCTTTGAGGAGAGAGGTCTGAGAGAGGTCACTTTGGAATTGCCTTTTTGCTTTCTGCTTTTTAATGGCATTTTGTTGAGAAAAAGACTTTACAGTCATCACTCCAGCATGTACAAGGGAAAATCAACAGAAACAACCAAAAAGAAAGAAAATTGCTCCCTTCTCCTGTGTACAACAAACTTGAAAGTTGAACAACCACCCAAGTTTTAGTGTTGGAAAAATGGATTTGAGAAAAAAGCAGCTAGTTCATCATGTTCGGCCGCTGGTGCTGGTGCTGCTGGTGCGGCGACCACGCTGGTAAACCGGGGCTGAAGTGAGTAGAGACCACCCTCGCATCCAGCAGCTCGACGATCGGGGTGAAGTTCACACATCTAGGAACCTTGTATTGATTGATCGAAGCGCCCCTAGATATGGCATAGTCCATGAGCTCATCGAACGTGCCATTGCTCACGATTCTGATCTCCAGCGGCCCTATGCAATCGTAGACGCGCCCTTGCCTGTAAACCGAGTTCAGCGACCGCTCGATCGTCAGGCAACACTGGTCAAGGACGGACGTTGGAGGCTCGACGTGATTGTCATGGCCTCCGGAGGAGAGCTCCCAGTAAATGACATAGTGCCCGGGGATCGTCTTGGTGTCGGCGTAGCTGGTGTACTCTACGACTCTCGTGTTGTAGGCGGAAAGGTGAGCCGCCTCCGCTGCAGCTATTCCCTTCTGCAACTCCGTCTCGTCGGTCTTGTCCGAGTCGATGCTGAGGAGAACGTTCTTTCGGCGGACGAAGTTAAACTGGGGAGCGTTGTTGTAGAATCCGGCCACCCTTAAGACGTCTCCGACTTTGTAACGGTAGAGACCTACAGACCACAACAATTACAGAGTCATCGCCACCATCTTTGGAGATAGCAGAATGAAGATACCAACTTTGCCAGATTCGGCCGGAAGCTGGCAGGGGACATACCGGAGTAGGTTGTCACCACGAGCTCGTAGTCTTTTCCGACCTTCACATTCGCTAAGTCGACGAGTTCCTCCATCTCCATTCTCTTGTCATTGTTGGCGTTGTTGTTGTCGTCCACAGGCAGGAACTCGAAGTAACCCATGTGAGGCATGATGGTGTAGGCGACATCAGAGGGTTTGCTCATGGGGTTCAAGTTCAGACCGAAGTAGCACTCAGAAGAGGCATACATGGTGCAGGCCAGTGGCAGACCCCCACTGTAGAAATCCAGAGTGGGGATGTACTGAGCCATGGCTCCCGTCACTATGACGTCCAAGTATTTGGTGTTCGGCCATATCCTCTTGATGATCCCCTGCCAATTGCCGCTCGAGCACTCTGCCCGCACCTGTGCCGCATTCTTGGGGTCCGGCAGCAGCAGCCGCTGGATGGCAGCCCGGACTTTGGAGTCGGTGATTCTGGGGTCCACGGTTCCGTTCTCCAGATCTGCAGCCAGCGCCTGGTAATGAACCTCAAGGAAGTGGATGGCCCGGAGGAGGCCGGAGGCGAAGACCGCGCCCATGCGGAGGACGGACCGGCGGTCCACCAGGCCGGCGAGCATCTGGGTGTACATGCTCTGGAAGGAGTCGGTGCAGAGGATGGAAGCCGTGGGGCTGGTGTACTTGGTGTAAGGGTCGGCCGGGCGGGTGAGGAAGTGGGCGCTCTTGTAGTAGCTGGTCAGGACCGGCCGGGCCGGAAGCCCTCCCGGCGTCTTGCTCTCGGTCTTGACGAAGAGGAAGTACAGGGCTTTGCCTTTGTCCAGACCCGGAACAAACCTGCCCACGTACATACAACAACCCACGTGCATTTAGTATCAGAATTCAGGCCCAACTCCAATGTATTATGAATGTATTTGTGAAATGCATGAGATATCTACTTGAAAATTCATTTGTGTACAAATTTCCATCAAAACTTTTAAAAGTGTTGTATCCAAGCGTGTAAGGGAGTAAATAGAGGATAGAAATAAATAACTGTTTTCATCAGATGACCTCTGTCTAGAGAGAGAAAGGGAGAGATTCTTATCTCATTTTAACGATGGTAGGATGAAGAAGAAGATTATCAACATGACTGGCATGTGGACCCTCTAATAAAGAAATTGTGGATGGACAGTTGGTGCATGTGGTTCCTTTTAGTAAATGAGAAAGGAACAGGTGCTCGGAATATACAGTGCATGTGCTGACTACACTGGTCCATGGCCACGAGGACCGTCCTCAGCTTGGCGCTGTCAAAGGACAAGGACAACAGAGTGCTGTAGGTTTTTGGCCTAACGGAGTACAGCAATGGCTGTACTCTACAGATGACAACAGAGAAGAAAAGAGGACAGCTAGCTATGGATATGCCTTGATCGGCACAGCTAGCTGGTGTGACGGTTTCGGCGAAGAAATGAGAAGAAAGATAAACAAATAGTGCCGTGAAAGAGACATGGGCAGTAAGGAAACCGAGTTTACTTGTTCATGACAGGCATGAGAAGGTTGTAGAGCGACTGCTTCCTGTCGAGCTCCTCCTCTATTGTCGGCATCAACTTACGCTCACCAGCTGATGTGCCGGAACTAATCCAAAGAAGGAAAAGCACATACAACCATCAGATGCTGTTCCGGCCGCCTCTTATAATTCACATAGAGATAGAAAGAAAATAAGAAGAAGAAGAAGAAGTAATTTACCTAGTGAGGAACTCGGAAATGGGGTGAGCTGACAAGATGGGCGATCGATCGCCGTTGGCGATGCGACGGATCTCCGGCAGGAGCTCCTCGTACGTGACAACCGGCAGCATTGCCTTGAAGGATTTGGGGTCAGTCCTGCCGGCGAGGCCGTGCCTCCTGAGGTACTCGGTGGAGGCGTTTCTAGAGAGGATCTCCCGCAGCACCATCTCCTGCACCTGGCCGGTGTAGGTGGTCATCTTCTCTATGAATTCCAGCGCTTCCCTGTCCTTCTTCGAGTCCGAAGCCGATGGCTTCAATTTCAACACGGTGAACGCTGCCTGTGCCATCACTCGACACTATAACAGGGCTTTTCTGTCTACTCTCAGATCAAGGGGAGGGAAGAAGATCTGTGCAAGAACTCTCTCTTTCTCTGTATCTCTCTCTGCGTGATCTCTTCAACAAGTACTTGAAGAAGGCCTTGTTGATAAGGCGGGGAGAGGCCTCTCGTATTTATAAGAAGCCTCCAGAGAGAGGGAGGGAGCATGTGAGCTAGTTGTGGGCACACATGCATCGCGGTTTTGTTCTATTTGACTGGACGTCGCTTTCCGACGAAAGACAAGACGACACACCTGTCTGTGCCAAAAGCGAAAAAATTTAAAACTAAGGGGAGGAAGCAGGCCTCGACTTGGCTTGGCTTGCTTTAAACATGTTTACTTTTATCAGAAACGATTAATGTAGAGCCCCGGTGCATCTGCATCTGCATGAAGAGAAAACGTTAGTCAAGATCTTTCAAATGGAAACAAAAGTTATATATATATATATATATATATGTTGCTTACCGGAAACCAACAATATCCGAGTTCATTAATGGCAGAAACAGGAAAGGAAGCAAGGCAGAGACGATCAAGAACTTGAAAGAGCGGGCAGTTGCAGAAATGCTCCACGGAATTGATGGATGGTGGATGAAAGAAAGAGGGTCCTTGGCTTCCATGGTGGATTAGATTAGATTGAGAGGTGGAAGGAAGAGGTAAGGTTAAACGGCGGGGGGAGCACGGAGCAGCGCGATGATCAGATCGTTGTCAGAGAGATGGATACGCGGACGGCAGGTTCCTCGTACAAAGGGGCAGGCCGGCCCCCGGCGTGTCGGCCGTCCGGCCGACCAGCCGCTGAGAGTCTCCCACGTGGAAGTCACGTCACGTCACGTGGTCCAGCCGGGACAGGGGAGCGACCGCGACCGCGTGAGGCCATGCCCCCGGAGGGGTCGTCCTCTGTTAGTTCTTAAACGGAAACTCCGGACGGTTTTTCACGCTAAGTCCACTGGATCCAAGCAAATGACGCATGCATACCTTGCAACTGATATTTTCGACCAGTCCAGCCCAGGGAAAATACCGCTTTTCTTTTGTGTCATTTATTTTTTTGTCACATTTATGACGTTGAATTAGTAAAATAACAGTTAGTATATGTTCTTTACATACATTTAAATTGAAAAAGAAACGTGCAGAGATGTCTATTAAGGTAAAAAGCCCTAACTAGAGGTTTTATTATATAAAATTTATATTTTTAATAAGTAGGGCTCTTCAACTTAATTGTGGGTTTAAATCTTTATTTTAAAAAATAAAGAAAAAAATGAGTAATGGTTAACATAAACAATTAACTTTGAGGAAGTAAGAAAACTTAAGGGGCATATGGTTGCACCCAAATGGCATAGGGATTAAGGTACTTTCTCTCCTAATAAGTCACCCATGTAGCCCTAAAGGTAAAGAGGAAGAATGAGGTTTGACTCATGAACGATTCAGAAATATGAACCTATAGAGGGAGGATGATGAGTTCAATCTGCCCCAACATAGAAAACAGTTAATATTGTTTGGTAATTATAATGGCATAGATAGATTAACCAATGCATTTTAATCCATCAAGTTTTAATATACTATGATCCAATATTATTTTTTATATGCCTTATCTTCATCCTAACATATGCAAATGATGCAATTAAGAAGTATTTATTTGTTAAGGAACATGGAGGCACATGAGATTTAGAGAAAGAGATGCCGAGGACTACATATGTGGGAATCAAACCAATGACTGGCCGGCCCTACCAATTATGTCAAACACTTTCTTGTAAATGTAAATACAAAGTTGAAAATAATGTTTAAAAGAAAAAAAATAGCAGAAACACAAACTAGCTTCCAAATTTAGATAAGCATATCTCAATTAAACCAAATAATCTCCCCCTTCTTTCTTTGTGTTTATGGATCTCTCTCCCTCCTTGTACAAGCCAATTTTTTGTGCTATAATACAAAGGCATAAGATAAAGGCATAAGATAGGGACAGGACACATGGGAGGTCATTTGAGAGATGAGAGGTTTGGGAATTATGGTTTGGGAGGCTGCTTTCAATGGCAGACAGAATAAGAGACGCTAATATATTGTAAACTACTTTTGAAAATTATTTTTCGGAGGCTTACTATCTATAAGAATTGAACTGATGGCAAACCTTCTATGTGTAAGATTGCATATAACTTGAGTTCGAACTCGATATAACAAGCTCGACTTGGACTTGATGATACAACATCAAGGTCGAGCTCAACTCGCTTTATCTCGTTTCTATTAAGTATGCCTTGTCTCTTTAACTCATTTAACTTGTTTAATTTTTATTTGTATAATTATTTTTTATTATAATTAACATTCATTACGTAGTTGAGTTTATACGAGTTGAGTTCTCACAAATTGAGTTTGACTCACTTGACATTTCAAACATACATTTGAACTCGAGCTTGACTCACTTATAAACAAGTTGAGCATGAGTCAAGAACTCGTTGAGCAGCCCTATCTATCTGCCTATCAGTTCATCTATACTAAATGCAAAGACCCTTTTGGAAAAGAGGGAGGGGTTAGAAAGAGAGAGAGAAGGGGAGAGAAGGGGAGACAAGAACGGATCTACTTGGTTTTTACAACCATACTCTTAATTTCAAGATCAACACTTCTCAATTCCATCATGTAGCACCTTTCAATGCTAAAAGTAAGGATGTGGTTAATACACGTCACTCTATTCGAGCGGTTGCCCTGAAGAGAGAGAGAGAATTGATCAAAATTTTCACAACTGTCTCACAAGAGACATTTTGAATTTTATAAATGTAATAAATGCATGGTTGAACAAGTACGTTTTGGACTTTTGCATGATTTTATGTTAGAAGTGATTTCAATTGTGGGTTCATATGTCTATCCTTTCAACAAAATAATAATAACAAAGCAAGAAAATGATGATGATGGTTAAGTTTTTAAAATAAGAGGGACGGACCGAACCATGGTCGATCATATTCCCCAAGAATCGAAAAAAGAAAACTCGTTAACTGTGATGACATAATTTGATTGATTATTCTTGTATAAAAAATTATCATATGTACATCTATACACATGTATATTTACATTGACTTCATAGTTAAATTTAAAATCATGAAATTTGCCACAAAATTTACATTTTTTGGACAAATATGTTCACAACTTAAAAATAAACGAATCCTTGGGACTAGTTGAATGCATTCTTCATCCATGTGTTTTTGTGCAATTTTTGAGACAACTATTAAATCCCTCTCCTCATTCATTGCTCAAACGGTAAGCGGCATGAATAATGATTGAGACCTGGGACATACAGGGCACTGGGGACAAGAAATTAATGGCTACGGCCCTCAACTCAAAACAGAAAGTGCGGTGCTTTTTTTCTTTTTCGTGTATTTAATGTTTGAGTGTTAATTGAGGAGATGATGGCATTTTTAAGTACTATTCATGTTCATACACATTGAAAAAAGTAATTTTACATGTAAAGTACTTAATTTGATCATATAATTTATAATGGGTTCATATATATATATATAAAAGCAAGTAAATAAAATTATTTTATCTTGGCCTTATTGAAAACCAAAGCCCTCATAATTTTCCCTATTAGTTTGGAGTACTAAGTCTATTTTTAGTATTCCGAGGTAACACTCCTACCGTACCTCAAATTACGTGTATCTTTTGAAACATAAAAAATTGACTTAATAGGAGTTCAAAATGAAAACTAACTGTTTGTACCTCATCCATTCTCTCAATTCATATGTGCCATGTCCATTGCACTAGTCCTCCCTCTCTCTCTCTTTATATATATATATATATATATATATATATATATATATACCATTGAATAATATCAAATATGCAGACTAACTCTTAGGCATTAGATCATTTATATATCATAAGAGGCTGCAATAAAAAATAAAATTTTCATCTTTTTTAAGGTGCTTTCATTATTTTGCAAAAATCTTAATTTTGATTGCTTATAAATAGAGTATGGCTATTTAGAATTATGCAGCCATTCCAGTAAGAGTCGTCCATCTGATGTAGATGGATAGTTGAGAGAAAACTTAAAGAAAACGTGAAAACTAATATTAAATGACAAAAATGTTTATAACTTTTTTGTTTTTGTTTTTCTCTAAACTATTCATCCTGATTGATCCAATAATATGACTCTAACAAACTAGAGTACTCTTTATATATATATATATATATACTAACATTTTTTTATTTAACTATTCGAAAGGGTATTGAATAGTTGAACCAATGTAAAAGTGACATTTGAATATGAAAATTTATGATTCCCCTTATGACTACCACTTGTCTTCCTTTATAAAAGTTAAACTCTACCCACCATTAAACAATGACAAATTGTTTGATTAATATGTATAACCCAAAAATTGATGCAAATTTGTGGAACACTATTTTACAGTGTTCTATAAATTTACCTCATTCTTTGAAGCAAATTCATAAAACAATGTTACTTTTCCCATTGCTAAAATGAACCTATTTTGAAGTTAAATAAAATGAGTCTCAGTTACAAAAAATGAGTGACAGTTGTACTGGCTACTATACATTAACTCAAGCAACCTTTAGCCGAGCCTAGAACCTCTAGACTTCATTGAGTTCATCTGTTAACAGCAAATAACTTTGACTGAGAGAGTGAGAGAGAGATATTAATTTAATCTTATTTATTCAAGAAAGGAAAAGGGTTTGTTGAGAGAGTTTAATTTAATCTTATTTATTCAAGAAAGAGAAAGAGGTTGTTGGCTATGTTATTTAAGAAAGGGAGAGTGACTTTCGTTTCCTTGAAACAGCATTTCGATGATAATTCTCATAAACAGAGTTTTGTAAAAAAAATTGTTTTGTGTAATAATAAACTATTCTTAAAAGTGGTTTTTTTTTTTCAAGCGATAGATGGAAAATTAGTGAAGGAGCCTGAAAGAAGGTAGAAAAGAACCTGAAAAAGTGAAAAATAATTATATTTAAAGCATATTTTCATTTATTATAATATGATAGTGCTTATCAATTAATGGCTAATAATTGCGCAATAGAACTTTAATTTTATAATATATATATATATATATCATGGGCACTCGGTTTGAAAGTTAATAACGCAATCATGCCGGTAGGCCAGTGGATAAAGCGCCCACAGAAGGTCCGGCCGAAAGTCGGTCAGAAATTGGACCCACGGTCGCTGCAAACAGGAACAGAAAGGAGAAAAGGGAGTTGCGTAGCCGTTCAAATTAAATACTTTTTGCAGAAAAAGTTCTTTTTGAAGGAATAAATTTATTTTTCATTAATGGAGTAGTGATTGCTGACACGACTAGGCACAGGTTTTGCCACGCGACAACCAAATCCAAGTCGCATCTTTTATCTTCAAAAATTTCACCCAGAATTTTTCTTTGCAATTCTAATATATTTTCTAATTAGTTTCGAAACTATGTGTGCCAAGTTAAGTGTATACTCTTTGTTGAGACAATATTGAATTTTCTTTTCTTTTCAATATTCAGTATTAAGCATTTGAAAAAAAAATTATAGAAAAGAAAATTATAGATATCATATTTTAGCGGTCAAAATTTAGTTATATATATATATATTATGCGGGAAGCTGAAAATCGTTATATGGATAAGAATTAAAAGTCTGTCATTAAAATCAATTGCCATCAAAAGAGCAATAGCAATAGTTTATGATGCTTTATAGATGAACTTTTAATATTTTAGCCGTTTGACACCCTTTGACATTCAACATATTTGCCTCTCCTATGTATGTATATATGCATGTGAGAGTGCACAATAGCTATATATTTTTTTTTAATGTTTATAGTTCTTATAAATTAAGCTCCATAAATGCGTAACACATGCTTTCTCAACTTAATATGCTTCTTATGCGCATTTTCTCGTTAATAAAATAGTTTCTCATAAATTCAACCATATAAATGAATGCAAAATATATAAGAAATATGAAAATTAAAGTCTAACCATTACATGGCCTCCCTTTATTTGTTGGCAAATTGCATAAGAAATATTGAACAACTTTGCTTCTGAACATGTCCAACCAGTTGGAAAGTAGGCAACAATATTTTAAAACCTGTGTCTCGAGTCCACTCACCCATTCTTTACTCGTAACTCATTGGGTCAACATGGTGGCTGGACCGGGTTTTGTTAACCATTATTTTTGAAAAACATAACAAATAATTTGTCATTTATGCTTAGAAAATTTATAAGACTTTATAACATGTATAATCAAGCTAACATTAAGTAAGCTAATAACTGTTGCTGCTCTTTTTATAGTTGCATACTTCAAAACCGAGTAGCAAGATTCAATATACATTAAATGAAAAATAACTCAACGGTAAACGATAATTAAAATCAATATACTCAACTAGCAAATAGTTAACAAACTTTACGTGTATGTATATATTATGTAAAACCAAAGTCCCTTTATAAAAATTGAAATAAATATATAACTATATATATATATGAAATTAAGCTTAATCAAATTTAACTTTTCATTTGTAGAATGCAATTTAATAAATGAACAATAATTCTAAATTCTTGCATTTCGATAAGTTAGAAGATTTACGTAAAAGATAAAGTAATTAAGTAATTAGTAAAATACAAAGTTGATTACTTGGTTGCACCGAGTCAAATTAGTTTCAGTCGAGTCAACCCAAGTCATGCTGAGTTTCGATAAAACCAAGTCCTTCTATCGGGTTGGTCTGATAGGGGGCTGAGTCAAGCTAACTCACTTTGTTGACTTGACAAGTTTTAGAATACTGGTTAGCAGTGTAGTCTTCTGGACTATAATATGAAAAACTATGATCAAACTTGTGGTAGCTTATATCTTTATTTACTAAGGTATGACTTTTAGAATCCAAAATGCTATTATTAATAAGGTTGAGGGAATCATGAGAAGCATTTCTTGAGGTGATTTAGAGGACCATAATCTACCTTATCAAATTCAGATTTTTTTTTGCTTAAGCCAATGGTTAAGAGGAGGTGTGGGCTTATTTTATAATATGATCTACTTGGTATATAATGTTTGATGTTTGAATTGTCATCCAAAGAAAGTCATGAGGAGAAAATATATTGCAAGATGCAATGTTCATATTTGCAAGGTTAATGACAAGTATTCTTGGCCTTCAAAGGAACTAACATGGGGATGGGAGGAGGTAAGCATGAGAACTGCCAATCACTTCCATATGGGGCCTAATCTCCTAATTTGGTGGATCTTAGCCCACCTCTTAATAGTTTTAATTGTAGCCCTAAAAAGGTTAAAAGACAGGACAACTAATCACTTACCAACTCCTTATAAGCCCTAGAAGGATTCCAATAATCCTCAAAATATATGGGATTATACTTCCCACAATATGGTATTACAACCTATCCCTTCAATAGGCACATGCATCTTTATGTGTGGGACAATGTTGAATAGCCATTGCCCTATGCATGGTCCTAGCTAGAAGGATCTCAACCTACACCCCGTAGCAACTTTGCTTATAGCTTAAAAAGACTAGAAACCATGACAATTATTTACTTAATTAACCTCTCGTAAGTCATTAATAACTTCCAACATATCTTCAATATGAAACTAAACTTCTTACAATACCATAAGACACTAGATTTTAGATAGAAAACTAGGAGTGGAGTGAAATTCAGGAAGTGTACAAAATGACTCTAGCTTATCACCCTATAGGTGAAGGCTTTGACCTAAACCATTTGCATCAATTGAGAAGTGTTCTATGGTTATGTCATGCAATTTGTACCATTACTCTCATCGACGTTGATGTTGTTTTAATACAGACAAGAAGAAAGGTTCCTCAATGGAAATGTTTCAGAAATTTTTACATGATCAAAAGCAAAGATATTGAATTGGTAAGTAGAACGCTGCAATTTGATGGAATATTGATGCTATTTCAAGAGCTAAAATGGACTCTATGCTTAGTCCATGAGATGGATACCTTTATGGAAGTTGAACTTTGGGGATCCAAGGTTTTTCTTGGCTAATAGGTGTACACAATACCTCTAAAGTATGCAACCTTGTTTTTATCTTGTCACTTTGCAAGAAAGTTGGGCATCTTGGAGAGTCAAGTTTAATGTCAAAATTCTTCTCCCTAATTCTATTAATGAAACCCTTGCATGGTGATGGAGATTGAGTTCGTTGTGGAAAGCTCATAATTCTTGTGCTAATAAGAGTAATCAATAAGCAAATGAGATTTTTTAAACTTTCTCAAAATCTTTGATAGGGTTAATGAAAGTGGAAACGTGAACTTTTAGTTGTAAAACCAAATAACAACCTAGTTGTGTCTGTATATGACATGTAAAGTAGTTTTCTTCATAAATTAAATGACCACTTAATTTTATGTAAGTGTTTGACATCTGAGAGTTCACTTGGTGTTGCATAAGACTTTGTTAGATATCATGCTTATGACATTGATTTATCTTACACTAGTTACAAATTTAGATGTGTATAAAAAAGTGATGTAATTGATATTTTTGGATATCTTACAATATTTTAAAGAGCTATTCCCTTCATTGAACATTTATAAAAAGTCACAATGGATGAAGTTGTCACTTCTCATACATAGTCTTGTAATAAAATTGTATCTTGTGTGTGAAAGGATTTATGATCTTTATTGTCGGATATCCTGCCATATACTTTGAGAGGTTGATGTTCTGGTTAAAATTTTTATGTAAAAAATGAGTGCACAACAAACAGATGGAGTTTGTGCTTCTTTTCCTTAAGTGGGTTAACATTCCAATTTTGGAGATCATGGTTATTGTGAATTTAGTTATCTTTTGTTGTATTAGTCATAATTGAACTTTTTTGTCAGTTTTATGAACTATATTTTGCAATAGGCTTTAAAACTTTTTAAGCTGGTAATATAGATATAATATGTTGTTTTCAAAAGTTTGAGATATTATTTCTGAAAGAAATTTTCTTTGAACATTCTTTGTAACTCAGGGTAGAGAATAAACTAAAACCAACTATTTAAAGAAACTATATGTACCTATATCTAGGGAAGACATACTCTACTCTAAATCTACAAAGATAGTAATTCAAGTTTACTATAGAACCAAACATGATGCCCATTAAAATGAAGATAGACAAAATATATATTTACTTACCAAAGGTTTTGACAACATTGATGGTTTTAATCCATGAATAAACAAGGTAAATGCAACCTACAATAGTTTAAAATAAATATTACCAATTTACATGTAGATCTATATTTGGCTAGAAGACCTCTATATTGAGATAGAAGAATTGTAAAACAAATTCCAATTAAACAAAGAGAATTTGTTTTGTTATTTTTGTTCTTACAAATATTATAATCATTCAAAGGGCACCATATTTGAAACTATCATAAAAAGAGAACTATAGTTCCCAATATTTTAAAAACTACAAAGCAAATAAATGTGGAAGTTTAAGGAAGCAAGTAATTGTACCTTGAATTTAAAAAGGAATAACCAAATTCCACTAGATGAGCAAAAGGATCGTAGAATAAAAACAAGTGATCCTATCTATCTTGGGTACATGGATTAAGTCAATAATACACAATGCACTTAATTCAAATTGAATAAAACTAATGAAAGCCTTGATTTTCTAAGAAAATTTTCAATTAGCAAAGACCATTAACATGCATATACAAACTGATTTTTTTGGATTAATACCATAAGAAACCATAAACTATAGCTAATTTGAGTCCTACTATACATAATAAAAATGTAGTTGTGTAGTTTCACCATAAAATAGCAAAAATTATGGCTGAAACTATTCTCAAATAAAAAAAAGAAACAAAGTTGAGTAGGGTGTTATGATGCTGGAGTGCAATAAGTATAGAACATAGAATAGGGTTAATACAATAATATAAGATACACTAGGGGTTAGGCCATTTCTTTACTAGATACATGACATCAACAATACATATGTTTTTATAACAAGAAATCAGGTAAAACATGTCATTAACACAACCATTGATTGATGTTTACTATCATTACCCCCAACCAAGGGACTAACACCCAAACTGGATTTTAGTTTTCTTTTAACTTGTGCACTGAGTACATCACTATCACATAAGCAAGGAAAAACAAGTTCTACTACTTATCCAAAGGGGGACTATAGTTTTCTTTTCAAGAATCAAGGTGAAATATCATTTGAGTTTTTGAGCTGACAAAATCTCATTGTCAAATATTAGACAGAAAATAATAACATAGTTATGTACTAAAAAAATATTTTAATGAAACAGATGAGAAACACCAAGTGGTGACATTTATTGAGAAAAAAAAAGAGAAGATAATAAAATTCATTCTAAAGAGAGTCTGAACTATAATAACACAATCTCTTATTATTGTAAAATTCGCTAGTCTTCCATTTATTGCAGAAGACGACATTCATCACATATTCGTAAATATTAGCTACATAACATCAAGTTGAAAATTTGAAATATTTACTTATTGTAATAAAACATTTATTCTGAAATTCTTATTATTAACCTCCACAAAGGCTAAAAGGGAGTGTGGTATAATTGTATTGCCATTGTTGCACAATAGTTACTATGCAAATAATGAAAAACAAAGTACGAGGTAATACAATGATAAGTCGCACGCCTATGTTAAGAAAAGACTTATAGCTAACAACATTTAATAGACATCCCTTTGATATTCACTTGATGGAACATGCAAGTATAATTTCACTAGGCTTGTTTCAAGAGATTTTCATAACATTTTGAGACAAAGTTTTCTCATCTGTTTTTTGCATTATTCTTTTGTCACTTAACATTATCTTCAATAGGCTCTGTCAAGATAATCAATGTATCACACATGCTCGGTTTGGTACAAAAATATTCAAACTTTGTCATACCAAGTGGTTTGTCATATTGCCAGCCAATTGCTCAGAGGATTGAATAAATCAGATTGAAATGTATCTCTTTGACACATAACCATGAACAAAGTGGAAGTCCACTTCAATTTGCTTTCTACAAACATGAAAAATGTATTAGCAACAAGATATAGAACTCCAACATTTTTCCCACTCACAATGTTAGCACTCAATCACATATAAACTTTAATCCATCTGATAATGCTTTTGCTTACAGAAGTTTGGCAGCTGGACATGGTAAGGCCTTGTGTTTAGCCTTGACACTTGAAGGAGAAATAGTTTTTGCTTCAAAAAAACAATGATACAATATTTTTTCCTCGAAATATGTGACAAATCCACTAATTGATTTCTGATCCCAGAGATTCTAACCCAATCAATGTTAGGGAAAGCACTTAGATTTGAGAATGGTGACAAGTGAATATGTAATAGTAATGATTTGTAATCTTTAGATGCCATAAAGTATGTTTTAAGGGAGCCCAATTGCTACATTTAGGAGCATGCATGAACTGAGATGCCTAATTTACAACAACATCGAGTTTATTCAAAGTAATATATTATAACACAACCACCATTCTACTATATAGAGAAGAGCTTGTAGAAAAAGTGTATACTTTTAGATGGATTGCCTAATGAAGAAGATTGTGAAGATAAGAATGTTTAGATAAAGCTAGAGAATGAGAATGACATTTGACTTTTTCTGTGACAAGAAAATAAGGAAAAGCTCCAAATCATTCATTGAGAAAGTAGTGTAAAGTAAGTAAATAATTTAATCAAGGAGAGAGGTAGTTGTCTTGAGGAAAATCAATTCATCAGCATATACTAAGAAAAGTATTTTTATCTTTCTCTTGATTGAAAATAAGAAACAATGCCTCAGACTATGATGTACACATACCTTGGCTTACGAGACAACAATTTAAACTATGTTATCAAGCTCGAGGGCCCATTTCAATTTGTGTAGAGTTTTATCCAATTTACATATACAATTTGATTATTGAGGATAAGAGAAACCTTATAGTGTGTGTGTGTGTGTGTGTGTGTCTATATATATATATATCTATATATATATATATATATATATATATTATATATAAAATCCATGAGAACCCATCTAGAAATATGTTATCAAAAATCAAGTGGCCACAATAGCTAACCATACTAAACTGCAAGTCTTAAACAAATAGTGTTCAGCTTGACATTCAAACTAAAAGACTAAATAATTAACTCTCACTTCTTGAAGAAAGTCTCATGCCAACATGGGCCTTATACCAAACTATGACATTTAATATTGTAGACCACTTTGATCCAATTACATTACATTCAAGTTTGTTTGGAAGTAAATGCCTCATTTTATTTCTTTCAAGAGCATCAATCTCATGTTACATGTCATTTTTCCAATGGTGTGAGGTGATGACTTCTTTGAACATTTGTTGGTAAATGTTCATGTTAAGAAGCTTGCTTTCAGTGTAAAAGATCTTAGTTTAAGGGACCTATTCATCAATCCAATTATGATTGGATGAACATGTGAACTTGGACTAAAAGGTCACTAGAATTTAGTTTGATAAGAAATGAATTTATTATCTTGTTTCTAGGTTTGTTTTATTTGGTTAGTTGAATGAAAGTTAACACTAAGAGGAGATGAAGTTTGAATTTGTTATGGAGGTCAAGGTAGCTATTTACAATGTGGTGTTGAAGAGGGTTCTACTAATATTCATACACGTGCTAAAAATTGGACCAAACACATGTGGGTTGAAGGTTGAACACTTGTTGGCTGGGCGGTTGGGTTCACATAATGAAGAGAGACACTTGTTAGAACTATATGCTTGTTCGTTATTTATATTTGATATTGGACATGATCCAATTTTTAAAGGCTTCATCCGTGGGTCCAACTTAGAGGAATTGACTTCATGCACTAAATATGAATGTCAGATCCTCTTAAATGTTCATCAAATAAATGTTCATCAAACATTACATGCTGAGAGATTATCATTTGGGTCTCTTTACATTCAAAATATAGGTAGCCTTTATGTTAGTTATATCCTAGAACAATGGATAACAGTGAAAACAGAAAACTCAAAGACAAAAGTTATCTAGAAAATGCCTAAAAAGAAGCTCATACGAAATTTTTTTGTTTCGTTTAATGATAAAAAAATGATTAATTATGTGTAGTAGTGCGCAAAATAATTTGACCATAAATTTTGGATGTGATTGTGATCATTTAGCAGTCACTTTAATTTTGATAACATGTCAATTCTTGTGCTCCAAATTCTATTTTTTTTCTAGACTATATAGACATTAAAAGTGATGAATAATTTCTTGCGACATCAAATCTCTTTCTATGACATTATTTTAAAATTATCCTTCATTATTAGATTAAAAATTTTAATAGAGGATTTCAATGATTTTTCAGTTATAACTTTGGAATTAGAAAAACTTTTATATACCTCAGATTTGGCAGTTTTAGAAATTGAGTCTACCACTAAAAGAAAATAATGGGGTAGGACCTTAAACATCCATACAAAGAACTTCTAAAATTTGAATTAGAAACATTAGGAACTATGAACAACAATTTGTAAGCATTTCCCACACAAAAAAATCACGCATTCTTAGGAATATGTGAACTTATTGAAATGCATTTATGTGAATTAGGCAAAGAAACGATCGTTCACTTGCATGGCCAAGTCATCAATGACACTCCTTATTAGAACTCGACTTCAATTGAAACATTGTTTAAAAGTACTCTCAAATAGTTTATGTTTTGAAAACTAGGTCCGAAAGAACATTAGCTCAATTATGGAGAGGACTATCATAAGGCTATTTGTGATTATTATGACTAAGAATGCATCCTACACTTCTTATTTGGTAAGCTTTAATGCAATAGTCATGGAAAAGATGTTTGAGTCACCCTTGCAAGGTATAAACTAAAAGGTGTTAAGGATCTTTTTGATCAAATAAACATGTCAATATACAAATTTGACATCTTGTGCAGCATGGACACAAACTTTTCTATTGGGTAATCACATTTACATATGGTGCTGGTTTCTGATTCCCATTAGTCACGCATTCATCTTCTTGAACTACCTATCTCAAGTATATGGCTCTATCTGATACAATTCTTAGGTTTATTCTTAGATTTTAATATATTGGTACCAGACCTTGGACCTGATTACTAAGATAGTACAAGTGACGGTAGGCCTTTTAATAACAAAAGGGTTCTAATGCAACAATATTACCTAAGATGATTGGCGTCAACCTTGTGATTTTAGCAATATCTTTACCTAACGTACATTTTCCATTCAAACAATATTTGGTAGGCTATAGTAAAGCCTATTAGCTAGGAAATGTCACTAAACCATGTCAAAAACATGATGATTTTAAGTTTCTTTAGATTAATTAATCTTTTGAGAAACCTTTAGCCTGGTTAGGCATTTGGCAAAGGAATTAAAAACTTTTTCCTATGTGATTGTTAATTGATAAAGAAGATCGAAAAGTCTTTTCCCTGATTGGCCATTTAGTAAAAGACATTGAAAATCTTTTTTTGATTAGGTGTTTTTGCGAAAGAAATTCAAAATTTTCTTGGCAAAAGAGAAAATGTTTCCCTTAATTTAACATCTGGTAAAAGAAATTTGATTAATTCTTTTCCCTCTCTCTACTTGCGTGCTTAGCACACAAAGGCTTGAGAAGGTCTTCAGTAAACAAAGAATTCATAGCCTTTTCGAACCTCAACTAGATGCCATGGCGACAATGATTCCATAAAGCTCCCTTTTCTCTACTTCAGCTTTTTGGCAAATGAAGATCTTATACTCCTTTTTCCTAACTAGGCACTTCAGCAGACAAAGAATTAAAACCAGTCTTGGCCCATTTCAGCATTTTATATTGTGACTTGACAAACCTATTGTTTCGCTTTTTTTCCTTAATTAGAGATGATTTAGGAAATGATTTTCCTTATGGCAATAGGAAGTTATTTCCCAAATGGTAGATTTTTTTATGAGGTCCAAAAGAAGTTAAAAAACTTTTTGGAAAGCTTGGGTTTAATTGAAAATCTTCTGACAAATTAACTTTTGAAAAAGAGTTGGCAGATTTTGGAATTTAAGATCTAGTAGTTGCTAATTGGAATTATGACTTGTACTTCTATGGAAACAAAATTTGCACATTTGTACACCCTAATCATCAACTCTATCATTTAAAAGGGAGTTCCATAAATTGGTCTGGTTTTCCTAACAAATAATTAAAAAAATGGAATTGTTAAATCTTCCTCTTTATTCAAATGTTGTCATGCCAATCTACTGACACAAGTGTGTGGCATGGATACAAGAATGTTTAATTGAATAGACAATAGTTGGCCTCTCATGCATCTTTCCTTGATATCTCACTTGATGTAGGTAGACTGTCTTGGATGTTGGTGAGGGAGCTAATTTGTTCAACTTATTTTAATCCACTCACTGAATAATTCTCGAGAAATGAAGACCGAGACAGTACAAATGACAAGGAAAATTTGAACACGTCCAACACATATAGAAGATTATTGGATTTAACTAATGCATTACAGCCTAAATGATTGCTAAATTTTTCCCATAAAAAAGGTATAAACTGTGCTTATCCTGCTATCAAAACATAAGCTATGTTAAGAAGGAATATTTTCCTTGGATTGTTCTATATAAGCTTGAAGGGGTATTCTAAAATAAACTAAACAATTTGAGTTTTTTAAAGAAATCAGATTCCCTGTCAAAATCTTAGATTTGTTGGATTTAAAATAGTTTTGCACGGTTCATTTTTTATTTTTATTTTTTACGAATTTTGATTTATATGCAGTTTCTTAAGCAAGTTAAGTCATCAAATACAATACTACTGGCAGTTATATCATGGATGAATATATAAATGCTTAGGGATAATAACTCAAGTAAGATGATTAGGAATAATAATCCGTATAATCAAGGTTTGGCTGTGTACATTAATGTTTATCTAATATTATTTGGATCTCATCTGCTAATATATATATATATATATATATATATATATATATATATATATATATATATATATATATATATATATATATATATATATATAGGAAAATTAGATGGTGATTCTGTCTTTTAGAGTCGCCTAGTCATCTAACCAAGGCTTAATCTAACACGATGAATGGTTAAGAGAACAATAAGGAGAAAAATGTAACAGATATTTGCATCCTTTAATATTAATTTATATTTTTTTTGTCTTGTTTTTCTTTCAACCACCCATTTGCTGCAGATGAATGACCTTGATTAGATGACTTGAGGATTCTAAAAAGCTAGAGTCATTGTTCACTCACTCATATATATATATATATATATATAAAATAAAGGCTATTTTGATATAAAACATGCTTTTAAAAAAAGTTAATTTTTTTTATTGTCATGTCATGGGGGCGATTCATTTTTTTTATTAGAAAAACACCAATAAGGCCTAACAAATGGTCAACTTAGTTTGTGTTTTGCAGCAACACGTTCTTAAGATCATATCAATAAGATTAGATTGCAAAAAAAAAAAAACACTTTAAAAATCAAAATCAAATGGTCAGGTGACCTAAGTGTTCAGTTTTTACCAACTTCTCTCTCTCTATATGTGTGTATATCTACATAATCCTTAGGCCATCAGGACCTCCATCCAATCATAGCCTTTTGATGCCTGGATGGAGAAATATCTACAGTAATAGTGTGTGTGTGTGCACACACACCCCATCCCTGGGGATATTTTTTTGACCGACACAAGCTAAGACACAAAAAATCAGCGACAACGACTTTGGCATGGGAACAGCATTTTCTGGCACTTCCGGAAACAAGAAAGTCCTGGAATACCCACATTCTGCCGCTTCCCAGCGTCAATAATATAATTTCCAAAGTGACAAGGCAAGACACTGACGATCTTAAATCGTGAAATATTGATAAATCACTGGCGACAACAAAGAGTCACCACTGTTGAGGGATCACCACTGTTGAGGGAGATCTCTGACCATGGCACAAATAGTCAAGGAAGCCTACAGTGACGTAAGCGTCACCGACCACCTCTTCGACGTTGTTTTACCAACAGTGATTCAGTAACTGTTGGTAACAGACCGTCAGAGCTCTTAAGAAATGTTGTAGTGAACTTTGATTCTTATGTTCCGGTGATTTTTCTGGCCAGGCCAGGGATGGGCAAGCTCAGCTCCGCCATTATTTTGAAGGAGGACAGTGAGACACAAACAAGGCTGAACAAAACCTGTTCATGGGCTCAAAACCGGATCTCTTCGCAATCAATTACTGTCCTCCATCATTCAAACACTCCTCTTGTAATAAAATTTCTGGCTTGATCTCATGCCCCACTGCTTATTGGAGCCATCTATCCTTTGGGAGCAAAACGTTGTTCCTGGCCACCCCTCAAAGAGGCTGACCCCATAAAGCGGAGACCCTCACAGACAAGAGATGCTGGCTTCACGTGGAGCTGATCCTTTTTAGGACCCTCCCTGTTGATGCCAACTTCCCTTGTGCTTATTCTTTTCCAGGCACGCAAGCACCGGATCCTTGTCGAGGAAAGGCGGAATGCAATAGCCTGCGAAGGAATGGACCTGGACTAAAGGTGTCCATTCAGTGCATGACAAAATCTGCAGTCTCTTTGGTCCACTCCGACACCTGTGGCCACCTCTTCCAGTATTATGCAGCTGCGGTCTTGCCATGTTTCACATAGAACTTGGTGTATCAAATTCTGCAGCTTTGGACCAAGTGGCACCTCTCATTTGTCTCCACGTACCCTTACTAGCCTCAGATACTTTTGGTTTGGCTTTCCATGATGTTTTTCTTTTTAAGCCCTTCTTCAAAAGTTTAATTTTAACCCAAAATGCATTATATATGTTCATCCTGATATTGTAATGGCTGCTTGGCAACAGTAATAAATTGTTATTGCTCCATGAATCTACTCCAAAAATTATGTAGATTTACGAAACATTGTAACAATCACATGAATATGCCTTAGTTTAGAGCAGATCCATACAATAGTACTAATCTGTTTTTGTCACCAAACTGCCCCTCGCAACACTGTGCATGGTACAACAGCAGATTGGGTAGGTTTATAAAATGTTGTAACAATACATAAGTTTTTTATGAACCTAACCTGCCTCAATGTTTGGGGTGAGAGATTCATCCATGGAATAGTAACAACTAGTTATTATTGCCAAACTGCCCCTGCAATACTGTGCATGGTAGCGGTCAGGCTAGCTGTTGTAACATGAGCTGTGATAGCAAATAAAAGATCTTCTATCCTCGAACGGGTGGGTGCAATGAGGAGTCTGTTTCCGTTTCGAATATCTAAGACATCAACATCCTATGTTGCAAAAGGGAGGACACCGGTACACAAGTTAAAACATGCAGAGGCATCACTCCAAGGCACCAAAAAGCATACATGGTAGGTTGGAGGATCCAAGAAAAGTGAGAACTTTGGCCCTCTTATTTGGGAGGTAGAATGAACAACGACACTATCTGTTTCCTGATTGAAGGCGGCCATTGACAAAGTGCAATGGTCTATGTATAGAGCTGGCTAGACCGGTGTCACATGCAAAGGACCGACCGCTCAAAGGACCCACCTGGCCGGTTCCGGTCAGTTGGCAGTCCTGTATGGTGACTGGCGTACACCAACCTGGACTTGACCAGATTCCAGCCCTCTAATGTCCAATCTCAATCATCAATCCATGAGCATAGTACAAGTTCCAGATTGGTTTCCTGACACTGAATGAGCAATCCGGCTCATGCGGACATGGGTAGTACTGCTGATGTTGCCCGAGTGACATCACATGCACCTAGTGCTTTCTTTTGATCTGTCCATGCAGCTTTACTCAATATTGTTGTCAATATCAGAATCAAACTTCACTTAGTTTGTTGAGTGATGTGGTGAAACTGATAAGAATCGATCAAGTAGTGCCGTAAAAGACACTTCACTAGACCATATGTGAAAATAACTCAAGCTAATTCAGATCAGTTTGTGACGACATGTATCTTTTAGATGATAGGCTGATATGATGCACATTGGACGATATGGACCAACCAACATTCTTACTAGCAACACTGAGTTCTGTTTAATTAGAGCCGGCGAATTATCAAATCCCTTTTGTCCTTGATGCCCGTGTCCTGTTCATGTACAATAATGGAAACTATTTAGAAACCATTATACTGTCGCCAAGCAAAAGGAAGGTGGCACTGTCTACTTAAAAGTGATTGCTTTGTCTTGAAAAGATGCGGTCAATATTCAGTGGCCAAAGGACCAACACCATATATTTGAGGAGCATTTTATATGTAAACATATATACAAAAAATTTAGGATCAACACATATTTATTAGACTGTAGGAGCAATTGCCCACACATGCCTACATGTACTCTGCCCCTGTCAATATTTGCCAAAACAGATTGTATAGATCTTTTATAGGAAAGGCTTGTACAAAGTGTGTAATGTTAACGGCACCCAAGCAGCAGCAGAGCCAGAAATTTTTGCCAAACGATGCTCATGCACAATGACTCAATTTTAAACCATTTAAAAAGTCTTAAATTTTTCAACTACATTTTAAATTATTGTGGGTCACCATTATATAATCAGCCAGGGCAACTACCCAGACAAGCCCACATGTGGCTCCACCATTGGGCCAAGTAATTATATGAGAGGTTGGCCTGTATCCATCATATGGGCGGTTATAACCTGATTCATCTACTAGTTGCTGACCTCTCGCACAAGGCCAAACCTTAACTATACCTTGGAGGTAGGGATAGTTAATGGCGAGGATTTTACAGATATTGCATCCTACCAGGCGTGTTGGAAGACAGAAGGAATTGCAAAATAAAGCCGTTCATAAGATTGGTTTTGTTATTGAACTACATACTAACCTGCATTTTAGAGTCACAATATATATATCTATATATATATATATATATATATATTTATTTATTTATTTATTTATTTATTTATTTATTTATTTATTTGCAAAGTAGTAGGTGCTACTAGATGGATAAAGAACAATATTATCAATTTAAGATCACAGTTAAAAGAAAACAAGGAGAAAAAAGTGTGAACTAATGTTGGATAACAAAAATGTCTCATCACTCTTTTTTTTCTCTCAACCATTATTCTAGAAAAGATAAAGGGCTAATATATATATATATATATATAGAGAGAGAGAGAGAGAGAGAATTCAAGTTATTTTTATAAAAAGGTTGATTTTTCTGCTATCAAAATTTTGATGCTATAAGAGCTGTACATGTTTTATTATTAGAAAAAACATTATTAAAGTCTAATATTTACTAACTTAATATATGTTTCTCATCAAACCACTCTTAAGATTACATATGTAACGTTAGACTGTAAAAAAACCACTTCAATAATTGATTTCAATGGATGTGGTTCATGTCTCTTGCCTAAGTGGTCTGATATTTACCAACTACTGTGTAAATAGGTGTGTGTGTAGAAAAAGTCCATGCTGCCTGATGGCGAAATTAAAAGCTAAAAGGACTATAAATGATGACTAAACCACAATAAACTGTCGTCACACCATAAATTATTATGGCTAGTATTATTAGCCCTTGTTGTATCCAAGGTCATACCAGATCCAAGTCCTAATAAATCTCTATATCTTAATTTACATAATTTAAGTTTGTTCAAACGTAAATTTGATAGCTCAATTAACTGAGTGTAAGACATGATTTGAGTAACACAAAAGTAGGTTAGAATACTATGTTCACATGCTGCGGTGCGAACTAGTCAAATAAATATCTGTTTTAAATAATCATCTTCCTGGGCATCCGACAGTCTTAATCTAGATTAGCCGCTTAGGACCTGATGTTGCCGAACTTTATCAACTTGACCCGTACAGAACTATAATTAGTTGTCACTGCGGATCCACCTTGAGTTCAATTGGAAGCAGTAAGAAAATAGTTTCATCTTGAAACTATTCAAGGTATTCACACAGATGCCGACCAAAAATACAGGTTTCAAGCAATAGCGGAGCCACATATGGGCTGTGTAGGCAGTTGCTCGCACCAGCAACCCTAAGTTTCTTTATTTTCCCATTAACATTTTCAAATATTTCCTCTGTTATGTATAGGATTATTCCTTTGAATATGAAAATCTAAGAAGAATGAGCCCCTCCAGAAAATTTTCCTTGGTTTAGAGGACTAGTTTATGTTCAATATTGATCACGTTCAATATTGATCATTACTTACTCAAACAAAAGTAGAGTCATTAAAATCATTGTAAATGGGAAAGTTAAGGTTTGGATAAAACTACCTGTAGAAACTGTAGAACGAGAAGAACAAAGAACAAACACGGATGTAACGTAGAAAACCCATCAACAAGAGGGAAAAAACCACAGAACCAGACACTCTCTCTCATAAACTTTCATTCACACCATGAAAAGAGGGATTACAAATGATATAAATAGAACCCAGCAACATAACAAAGTGAATTGAGTCTAGACCCAGACCCAAAACAACCAAACCCGTCAACACTCCCCCTCAAGTTGGACATACATATCAAAAATGTCTAACTTTGATACATTTCTTTCAAATGAAGTCGAAGACAAGACTTTGTTAGAACATCAGCTGTCTAATCTTTAGATTTCGAACAAGTTCTTTAGTATCAATTCTCTTTCGAATGAAATGACGGTCAATTTCAACATGCTTTGTTCTGTCATGTAACACAGGGTTATTGGCCAAGTTGATTGCTGACTTGTTATCGCAATACATCTTCATTGGTCCTTCAATCTTTATATCAATATCGATCAACAATACTTTCAGCCATAGTAGCTCAGAAACACCCATAGCAACTGCTCTGCATTCTGCTTCAGCACTGGAACGAGAGCAAACGTCTTGCCTCTTACTCTTCCACATTACCATATTCCCTCCTAAATAGATACAGTATCCCGATGTGGACTTCCTAGTGTCAATACAGTCTGCCCAGTCTGCATCTGAGTAACCTTCAATCCCAAGAGAGTCTTGCTTAACATATAGGAGACCCTTGTCAAGATTCCTCTTCAGTAGCACAAGATCCTGTCGACAGCCTTCAAGTGTGCATCCATGGGAGCATGCATGAATTGACTCATCACGTTCACAACAAATGTAATATCGGGTTTAGTGAGAGTAAGATAAATCAACTTCCCAACTAGACGTTGATATCTTCTCTTGGCCTCTTCACAGAGAGTCTCCCCATCTCTAAGACTCAGCTTGTGCCCAAAATCAAGAGAAGTAGAAGCAAGTCTACACCCCAGTTTTCCGGGCTCGAGGGGATTGCTTAAACCCATACAAAGCTTTCCTTAGCTTGCAACATTTTTCAGGTTCCTCATGTCCTGGAGGGCATACACATATACACCTCCTCTTCAAGGTCTCCATTGAGAAAAGTATTCTTGACATTAAGTTGGTACATCTTCCACTCTTTTATCACTGCTAAGGAGATAATGACTCTGACTGTCTTCATCTTCGCAATCGGAGCAAAGGTCTCCAAGTAGTCAATTCCATATTTCTAACTGAACCCCTTGACAACAAGACGAGCTTTATATCTGTCTACACTCCCATCTGGCTTATATTTAATGGTGTAAACCCACTTTGATCCCACCAGATGAGCCGCTTCAGGAATCTTTACCACCTCCCATGTCATGTTTCTGTTCAAGGCTTCAATTTCTTCTTGCATAACAAACGTCTACTTGGGATCACTCCAAGCCTCAGCGACAGTCCTGTGAATCACAACCAAAGAAAGAGATGAAACAAAACAATTGTATTCCGTGTTCAGTCTAGAATATGACATGAAGTTACCAATAGGGTGTTGAGTACATGACCTGACACCCTTTCTGAGAGCAATGGATAATTCTTCACTTTCAGTCTCTGCCTGAGTACCTTCAACTGACATCTCTTAAGCACGACTTTGGTCATCCAGGAAAGGAGTAGCATTAGGATTGGGAATAAGATCTTTATCACTAGAGGACATTACTTCGTCAGCTCCACCAGTGGGTCCTGCCGTAGGCAACCTTCGCCTAGAGTAAACTTGCCCAAACAAACGGTCATGTTCCTCCTCATCCACAGTCGAACAGTCATCAACCTTATTGTGCTCTAGAGGGTTCGTAATTTGAGCCTCTTCTTTCTTGTAATCCAAAAAATCTGTAAATTGAATATCTTGATTGGGAGAATACCTTTCTCTCATTACAGACCTCTCCCTCTAAAGAGAATTCTCACCAAAATAAGAAGCATGTTCCGGGAAGGTGACATCTTTAGTGACATAAGCACGACCAGTGAAATGATCTCGATACTTGTATCCTTTTTGAGTGGGAGAATAACCTAGAAATATGCCCTTAATCGGCATTGAATCAAGCTTTTTAATATTAGGACTGTGATTGTGAATAAAATAGACACAACCAAATACTCTAGGTGGAAGAGATAAAGGTTCACGACTCCTTAGTAACATAGAATGAGGTGTCTGCCCATTCAACACACGACTAGACATACGGTTGATTAGATACGCACTGGTCAACACAGTATCCCCCTAATACCTTTTTGGAACATAAGGTTGAAAAAGAAGAGCCCGAGTCATATTCAGTAACTGGTGATTCTTTCGTTTAGCAACTCCATTTTGAGGAAAAGTATAACTACATGAAGTCTCATGAACAATTCTCTTTTTTCGAAAGAAGCTATCAATAGACTGACACGTATATTCACGAGCATTGTCAAACCGAAAGGTCTTAACAGATGCTCCATATTGAGTTTTCACATAAGCAATGAAAGTCTTAAAGTCAGTAGAAACTTCACTACAGCTTTTAAGCAAGTAAACAACGGTGTTACGAGAACAATCATCTATAAAAGTGATAAAATACTGAAAACCAAAAAAAGAATTCCTGAAGGCCCCCACACATCAGAATGAATCAAAACAAACACCTCATTAGAACAATGGATAGAAATAGGGTATGAAACCCTAACATGTTTAGCCAGGTGACAGACATCATAAGACACTATAGTCATATCTAACCTAGAACATAAATCAGGAAACAACTGTCTAAAAATTTCAAAAAGAATGTGTCAAAGGCACTCATACCAACGCATAACCAACTGAATGGAGTCTTCTCTACTCTTCTTTGTCTTGTTGGCAGCCGTCATAATAGCTTTAGCAGTATGCATGGGTAAACGATATAGCCCCTTAAAAACCAAATAAATCTCAATCATCTTCCCTATCACTAAGTCCTGCAGAACACACCGATCAACAGAAAAAATAATTTCGTAATTCAACTCTTTCGTAATTTTGTTAACCGACAAGAGGTTCAATAGAAGATAATGAACATGTAGAGCATTGTGAACTAAGAACCTATTCAAAAGTGAGAGACTTCCTTTTCCAGTCACAGAAATAGATGAACCATCGGTAAGAGACACACGTTTCTTCCCTGACGAAATCTTATACCCATGTAAGACCTTATGATTGCCAGTCATGTGGTGGGTGGCACCACTGTCAATAATCCATTATTGCATATGAGAATCCGCCATCACAAAGGTCCACCAAAGTAGTCAAAGAGCAGCTGAACAGGCGCAACAGTGGCCAGTCACTGCTGAACAAGGATAGGGAGCCAGCAACACAGTGGAACGAGCGGCGACGACAGAGTAGCGGCCGACTGGGAGCTTCGTGACAGAACAAGCACAGCCAGGCGATGAGATGTAGAATCGCCCAAAAAAGAGATGTTCTCATGCCAAATCTTGACCTAATAGAGCTGCGGACGACAGAGTTCTCACACCTACCGAAAAAACCCAAAAATGGGCGAAATTTACAGCTCAAATCTAAAGGACTCTGTGGCAGAACTCATTCCAACGAATACTAAGACATGATCGCCCAAGAAAGAGCTCCTCCACGGCCAAAATCCAGCCCAAGCCAACCAAGGACGGAGACGAGAAAGCTCACTGCTGGAATCCTGAGTTCGGTCACCTGAACTTCCTACCGCTGCACTCTATCCGGCGACCTCAGAGTGGATAGCAAGGGAGGTCACAGGCGACAGCAGAGAGGTCGGGCGACAGGCAAGCAGGCGTCGAGTGATGCACGGGCAGCAAAGAGCAAGACAAAAGGCATCCGGCGAGCAACTAGGAGCGACACACGGGGAGCAGAGAGCGAGAACTCAAGGGCAGCAAAGAGCAAGGTAGAGGCAGACGCTCGAGGGCGGAACCTCCACCAGAACCCACGACAACAACAGCAGAGTCGGGCGACGCGGGAACTTCACAGCGGAAACAAACGGAGCAGATGAGCACGCTGGCAGCAGGGAGCGGCCAGCTGACACCGGCGATGCTGCGCGGAGGTCAAGGGAAGAGTGGCGTTACCAGGCCACAACAGCGACGGAGGTGAGCCAGAACTTCACAGCTGCATAGAGCTTCACCGGAACTTCATCGTGGGTTCGACAATGGCAAAATCCACTCCAAAAAGAACAGTAATTTCATATCCACTTCGGCTCTGATACCACGTAGAAACTGTAAAAGAAGAAGAACAAAGAACAAACACAGATGTAACGTGGAAAACTCCTCAACAAGAGGTAAAAAACCACGGGTGAGGAGGACTGATGGCCACTAGCAACCAGACATTCTCCCTCATAAACTTAAAAAACCACGGGTGAGGAGGACTGGTGCCCACTAGCAACCAGACATTCTCCCTCATAAACTTTCATTCACACACACCCTAAAAAGAGGGATTACAAAGGATATAAATAAAACTTAGCAACATAACAAAGCGAATCGGGTCCAGACCCAGACCCGAAACAACCAAACCCGTCAACACTACCTAATAGTTGCGACAGGTCACCAAACCAGGTAGTTTAGGCTTGATCAAACACATGCAACAAACAGTATGTACAGAACAAAGCAAGGTAATCACGTGGGTAATAGCATAAAATACGCTGATCCAATACATAACGCATAGTAAAATTCAGAAAACCGTGCTCAAAGCTATATATATATATATATATATATATTGCACGGAGAGATATGTCATCTATGTATATCATGCCAAACTATGCATATAATTTTGTTCCGGACCTGCTATGGCTTAATTTGAATTGTTGTGGTTCATGATTAGCAGAACTTAAAGCACCACACACTTTGATGCTACTGATTGAACTAAAGGTGGATTGACAGTAAAAAACATATCCAGCCAGATATGATTTGACTTATGGATCTGGCTCTAGAAGATTTAGACGTCCACAGTTGATAACATCAGGACAAACAACCAGTCACATTATCCAAGTAGCTAAGCATTCAACGTAAGCAAATTGATGACCAAAATCAGGACTTTCAGATACTCCAAGCAGTGAAACTATTGACCAGCTTAACTTGTTTTGAACTGTAACTGAAAGTGTAATTGGTTTTGAATTATGACCAAACTGCAACCATTGCTGATGGGATTACAAAAAAGAGAAAATTATGGCAAAGGAGTTGTGAAAGAGTTGTCCATAAGGCAATATTAGTACTGAACCAATTGTCCTCTGATGGGGGTACGTCTGAGGTCTCACTGTTTCCATCTGAATACCAAAATAAAAAGGAATGGATAACCAAAGCATAAGTTCAATGACGTTTATTTTTATTTCAATCAGAGTAATGATTGGGGAAAAACTAAGCTTTACTTTTTAGGTTATGATTCCACCTATACAGCACTTTTGCGATCCTTCAGGAAATCTGCAAACCAGTGAGCTGAAGATTTGGGATGCCGGGAAAGTCCATTCTTGTAATCCACATAAACTATGCCAAAGCGCTTTGTGTATCCCTGAGCCCACTCAAAGTTGTCCAGTAAAGACCAAGCAAAATAGCCACGAACATCACAGCCGTTCCTACCATCCAGTAATTAGAATAGGTAATGCACAAAAATAAGGTATTTTTACATTAATATTCTCTACAAATAGAAGAACAGGAATTATGAGAATAATCAGCCGTCTTTCTAAGGAATGCAGGACCGATACATTTATATCACTATAAAAGCCATACATACACGTACATCTACAGTAATCTTATGGTTTTCCCTCAACATATTTAACCCATCAGAGATAGAGATGAATGAGAGATGGGCATGGTGTATTGATGGCTTTCCGAGGGACAAACACGAAGGATCATATGTGCTAAGGTGGGTCACTCCTAAAATTACTCTCAAATAGCTCAAATAGTTAAGACATTGCAGCAAAATGGTTGATAAACTAGCAGAAACATCTTCATTAGATGCTCTGTTAACAGCATATATCCAGCAGCATTTTCCCTGTCAGGGAATTAATTTTCAGAACTGTGACTTTAACATGTATGGCAAAACAAACATCATTTAGGTTTTGCTCGTACAAAAAGGGAAAATACCAATTCCAAACAAAAGATTCAGATTCTGTTTTGGATCATCGCATTTATAAATGCTTCAACAAGCACAGGAGAAAATTCAAACTAAAATGCTTCAACAAGCACAGAGAAAATTCAAACTAAAAGTAATGACTTGTACCAGATTGACTGTGCAACGGAGGCAAGGTAACCTTTAAAGTAAGCAATCCTTTCAGAGTCATTTAAAACCTCTTGCAAAGATGACGTACCAGTGTCTTCTTCATCCATACCTGTAACATATACTATGATGAGACACTTCTCATTAAAATGTCAAAAAGGAAAGATTGGTTCTAACTGAAAATCAAGACTAAGGGCCTGCATGAAGCTAAAATGGCCTCAAAACATACTGAGACCAATTTTTCACAATGAAAGTCGAGGAGGCTTGTGCATAACATGGTACCAAAATTTCCAATAAAAATGCCATTGCCTTTTGGCACTTTCAAACCCACAATTTTCTGGGTCTGGGCCAAACATTAATATGAAAAATTGGAACAAATTTGAGTTCAAAATGAATATCTGTGTCTCCCGCTCTCTTCTTTTGTTCTACTTCCTCCATGCAGCTGCTATTTTTAATACCAACCTTATACAAGGCCTTCTGATCATTTGTGAAAATCTGTAGAAACTCCATGATTCTTAACCAAATCTGTTTCCCCATTCCTTGCCAGACTTTTGAGTCAATCAAGAAAGCTGAGCAGGAGAATAGAAGAAAAAACCTTGCAAGTGGCCGGTAATATTTCTATATCTAGACTTTAAGTTTGATGGTCATATATGCCTGGGGCTAATACTCTTTTTTTTTTTCTTTGCACTGGTCCAAAGCCTTTTCTATACATGATACAATTTATCCATGGAGCAGGTTGAGATCCATCACACCAAGCAGTCCAATGATCAGCCAGTTCTGGTCAAGCTATTATAGCTGGTATTAATTGTATTCACCTGGAGACTTGAGGTCAAAAAGGTGAGGTGTGTGCCTTGATGGAGGTGGATCATGACGTCTCAAGTATGGAGTTACTTGACAATAATTTTATACCCGTGAAATTTTATATATATATATATATATATATATGTGTTGAATATTGGAGGAAGAAAGGGACGTGAGAGAGAGAGAGAGAGAGGAAACTTTCTTGTGTCTTTCACGTAACCCTAATCTCTTTTAAAAGAGATTAGGGCATTGACTACATATTTACAATTTCAGTCCACTAAAATATAAGAAAACAATAAGTAGACCCTTGTCTACTTTCTAATATTTCAGAAAGACTCAAATTGACTCTAGAAAACTTTAACACTCCCCCTCAAACTGTATCATAGATATCAATCATGCTCAGCTTGTTACATCCTCTCAAGAAATCTCCAATGGGAAGAGCTTTAGTAAACATATCAGCTGCTTGATCTTCAGAGGAAACGTGGATCGTGCTAATGACTCCTTCTTGGACCAAGTCTTGAACATAATGGCAATCCACTTCAATGTGTTTCGTCCTCTCATGAAAAACAAGGTTATTTGCAATGTAGGTAGCGGCTCTGTTATCACAATACATCTTCATAGGAAGTTTCACTGAAATTCCCAATTCTACAAGTACTCATTTGACCCATGACATTTCAGCCGCTGTTTGAGCCATAACTCTATATTCAAACTCGGCACTCGATCTAGCAACCACATTCTGTTTCTTGCTCCTTCAAGAAATAAGATTCCCACCAATAAAGACGCAAAAACCTGTAGTAGATCTTCTATCATTTACTGACCCTGCATAATCAGCATCACTATATGCTTCTATGTCCACACATTCTCCTTTTTTGAACCATAACCCCTTTCCTAGGGCTGATTTCAAATATTTTATCACCATTAAAGCAGCCTCCCAATGAACTTTCTGAGGTTTCTCCATGAATTGACTAAGCTTATTTACAGCAAAGCTGATGTCTGGACGAGTGATGGTCAAATATAAAAGTTTCCCTATCAGAGATCTGTAAGAACGAGAGTCAAAAGCCTCTGATTCATCATCATGCATATGAATCTGAGGATTCATGGGAAGTGTAGCAGGTTTGGCTCCCAATAACCTTGTTTCCTGCAGAAGATCAAGAGCATATTTCCTTTGAGACATCACAATCCCTTTATTACTACAAGCCACTTCAATACCAAGAAAATATCGAAGTTGACCAAGATCTTTTGTGACAAAGTGTTTTTGTAAGAACTCCTTTATCCGAGCTATCTCTTGAATATTTTTTCCAGTGAGAACAATATCATCAACATATACAATCAATATCACTATACCAGAAGTCCCTCGCTTGATAAACAACGAGTGATCAAGCTGGGATCTTCGAAATCCACATTTAGAGACAACCTCACTTAGCTTATGGAACCATGCACGTGGACTTTGTTTAAGTCCATAGATAGCCTTATTGAGTTTGCATACCTTGAAACACTCTCCCTGTCATTCAAAACCAGGTGGTTGTTGCATATAGACTGTTTCAGAGATATCACCATATAGAAATGCATTTTTCACATCAAACTGAAAAAGAGGCCAATCCTGCTGAACTGTAAGAGATATAATTAGGCGAATAGTACCTAACCATGCCACAGGCGAGAACGTCTCGAAGAAGTCTACCCCATAAGTCTGTGCATAGCCTTTAGCCACAAGACGAGCTTTGAATCGCTCTACAGACCCATCAGAATGATATTTGATGGTGAATATCCATTTGGAGCCAACAACATCACAATTCAACGGTAGGTCCACCAAGTCCCAAGTCTCCCTAGAAAGAAGAGCATCCATTTCTTCCTGCATAGCATGCTTCCATCGTGAATCTAATAAGGCTTGGTGGTGAGAGGTCGGAATAGTATGACTAGCCATAGCTCGATCAAACTGCACGAAACTTGTGCTCAAATGGTCCATAGAAACTTAGTTAGAAATCAGATTCCTTGTGCACTGTCGCTGGCCCTTGCGAATAGCAATAGGTAGATCATCTGCAGAATAGTCATCATTTCTTCCTGAGTCAGTCTTATCATTAGAACTTACCTCATGAGAAGACGTTAGTGGGCGGTTAGGAGAGGGACCTTGACGTCGGGTATAGACTATTGGAGGATCAAGAAAACGATCACCTGATAATGGTGGAGAGGGCGGGATCGACTCAAGTGATATTGGGGGAATAGGAAGTGGAACAGACATTGGAAGCTCAGACACAGTGGTACTTGAAGCGGAAAATAAGGACGAGACTCAAAGAATGTAACATCCGCACTGACGATCTCTTTCTTGGTATGGGGATCAAAACATCGATAGCCTTTTTTATTGGCAGAATATCCAATGAACACACATTTGACAGCTTGGGCAGCAAGTTTGTTTTTGTTTGGGCCCAAGATGTGTGCAAAACAAGTGCATTCAAATACTTTAGGAGGTATATGAAATAATGGTCGATCTGGATATAGTATTTGAATGGGGATGCGTTCTTGGATGGCAGACGAGGGCAATCTGTTGGTGAGATAACATGCGGTAAGAATAGCATCATCCCAAAAATAGGCAGGCATATGAGTGTGCAACATGAGGGTACGGGCCACATTTAGAAGTTGTCGATGTTTGTGTTCAGCAACACCATTTTGTTGGGATGTGTGAGGACATGTATATTATGGTCGGATCCCATGATTGGCATAAAATTGGAGTAGAACTGAAGATTTAAATTCAAGAGCAACGGCTTTATTTGGAGCTGTTGGTGGCAACCGATGGCTAGCTTAGTTTGGTCAAATTCCTTAACAAAAAGCAGAGCTAAAAATAAAAAACAGAAACTAAGCCAAATAAAAAAAATACTAAAGAAATATATATAATAGGCAATCTACGTCACCTGAGTGCGAGGTGTAGGAGTGGATGGGGGTGCGGATGCAGCAATTTTTTTTTTAAAAAACAGGTGCATGTACGGCAAGGGTGTATATATATGTGTGTGCATATATGTATATAAATCATTTGTTACATAGTTATTTAACTATTTGTTACATAGTTATTTAACTGTTTAGTAGCCTCATTTATTTATATTTATATATAAATTCTTTGTATGAAAGACAATTTAGTCATGTGCAAATTTAAAATGGTTAGTTTTGACCTGGTTCGGCTGATCAAACCGAATGTGCTGTTGGAGAAGCACCAGCATCGACACGGGTGCGATACGGACGCGGCAGCCATTAGAAGCACCTATGTGACATAGTAGGCAATTGCCTACATATATAATATATATTATTCTATATTATATTATATTAATATACACATAGCATGGATATAATGGCCCTACTCTTGTATATTGTTTTCTTTTACATGTTCTCTTGCTGCATAATGTTGTTAAATTACAAGCATCATGTTATAGCAATTTTTTAGGTATTAAGTTGTAAGAAAGTTGTGTATGTGAAGCTGTCAGTCACTAATGATTGTTTGATTATGTGTGTGTTGACTTTCTATATATCAAACATGATTGTTTGTAGCTTTTTGACTTAATTTTAATAACTCAAATAGAGATTATTTTGAAAGGCAATATTGTCAACTGAACAAATTTTAAGCAACTATGACATTCTATTTTCCATTGCCTATTGATTGCAGACTGAATATACTCAAGTTGCATATGATGGGAGATTTGGGATCGTTCACGTCTGCAACCTCCATATCATGCATAACAGATTCCAACCCATATATGGAAACAACTTGTAGAAGAAATCACCAAAGAAGAATGAGGGTTGCAGCTGCCAGTCAATTCTATATCTACCCAAAGCTAATCCTTAACTCTAAAGACGGAGATAATGCACCATCAACACATTGATCAATTCGACCAATGAACAAGTCACTGGAAAGATCAAAGTCGTTGTGTCGTAGTTAGCAATCTAAATCCACCTCACACAGAAGCTAGAGTTCATACTTTAGGAAATATCAAATTTTTTATATTTGTTTTTATTTGAATATTATAAAAAAATAAGAAGTCATTTGTATATTATAGGAATCATAAGACTAGTGATCTATTCTCTAAGGATTAATCGGTAAAAAAGAAAATCAGGTGAGAAGTTCAGGGTGTCATAACTACATGAGCATTTCTCTTTGCACAGTTGAAACCAGGTTTGCTGATTTCTGACAGCTATGTCAAAATCAGGTCAAATGGTCTGCAAATATTTCAACCTTTTGGGTATAAAATGTTTCAACCACATCTTAAAATAATCAAAGAAAATATTACTATAGCAGATTTTCCCAGTCAAACTAAGCCTTGTGAATGCCTCCCAATAATGTCAAAATCCATAGGGAAGATAGCAGCTAGACTGTTTGATGGGCACATGTTAGGCCATGTTATGTAGGTCCTACCATCCTTAAGTATTCAACTTGTCAGTGCAAAAAAAAGAGCACTGCCCATTTTCTTTTCAGTCTACTCACCATTCTCAGTAATATATATAGGAGGTTTTCCATATCTCTTTGTGATATAATTGACAGCTTCCCCAATGCCCCAAGGAACAACATAGAGCCATTCAGAGGCAGCCTGGAGGACAATCAATGTAAATGCAGTCATTGACCAGCTTTGTTAGAAATGGAACAAGCATGAGAGAGAAAGAGTGAGAGAGAGAGGAGGAGACCCTATCACCGATGGTAACACCTTTCCATTCAGCTGCAGTAAAAGATCAATCAGTAAAAGTATAGATAACTGTGCAAACAGGGCAAAATTTCAAGTGCCAGAATACCTATCCGGTCCATCTCTTGATCATAGTAAAATGTGTTCTCCTCAGAACTCATAGAAGATGTTATGTATCTTGTTGTATAGTGATTAAGCCCAACAAAGTCAATAGAATTCCGTAATAAAGCAATTTCATCATCTGTGAACTTTGGAAGACGATGCTCGAGTTTCTTGATCATGCTTTCAGGATAGCGTCCAAAATATATTGGATCCAAATACCTGTGTTGCGAAAGGAAATATTAGCCTATGATGCAGCTTGAGGCACCTCCTCTGTCCTTTATACTCCAGTACCTTTTAAACTTTTGCTACAATAGACTAAGAAAGTTGTAGCTGTTCTATATTTCTTGAATAGACTCATATAGCAGATCTCCCAACAAATCATAGAAATGTTATATAGAAGCCCCAGAAATGAAGAAATACAGAATCAGAGGAAAAGAAGACATAATAGTACAACTCAATACAATAAAAGTTCACAGATGATGAAAAACGCGAGAAAATTGAAAAAACAAGGAAAAAACATGTTTTATTCGCGTTTTATCCTATTCTTTTGTGTTTTCTACGTTTTTTTTGCGTTGTTTTACTTTTTTCATTTGTCAGAGTTTTTTCACGTTTTTTTTCACATTTTTACAATTTTTCAATTACCACATTTTTATTTTCACAATTTTCACATTTTATTTTTAGTTTTTTGGCTTTTTTAAAATTTTCAGAGACATTCCTGAGAAGAACAAATTTGCCGTATTATACCTGGAAAAAAAACTTGCTATTTTATACCCAAAAACGATATTGTGACAATGGTTTAGAGTTTCCTTTGATGATAGCAACTTCTGCACTCTGCAGTACATCAACCAAAAATGATGCTAATATTTTGTTCTTCAGTAAATAAGGAATTGCAATGATGCAGCTTTCACAAATCAAGAAAGACAAAGCCTTTTTACATATTTACTGCTCAATGAATGGGACCTATGAGTGACAAGAACAGCAAGCTACAAAAGAAAGCCCATAGCTTTAGAATAAACATTTTAAGAGATGAACTTTCAGTGAAGCATTTTTCCATGACAACGACAAAAAGCATTTCTCTTTTATTTTAAAAGGAAGGATCCACCAATACCATCCAAGATGGAAGTCTAAGCGCCTCTGAGCAGCAGCCTTGTCAATTAAGTCATCTGTTAAAGGCTCCGACCATTCACAATCCACTGACATGCCAACAACACCACCTTGAGTGTCCTAACCAGAAGCAAGAAACAAATTTAAAGGCCTTTGCAGAATGTTTATTTACATGAATTTTCCAGCATAACACTTTTCATATATTCCAGGAAAGCAGCTTAGTTCTTGAAAGAAACTCAACCTGTAATACCTGTATCCACATAAAAGACAGGGCATCTAGTGGCAAATAGCAACAACAATGTTTTCAATGATTTAGTGAAGCTAAAAATACAGAATGAGGAAAACTTCTCTCTTTTATTAAAATAACATTTCATTTTCTACAGCAATAACTGATAGAAATCTGGCACCGATATGTGTAATTAAAAATTTGTATTCATGCAGGAAGATAGAGAGAGAGAATGAGACAGGGAGAGGCTAAGGAGAAGAGGCCGTCACCAGGATAGTCTACATGGCTCATATTTATAATACTAAACCAGTTACAATTGCTGAATCCTAAGAGACTCTATAATTGCATAATCCTAGGAGACTTCTCACATATGACAAGGACATAGAATACCGCAACACAGTTTACAAGAACGTAGAACACAAGGACATTTAATAACGTGAGACATTGTTCAACGTGCTGGATTTTGGATCCAGATGGAAGATCTGAAAATCTTATTGTTTAACAATAACTTCTATGGACTCTAGCACAACATTCGTCAAACACCCAAATGTAATGGATTATTTGTTTGAGTGAAGCTAAATTTGTAAACAAAATTCCCTGTGAGAAGAAAAAGGAACTTAAAATCTTAGAATCACAGCAAGAATAAACCTGTACTTAATCATTGAACTATGACATTGAAAAATATGACATCCAGAGGCAGTTAAAATTCAGCAAACATTTCTATGCTCTGGAACATTATATCCTCCATATACATGTTTGTACCAAACACACATGCACAAGACATTGATACAAATATCATTCTGTCTTTAGGCAAGGTTTTGCTCTGATATTAGATGAAGATTTTATTTTTGACAGGAAAATCTTAAGAAATAAAAAAATTAAAAGAAATAAACATATAAATAATAGAAAATTTATACAATTGTGAGTTCTCTCCTACAAAATTTTATGAAAATGGTGAAATAAAACCAAGAAAAGTTTAAAACCTTCTCTCTAGCACTGGTCTCTACGTGTTTTTCAGAAATTCGTTCACTCTATGTAGGTGCAAGAGGCAACAGGTGTCATTCTCATCTTATGAAACCAAATACAGAGTATGGTGATTATTACGGTGGAGATAGCATGGATAACTATTGGAAATTTGGAAGATATGGAGAATTCTTTTGAGAAAACCTACCAAATTGTGTTTAATGACAACAAAAGCACCATATACATAGCTCAAGTCATACTTTTCAAGGAAGGACAAAACATATTGAAATGGACTAATCATTATGTCAAAAAGAAATAGTTGAAGAATGTTATAGAACTGTCTTACGAGTCAGAAAGGGATATCTGAAGAATGTTATAGATCTATTTATGTTTCATGTGAGTAACGATTGGCATATTTCTTTGCCAAGATCGCATCTGTTCTCTTAGATTTGACTTCCTTCTTTGTAAACTTTCAGTTATGGTGTCATAAGTTTGAGGGAAGCATCAAAATACAGTTGCACTTTTAACATATATGCCAATTAACATGTTATAATTATATTCCTAGATTTTCCTTTATGTGTACCATACATTAGAACAGTTCAAATCCGGAGGAAAATTCTGTTTTCGCAATGGGAACTCCTCAGTTGCAACACCACATTTTCTGCTAAGGTATGAGACGGAAGGGTTATGCTTCACTGATTTCTTGCAATATTATTTCCCTGTTATGCATTGCATGTTCCAAAAACCAGCCTGTGTATTTGTCATCTCTCTTCTTCCTAAGTCCCCATTCATCATTTTGGCCTTGGATATTTTATTTTAATTTTTTTTTCTATTCCACGTCTAGACTGATGAGAGGTGTGAGCCTGACCTTTCCAACCATGACGAGACTTCTGCCAATCTGAGCTACCCAACTTGCATCCTTCCACTTTTACAAGATTCAGTTGAATGCTTAAGACGCAGGGGAGGTATCCGTCCTTCTTCCAGCTCAGAGAGAAAAGGGGACCTCCCAGGGACAGATGCCGATCATCTCCGAGGAAATGGGATGCTTTTGGGATTTCTCCCCTGGACCCCTGGGCATGTTTTCAGCTGATTAATGAGTGGTGAGGTAAAATTTCTCTCTTGGTCATGCTTTATTTAATTTTCCTTATCTAGCAATTTTTCCTTTTTTTCTGATTTCACTTCCCTTCTCTGATCATGTAGGAACCTTGTCAGCTGGTTCGCTCAAAGATAGAGATTTCAAGATCTCTAGCAACCTTTGGCAGGGACGAGGTTTGAGGCACTCATCCCAGTTGAGTTTCATTCTCTCATCACATGCAAAGTGGCAAACATATATACTTCATTGATCCTTTCCATTTCCGAGCACTGTCCGACTGGCAGTCTAATGAAGAGAACTTTTTACAAGATTGGCAGCCTGGTATCAGAGCCCAAGTACGGTTATGAGTCTGTGAGTATGTTTGATTATTAATAAATAATGGTATGAATGCAATTATACAATACATAATGGTATCTATGCCATTATGCAACCAATATAGGTAAACAACAAATGGAAAACAGCAAAAAGAAAACTTAGCTATTCTCATGAGTCATAACACCTAGAGGCAAGTTGATGTACCTTGAATTTCTTTCTGTAGACATCAACAGCTTTTGCATGGGCAAGAAGTTGGTTGTGTGCAACCAAATATGGTTCAGTAGAAGAGTCACCATAGCTGCTCCATTTTCTGTCGGAGCATCTTCCAGGAGCAAATACACCAGTACAATAACCATTTACAGCAGTCTGAAGGGGCTCATTGAGAGTAATCCAATATTTCACTCTGTCCCCAAATACAGAAAAGCAAGTTTCTGCATAAGATGCAAAGTAACATCTGCGCATTTGCCAAAGGAGAGAAAAGCCTTATCAATAGTTGCCTTGGAGAAAATTCATATGACTAAGAAGCAGGAAAAAAGAGAGAGAAAGAAACAACGCAAAACAAGAAGGGTTGAGGCAAGTCTGTATCTTATATTTTGGCAGAATCGTGCTTCACAAGAAAGAATGACCCACTAAGGAAGCACACAGGTGACAACATGCTTCCTCTCCAAAAAAGAAGAAGAAGAAGATAATTAAGATATTTAATTAACCAAAGGAACCTTAATAATGGAAAACAATTAACAATAACATCTGACTACTATATGACATGAGCGAAGATGTGGATGCAGGTGCAAGGCAAGTGCAATGGATGCAGGTGAAAAGCAATTTCAAAAGGGTTTGGATTAGGGGACAATGAGAATCCAGAATGCCCCTGTTCAACCGTCCAATTTCCAAGGTCAAAGCAATGGACAGCTTAGGCAATGACAAGAATTTAATTTCACCAGGTCCATGTCAGAGACAGCCCACATGGTCCTTTTAGCAGCCAAACCACTGGGTGGGTTGGAGTATGCCAAGGACCCCTCAGATGATTGAGGCGCTAGTGAATTCTATAGTTGTCACTTCTTTCAGATCAAGTGTCACTCAAAGTGAAAAGTGGAACGAACACAACTATTTGCATCATCCCAATCAACGGCCTCCCCCTCGTCTAGATGTTGTCAAGCTCTTAATCCACCACTTCCAATGCTCTTACGCAGTTATGTTGCTGTGTAATCTTTATATCACATAGCAGTTAGGCCCACATTTGACTTTTTCTTTAAAAAAAAAACAACCGGACCAGAGGGGGCAGGTGCCGCCATGGGGGAGGCAACAGCCTCCCCCTTCCTTATCAAAGAAAAGGGGGGAGGCCCAATGCCTCCCCTTCCTCTCACCAGCGGGTCCCACTAGCCAATGACAACAGCGGGTTGAGAAGGAACCATTACTCATAGAGGAGGCCTGATGCCTCCCCCTCATCATTACCAAAAAAAAAAACAAAAAAGAACAAAAAAAAGGAAAAAAGAGGGGGGAGGCCATCACCTCCCCCCTTCATTCAGCGAGGGGGGAGACCAACGGCCTACCTCCACCTCCGCCTGCATCTTTCTTTTGTAACAATTCAACAGTGGGCCATCAAAGTGCAGGGCCCATAAGAACCACAGGTTGCATTGGCTGAGGGCATGCATGATGAAGCATGCCCTATATATATATATATATATATATATATATATGCAAAAGTAGGATTAGATAAATAGTTGTCCAATAGATAATGAATACCTTCATAATTTATGAGAGTTAATAAATAAATTTACTTTAGTAATTATTAGCAATCAATACTCTCACTTTTCATATTTCGCAACTACAACACATTTATAAGTAATTAAGACAACTAACAATTACTATATCCAAGAATACTTGTACTGCTAAAGTTTCAATAATTAAGACAAACATTATATTTGTAAACTAAAAAGGCACACCAAAACAGCCTTAAGAAAGATAGGTGCATTTACTGCAACCCACTCAATTTTTTTACTGTGTTTGGAGATGCACCCTTGTCCAGTCATCATAACATGGGTACAGCACCCAAATAGTGGAGTCTGCATTAGTCTGGCTGGACTTCACACTTGAAAGTGCTTTTCTGTAAAAACTAAAAACTATTCCGCAAGATCACCATGCCCAAAAACCTAAGATTGACACTTCTTTGCTGTGATGGGGTAATGCTGTAAAATTTCAACTGTTAATTTTTAGACCTTTATAAACTCCTAATTACACATCAGGAAACATGTGTCAACTCTTAGCGTTTGCGCATCCAGATCAATTTTAAAAATTGATCTGCATGTGGAAAGCATACAATCAGATTTTAGCCACATGAAAGCCAACCTGATAGAAGTAGTTAAGCAGGGTGCATAGTCTAGCACTTGGAATCTTCCTAAGTTAGCGCAGAATGATTGTAGCCACATGAAGGCAACTTGAATGAAGCAGCTAAGCAAGGTTTTGCTAATAATACTGCTCCCTAGCCAAGGTGAGAGCCATCTGTTCGAATTACCAGATAGTTTGCACTAAGTTGGTTTTGGTGTTCCAAGAGGACAAGCACTCACTGTGGACTACATCTAACATCCAAACAGAAGTAAAATGACAAATGGATCAACATGAAGAATGTTAGAATATCTTGTAATAGGGAACCGGGTCCGGATATGGACCCGGTCCCATGGGCACGGATACCGAGCCTGGCTCGGTACCCTAGGCGGGCTCTCTACCTCTCTCTCTTATAATCTCCACTTATTGTAAATCTGTTGATTAAGTGGAATTAATTTTCTCAATCCTAGGGTTGCGGTTTTGCCCCTAGGTTAGAGCTTCTCCGTGGTTTTTCACCTCTTCTTGAGGTTTTCCACGTACATCGTGTGTTTCTTCTCTGTTTCTCTCTTCCGTTGCATATTTCTACATGGTATCAGAGCCAGCGCGTGTGGGATTTGCTCTGTGATCGTGTGTTTCCGCCGCTGCTGGTGTTTCTTTTAGCCGCCATCATCGTTTTTTCCGCCACTGTTTCTCCTTGTGCCGCCGTCGTCTGTTCCAGCGTCATTCCAGCGCCGCCGCCGTCGCCTGTTCCAGCGTCGTCGCCGCCGCCGTCGCCTGTTCCAGCGCCGCAATTCTCCACCACCGCCGTCGCTGTCAAGGTTTTTCCCGCCGCCACCAGTGTTTCTTCCGCCTCCGCCGCCTCTTGTCTGTCGTCTCTGGTACTGGTGCCGCGTCTCCTTGTGCTGGGTATTGCGTCTCTTTGGTGATTGTGATGGCAGAAGAGATGACTCCCAAGATAAATGTTGCCTTTGACACGGGCAGTAATACCAAGAGCGAGAACTTGCCTGTTCAAGTCACCTCTATCCGGCTGAACAAAGACAACTATCTCTCTTGGTCTGCTGCCCTAGAAATCGGGATAACCAGCCGCGGTCGCCTGTCCTATATTACTGGGGAGAAACCTGCGCCTTCTAAAACGGATCCGCGATGGGCGACTTGGGCATTGGAAGATAGTCAAGTTAAAGTATGGATCATTAGTTGTGTGTCCACCGATATTCAGCCTCTGATTTTGCGTAAGTCGACTGCATATGACATGTGGACTGTGCTTGTGCGGATGTATGGCCGTAAGAAGAGAGTATTGCGTACGTACCAAATCAAACGTAGCATCTACTCTCTTACACAGGGTGACTTGTCTGTAGCATCTTTCTTTGCAGTCCTGAAGACCAAATGGGGGGAAGTAGACTACCATGTGAATGATGACTGGCATTGTGGTTCTGATCATGGCTTGTACTGGGAAAAAGAATGGATGGACCGGACTTTTATTTTCCTTGGAGGCTTACGTGATGAATTTGAATCCATTAGGAGCCAAATTCTCAATTGTGACGAGATCCCTGGGATTGAGGAGGTGTATGCCCGGGTGGAATCTGAGGAACAACGTCGCCAAGTTATGCATATTGACTCTAGCCATGGGAGTTCCCCCTCAGCGTTTGTTAGCCGTGCCTCAGGGACTGGACAGCGTCCTGTTCGACGTTGTAGTCATTGTAACAAGTTGGGGCATTCTGTGGATTTTTGTTGGGATATTCATCCTGAGAAGAGACTTGTTCATGGTCGTCCTCCTTCTAGTCGGTGGGGTCCTTCTGTGCCTGACTCTAGTCAGGGTAGTTCGTCAACTGTTGAAAAATCAAAGCTTTCCTCCGATCAAATCAAGGAATTGCAAGCTTATATCAGCCGGCTATCTACTACGCAAGAGGAAACTTCCACGTCCGAGGGAGCTACGTTAGCTCAAGCTCTTGTTGCCACAAGCGATCAAGGTAATCCCTCACTTGGTGATTGGATTGTTGACAGTGGGGCTACGCATCATATGACAGGGGATCCTAAGCTGTTTCAAGAATACAAATTGTCCTCAGGGCAGCAACTCGTGTCTATGGCTGACGGGTCTTCTATTTCTGTGGCTGGAAAAGGGAGTTTGTCCTTGTTGAATAAATATCGTCTTCATAATGCTCTTCATGTTCCCAATATTCCTGTGAACTTGTTATCTGTCAGCAGTATTACCAGAGAACTCAATTGTAATCTAATCTTTTCTGCTGATCATTGTTCCCTGCAGGACTTGGTGACTGGGAAGGAGATGGGGATTGGTTCGGTTATTGATGGACTCTACAGACTGCCCGTGCAAGTTGCGTCTGCCTTGATTTCAGCCACTAGTGGACAGTTGTCAGACGTGGAAGACAGGTCTACGATTATGCGATGGCACGAGCGTCTTGGGCATCTCCCATTCCAGTTGATCAAGAAGTTGTTTCCAAGGCTTTTTTCTTCTGTTTCTATTGACTCTTTCCCATGTGAAGTTTGTCAGTTGGCTAAACATGTCAGGGCTTCGTACCCTATTTCTTTCAATAAAACCACTCGTCCGTTTGCTTTGGTTTACTCTGATGTTTGGGGTCCTTCGAGAGTACCCACTTGTCGTAGTTTTCATTACTTTATGACTCTTATTGATGACTACTCCCGTTGTACGTTCGTGTACCTGTTGAAAGAATGTAGTGAAGTTCCTGTCATTGTCAAAAATTTTGTTGCATTTGTTGAGACCCAATTTCAGACATTTGTTCAGGCTTTTCGCACTGATAATGCTCGAGAGTATGTCTCCCAATCCCTAGATGACTTCTTGAGGAGCAAGGGTATTGTTCATGAGACGTCATGTAGTTACACACTTCCTCAAAATGGCGTGGCTGAACGGAAAAATCGCCATTTATTAGATGTCACCCGGGCTATTATGTTTCATAGACACGTTCCTAAGCGCTACTGGAGTGATGCTCTTCTCACTAGTGCCCACCTTATTAATCGTATGCCTACTCGTGTGTTGAATGGCCGTTCCCCTTATTCTGTGCTCATGCCCACTCATAACCCTTGGCCTCTTACTCCTCGGGTGTTTGGGTGTATTTGTTTTGTCCATGACCACAGTCCTGCCCTCAAGAAGCTTGACCCTCGGTCTATCAAAGCTGTCTTCTTGGGGTATTCCTCCACTCAGAAGGGATACAAATGTATTGATCCTGTCACTTCCAAAATTTATGTCTCCCGGGATGTTACCTTTCATGAACATGAGGTGTACTTTCCTGTGAATCCTCTTCAGGGGGAGTGTATAGGCAACAGTGTAGAAGAGTATTCTTCAAACCAGCTGATTCAGTTTATAGATTTCTTAGACTACAAGGTTAGTCACAGTGTGGCAGACATAGTCAGAGGTGATAGAGACAGTCATGTGGAAGGGGGCTCTGGGGATGAACAGCCCACTGCCCGTGATCATTTGTTTGGCCAGGTGTACACCAAAAAGAAGAAAGATGTGCTTGAAGATGTTGATGAAACCAATCTCAATCCTATGAGTTCCCCGAATGAACCAAGTCCACTAAATGAAGATCTTCCCATAGCCTTGCGCAAGGGAACCAGGTCATGTACTTTTCACCCCATTCAGAGATTTGTTTCATATGCAAAACTCAACAAGGATTACAAATGCTTTATTACTTCCTTGTCTATGTCTGTGATTCCCAGGTGTGTGGAAGATGCTAAAGAGGATCCTAAATGGCTACAGGCCATGACAGATGAGATGGATGCCTTGGCAAAGAACAACACTTGGGAAGTGGTTGATATTCCCAAGGGGACTCACTTAGTTGGTTCCAAGTGGATGTTTAATGTGAAGTACAAACCTGATGGTACTATGGAACGGTATAAGGCTCGCCTGGTGGCAAAGGGGTTCAGCCAAAAATATGAAATTGATTATCTTGAGACCTTTGCTCCTGTTGCTAAACTGAAGACAGTGAGGGTCATCTTAGCACTAGCAGTGCAAAAGAAGTGGAGCATGGACTAGCTTGATGTCAAGAATGCATTCTTGAACGGCCATCTAGAAGAAGAGGTCTATATGAGCATGCCTCCTGGGTATGCCCAAAGTGGAAAATGTTTGTCATCTCAAGAAAGCCTTGTATGGACTAAAGCAATCTCCTAGAGCATGGTTTGAAAGACTGAGGGTAGTAATGAAGACTGTTAAAATAGATTGTAATGGGGAACCGGGTCCATTTCTGGACCCGGTCCCATGTGGCACGGGTACCGAGGCTGGCTCGGTACCCTAGGCGGCACTCTTTCTCTCCCTCCTATATAATCTTCACTTAAGTGTAATTGTTGAATTAAGTGAATAGATTTTCTCTCTCCTAGGGTTGCGGTGTGCACCTAGGTCAAAGCTTCCCGTGGTTTTTTCCTCTTTCTGAGGTTTTTCCACGTATACCGTGTGTTCCTTTCTTCTTCCTTCGTGTGTTGCATGTTTTTACATGGTATCAGAGCCAGGTTCGTGAGATCGTTCGGCTTCGTCTCGTGTTTCCGCCGTCGCCTTTTGTAGCTTCCGCTGCCGTGGGTGTCTCTTTTTTTCCACCGTCAGACGATCCAGCGCCATCATGCCTCTGCGCCGTCGCCGTCGGGCGATCCAGCGCCGTCGCCGACACCTAGGGTTCCGTGTGGTGCTGGTGTTTCAGTCGCCGTTGTGTTGTCTTGTTGCTGCCTGGTGTTGCGTCTGACTTGACTGCTTGTGATGGCGGAAGAGATCGCACCTAAAAGTGATGTGGCCTTTGACGCGGGCCGCGCTCCCAAGAGCAAGATCTTGCCGGTCCAGGTCACGTCCATTCGTCTGACTAAAGACAACTATCTCTCCTGGTCTGCTGCTCTCGAGATTGGGATAACGAGCCGTGGTCGTCTTCCCTATATCACAGGCAACAAACCGGCGCCCAGCAAAACTGATCCTCAATGGGCGACGTGGGTGTTGGAAGACAGTTAGGTTAAGGTGTGGATCATCAGCTCTGTGTCCGCTGATATTCAGCCTCTTATTCTGCGGAAGCTGACTTCGTTTGATATGTGGACTGTGCTTGCGAGGATGTATGGTCGCAAGAAAAGGGTTCTGCGTACGTACCAGATTAAACGCAGTATTTATTCTCTGAAACAGGGTGACTTGTCTATTGCCTCCTTCTATGCAGCCCTGAAAACTAAGTGGGAGGAACTTGATTATCATGTGAATGATAACTGGGACTATGGTTCTGATCATGCCCGGTACTGGGAAAAGGAATGGATGGACCGGACGTTCCTTTTCCTTGGAGGCTTGCGTGATGAGTTTGAATCCATTCGGAGTCAAATTCTCAACTGTGATGAGATTCCTGGAATAGAAGATGTGTATGCCAGAGTGGAATCCGAGGAACAAAGACGCCAAGTGATGCAGATTGACTCCAGTCATGGGAATGGTCCCTCGGCCTTTGTTAGCCATTCTTCTGTGTCTGGCCAGCGCCTGTTAGGCGATGTACACATTGTCACAAGTCAGGACATTCTGTTGACTTTTGTTGGGATCTACACCCTGAGAAGAGACTTGTTCGTGGTCGCCCTCCGTCTAGTCGGCGAGGTTCTCTTGTGCAGGACTCAAATTAGAGTGGTTCTTCAAGTGGTGAAAAGTCGAGGCTTTCCCCGGATCAAATCAAGGAACTACAAGCTTACATCAGTCGCCTTTCTACTACGTCAGAGGATACATCTACGTCTGATGGAGCTAAGTTAGCTCAGGCTCTTGTTGCTACTAGTGATCAAGGTAATTCCCCTCCCGGTGATTGGATTGTTGACAGTGGGGCTACTCATCATATGACCGGGGACCCTAAGATGTTTCAAGAATACAAGTTGACTTCTGGGCAGCAGCGTGTTTCTATGGCTGATGGTTCTTCTATTTCTGTAGTTAGAAAATGGAGTTTATCATTACTGAACAAATATTGTCTTCATAATGCCCTGCACGTTCCTAATATTCCGGTAAATTTGTTATCTGTCAGCAGTATTACCAAAGAACTAAACTGTAATCTAATATTCTCTGCTGATCGTTGTTTACTGCAGGACTTGGGGACGGGGCAGAAGATTGGGATTGGTTCGGCTATTGATGGTTTCTACAGAATGCCAATACAGGTTGCCTCTGCTTTGATTTCAGCCACCAGTGGACAGCTGTCTGTCGTGGAGGACAGATCCGTTATTATGCGCTGGCACGAGAGACTTGGTCATCTTCCTTTTCAGTTGATTAAACAGTTGTTTCCTAAGATGTTTCAGTCTGTTTCTTTGGACACCTTCGCCTGTGAAGTGTGTCAGTTGTCTAAGCATGTTAGGGCCTCGTACCCTACTTCGTTCAATAAAACCAGCTGTCAATTTGCTTTGGTTCACTCTGATGTTTGGGGTCCTTCGGGAGTACCCACCTGTCGTGGCTTTCATTATTTCATAACTCTTATCGATGATTACTCTCGGTGTACATTCGTGTATTTGTTGAAAGAACGTAGTGAAGTTCCCGGCATTGTCAAAAACTTCGTTGCATTTGTTGAAACTCAATTCCAGACCCCTGTTCAGACCCTTCGTACTGACAATGCTCGAGTGTATGTCTCCCAATCCCTTGATGACTTCTTGCGAAGCAAGGGTATTATACATGAAACATCCTGTAGCTACACACCTCCTCAGAATGGCGTGGCTGAAAGGAAGAACCGTCATTTGTTAAATGTCACCCGGGCCATTATGTTTCAACGTCATGTCCCTAAGCGGTACTGGGGTGATGCACTTCTCACTAATGCTCATCTCATTAACCGTATGCCTACTCGTGTGTTGAATGGTCATTCCCCTTATTCTGTTTTGTGGCCTACTCAGAATCCCTGGCCTTTGACCCCTCGGGTGTTTGGGTGTGTTTGCTTTGTCCATGATCATAGTCCCACTCTCAAGAAACTTGATCCTCGGTCCATCAAAGCAGTCTTTTTGGGGTATTTCTCCACCCAGAAGGGATACAAGTGTGTTGACCCTAGCACTTCCAGAGTATATGTCTCCAGGGATGTTACCTTTCATGAACATGAGGCATACTTTCCTGCGAATCCTCTTCAGGGGGAGTGTCTAGGTGAGAGAGTGGACGAGTATTCTTCGCATCAGTTGATTCAGTTCACAGATTTCTTGGATTACACGACTAGTTCTCCGAGTGTGAGTGTGGTAGACACAGTCAGTGAGGACAGAGACAGTCAGATGGAGGGGGGCCCTGTGGAAGAACAGTCCCATGATCATTTGTTTGGTCAGGTATACAACAGGAAGAAGAAGGATGTGATGGAGGTTGTTGATGTTACCAATCCCGATCTTGTGAGCTCCCCGGATGATCCAAGTCCAATGAATGAAGATCTTCCCATAGCCCTACGCAAAGGCACCAGGTCATGTACTTCTCATCCTATTCAGAGATTTGTTTCGTATGCTAAACTCAGTAAAGACTATAAGTGCTTTATTACCTCTTTATCTATGGCTGTTATTCTCAGGTCAGTGGAGGATGCCAGGGAGGATCCCAAATGGCTACAGGCCATGACAGAGGAGATGGACGCCCTGGCAAAGAACAATATGTGGGAGGTTGTTGATATTTCTAATGGAACTCACTTAGTTGGTTCCAAGTGGGTGTTTACTGTGAAGTACAAACCTGATGGCACTGTAGAACGCTATAAAGTTCGTCTCGTTGCAAAGGGGTTTAGCCAGAAATATGGGATTGACTATCTTGAGACGTTCGCTCCCGTTGCTAAACTGAAGACAGTAAGGGTCATCTTAGCTCTGGCAGTACAAAAGAAGTGGAGCATGGACCAACTTGATGTCAAGAACGCCTTCTTGAATGGTCACCTTGAGGAAGAAGTCTATATGAGCATGCCGCCTGGATATGCGCAGAAAGGAAAGTGTTGTTATCTCAAGAAAGCATTGTATGGCCTCAAGCAGTCCCCTAGAGCGTGGTTTTAAAGACTAAGGGTTGTGATGAAGACTAATGGATATAAACAGGGAAATGGTGATCACACCCTTTTCATCAAGCAGAGAAATGGTCTGGTGAGCCTTCTACTAGTATATGTTGATGATATGATTGTCACAGGTGATGACGAAGAAGAAAAAAGGAAGATGAAAGAAATGTTAGCTGCTGAATTTGATCTCAAAGATCTGGGTAAATTGAGGTATTTTTTGGGAATTGAGATCGCTAGATCTGAGACTGGTCTTGTTATGAGCCAAAGGAAATACACTTTGGATCTTCTAAAAGAGACAGGTAAACTGGGATGCAGGCCCTTTCTTACTCCAATGGAGTCTGGCACAAGGATAAGTATCAAAACTGGGACGATCTTGGATGAGGAAGGAAAAGGGACGTATCAGCGGCTGGTTTGGTAAACTCATTTATCTCACTCTTACTCGCCCGGATATTACGTATGCTGTGGGTGTGTTAAGTCAGTTTATGCATGCCCCTACTGATTGTCATTGGAAAAGTGCTGAAAGAGTATTGAGATACTTAAAGAATGACCCAGGGAAAGGACTGCTCTATACTCGACAAGGTCAACTCAGCATTGAAGGATACTCTGACGCCGACTGGGCTGGTTGCACAGATACTAGAAGGTCTACCACAGGATACTGCATCTTTCTTGGAGGTAACCTGGTGGTATGGAGAAGTAAAAGACAAGAAGTTTGTTCTAGGTCCAGTGCTGAGGCTGAATACAGGGCGGTTGCTATGGGGGTTACAGAAATGTTATGGCTCAAAATTCTGTTAGCAGATATTGGGGTGAAAATGGAAGAGAAGGTGAGAATGTATTGTGACAACAAGTCGGCTATTAACTTGGCAAACAATCCAGTCCTGCACGACAGAACCAAACATGTGGAGATCGATCGCCACTTCATACGGGAACGAATAGATTCTAAGGAGTTGATCCTGCCCTATATGAAGTCTGAAGATCAAGTTGCTGATGTCTTAACTAAATCTTTATGTACATCTCAATTTGAGAAAAATGTTAGCAAGCTTGGCATGTTTGACATGTATGCCAAGCTTGAGGGGGAGTGTTAAAATAGATTGTAATGGGGAACCGGGTCCATTTTTGGACCCGGTCCCATGGGGCATGGGTACCGAGGCTGGCTCGGTACCCTAGGCGGCACTCTTTCTCTCCCTCCTATATAATCTTCACTTAAGTGTAATTGTTGAATTAAGTGAATAGATTTTCTCTCTCCTAGGGTTGCGGTGTGCACCTAGGTCAGAGCTTCCCGTGGTTTTTTCCTCTTTCTGAGGTTTTTCCACGTATACCGTGTGTTCCTTTCTTCTTCCTTCGTGTGTTGCATGTTTCTACAAAGACTAATGGATACAAACAGGGAAACGGTGATCACACCCTATTCATTAAGTAGAGAAATGGTCTGGTGAGCCTTCTTCTTGTATATGTTGATGATATGATTGTCACAGGTGACGACGAAGAAGAGAAAAGGAAGATGAAGGAGAGGTTGGCTGCTGAATTTGATCTTAAAGATCTGGGTAAATTAAGGTACTTTCTGGGAATAGAGATTGTTCGATCAGAGACAGGACTTGTTATGAGCCAAAGGAAGTACACTCTGGATCTTTTAAAGGAGACGGGTAAACTGGGATGCAGGCCCTTTCTAACTCCAATGGAGTCTGGTACAAAGATAAGTATCAAAACTGGTAATACATTGGATGAGGAAGGAAAAGGACGATATCAGAGGCTGGTTGGTAAGCTTATTTATCTTACTCTTACTCGCCCTGATATTACTTATGATGTAAATGTGTTGAGTCAGTTTATGCATGCTCTGACTGATTGTCACTGGAAAAGTGCAGAAAGAGCGTTGGGGTACCTGAAGAATGACCCAGGGAAAGGGTTACTGTATACTCAGCAGGACCAACTGAATATTGAATGATACTCTGATGCTGATTGGGCAGGGTGCACAGATACTAGAAGGTCTACCACAGGGTACTGTATCTTCTTGGGGGGTAACCTGGTGGTATAGAGAAGTAAAAGGCAAGAAGTCTGCTCTAGATCCAACGTTGAGGCCGAATACAGGGCAGTTGCTATGGGGGTTACAGAAATGTTATGGCTAAAGATTTTTCTAGCAGATATTGGGGTTGAAATGAAAGAGAAGATGAAGATGTATTGTGACAACAAGTCTGCGATTAACCTAGCTAATAATCCTGTTCTTCACGACAGAACCAAACATGTGGAGATAGATCGCCATTTCATACGGGAACACATAGATTCAAAGGAATTGATCCTGCCTTATATGAAGTCTGAAGATCAAGTAGCAGATGTCTTAACTAAAGCACTATGTACATCTCAATTTGAAAAGAATGTTAGCAAGCTTGGCATGTTCGACATGTATGCTAAGCTTGAGGGGGAGTGTTAGAATATCTTGTAATAGGGAACCGGGCCCGGATATGGACCCGGTCCCATGGGCGCGGATACCGAGCCTGGCTCGGTACCCTAGGCGGGCTCTCTACCTCTCTCTCTTATAATCTCCACTTATTGTAAATCTGTTGATTAAGTGGAATTAATTTTCTCTCTCCTAGGGTTGCGGTTTTGCCCCTAGGTTAGAGCTTCTCCGTGGTTTTTCACCTCTTCTTGAGGTTTTCCACGTACATCGTGTGTTTCTTCTCTGTTTCTCTCTTCCGTTGCATATTTCTACAAAGAACATCATTAACATAGAGCAACATGCTTGTCCCATAGATACACTACTTACACAATATCTTTCTTAAGCCATCCTTCTGTTGTCTCATGAAGTTTTTGAGGCAGATCCCAATGATACAATGTTACAAATGGTTGAATGCCTGTGTATTTAAAGAGATAGATAGAGAGAGACAAAGATTAGAATTAGTGATGAAACCACCAAATTTTTCTTCATTGTATTGAAGCTGGCACCTTTCTCAAGGAGGGCATCTATAAGCTTATTATAATAAGCAACTCCTTCCAGATTGACCTTTCCAAAGCCATCTGCAGGCAAACTAGTGTAATCAACAAAAGCAACAGAAAAAAACAATGGAAACAACTAACAACATTTCATGTTATGGATTCAAGACAAATTTGCCAAAACCAATGGACAAAATATTTAAAATAGACAGATAACCGACTTGGAATGTTGAAATTTCTTTAGAACATGCAATCAGCCGTATGTGATCTTAGATTTCCTTTATACAAAAAGAAGAGTCCTTAGATGAATCTTCAAGATCCATAACAATACCAGGAAAAATTCGAGGCCAAGATATGGAAAACCGATATGCATCAAATCCCAATTTCGCGATAAGTTCAACATCCTCCTACATGCATTTAGAACCATCAAAATGATATTTGACAGGATAACTATCACAAGGTCAACTTTATGGTTAAAACCCATAGCTAGCATGCTTTCCTAAGCATCTTAAACAGAATAAATGAGAAAAATCATAACCAGAATCTCAGGCCATAGATCCCATTTACTAATATGCAATTTAAGTTTTTAGAATAAAAATGATACCAGCAAGGCATTAGAAAACAGACTTTCAGTTGCTGTTACCATTCCCCTCTCCATTTCGTACCATCTTCTTTCAAATGGATATGGCTTGAATTGCATCAGGGTCAGATTCAACTTCAACCAAATTATTTTTCAAATGTCCTTCGAAAATGTTAACGCTAATGCCATTTCTTCCCCTCCCCATGGTCTTTCCTTCTTTACCAGAATGCCCTTGCCACATCTACACAACCTCCAATGCCTGACAAGGGTCTCGATCTTCTGACGACAGGTCAACCTCCCAGTTATGCAGTGAGTTCTTTTTTTCAATCTTAAGTTTTTTTATTGCACTCAGTTTGATGTTCTATTTGAGAATTTGTCCATCCAAATAAGGGATTTAACTTCCTCTTTTGTCATTTTCCACAAGTTGTTAGGATTGAGTAATTTGTCTTTTTCGGGCATCAAAGCCTTTCAGTTTTTTTTTCTGAGATATAAGGTTGTTTTTTGTTTCAAACCCTTTGTTTGCAAAACCTTTGTTGTTCTTAAGTCATATGATTATTTTTCTGTCATCAGTCATTTCCTTCGTTTGTGGATTGTTCTTTTTCACTTTATTGCTCAGTTTTCTTTATTTTCTAAGCTTTTTATGCTTATGTGCTTTTGTTTTTATTTGTTTTTTGTATGCGTTCACATAGCAAGAGATTTTGTTGCATATTCATAAGCATCAACACAAGTATCTGTTAAGTTTGTACATATGGATAGGGTCACCCAGACCCTACCCATTTGATCCACACGCCCAATACATCATGGGCGGTGGCATACTTGTAAATCTTATTGTTATTTTGTGTATTTTATGATGTACCCTAAATCGTGATTAGTATATAATGATAACAAGAGGCAGACGTCATTTGTTGCTGCTCTCTTTCATCTCTCTCTTGCTTGGACGTGCAGCCCATTTCTCTCTTCCTCCCCTTGCATTTAACTTCATTCGGTTGTTTGGTATTAGATATCAAAATCTTACATGGTATCAGAGCAGGTTTTGCCACTGAGAATGTTCGGTAAGAATCTCTAATTTCTGCCCTAATCCCCAAACTTCTGTCCTAACCCTAATCCCCAAATTTTCTGCCCTAATCTTCCCTAATCCTATCGTCTACCCTAATCTGCCCTAATCCTACCGTCTGCCCTAACCCTACCATCTGCCCTAATCCTACTGTCTGCCCTACCGTCAGCCACCTAACCCTAATTTCAAAATTTTTATTTTCCCCCTATTTTTTGATTATTGCATTTATGGATCCCCACCGCAATTCCAGCATCTTGTCGTCCAATTTCCTCTCCCAACTCATCTCACAAAAGCTAAATCATACCAATTACTTGACATGGAAACGTCAAATATGGGTCCGGGTCTGGACCCGATCCAGTATGTCCTGGTTTTGGCATACTTATACCATTGTAAACCCTAATCTTTAGTGTTAGTGAAGTTTCAAAGAGAGAGTGTCTGGCGGCTAGTGGGCACCAGACCTCCTCACCCGTGGTTTTTTCCTCTAGTTGAGGGTTTTCCACGTTACATCTGTGTTCGATCTTTCGTTCTTGCGCGTCTATTATTTCTACACAATTCAAATTGATATATTCCTTAGTTTTTACTTTTTACTATGAAAGGATGATTTGAAGAAAGGTTCATGATTGAAATATATTATATATTTCATCAATCATGAATTGAAGGTTTCAAGTTCAAACTTCAAAGTTCACAGCTTTCAAACATGCTTCAATCAATCTGATCAGGTATGCACGATGCCTCTTTCAAGTTTCTAACCCTATTTTATGTTTTGAGTTTCAACTTTTATGTCATGTCAGCTATTATCTAAGCAATTGGGTTGTATAATTTGATGTTGCTTATATATGACGGTTTATGTTTATGATATGATGATATTTTTGTACAATGTCTCTTTAGACTTTACCTTATAGTTGCACAAACATACACCTGAACCACTCTTTTAGTATACAGGATATTATCTGCCCATGACAGATCGTCCTACGTGCCAATTACACAGGCATTACTATGTATGTAGTACAGTTCGACCAATACGCCAACTATGTAGACAAAGGTTTTCACTATTGTATATTCACTTTTGTTGTGCAGGAATGTTGGATGTTGTGCACTACTTAATTGTTGCTTTGTTTGTAGTTTCACTATTGTAAATAATATTTAATTGACCTGATCCGGCCAAGTCACCGAGTCAACTCACTGACCCTACAACCCGGTTGTGTGCTGATCTGAGTCTAATTCTCTGTACCTGACCTGATCAAGTCACCAAGTCAACCCGCTGACCCGGTTAACTGTCAATCCAAGTTCGATTCCCGAGTTTGCCAACTATGATTGAAACCATCCCTTAATGAACAACACTGTTTGAAAAAAGTTGCCAACAAGTTTACTCTATTAAGAGAGAAAAGATGAATGAAATGGAAAGCCAGAAAAGATTACTCCCTGAGAGCATATGAAAAGCAACATTATGTACAAAGAGCATTTAAACAACTCAAACAAAAACCTGTTACAAACTCAAAAGGAAATTACCAGTACATGTGATAGCCTCATAGGACTTTTTCTTTGATAGACAATTTTCGGAGAAGCATACCCACAAAAAATGTAGGCACAAGAGAAACTGAAAAGGGTCATTTTTTGCAGATGCACTTCTGCAGGACAGCAACAATTACTACTATGACTACACAACCAGTGGATGAGACTACAAGAAAGGCATCCTTTTGTCACTCACACTATGCAGTCCTTGTTTGATTCTATGGACAAAAATCTTGAACCCCAAATTTGAAATCATGGCTTCAACAGAATGCAAGAGTGTGAAAAATGCAAGAGACGGCTTCATATGGTCTCCACTATAAATATGTATATACCCCATAGGTAAGCAATCTGACAGCAGTGATATTTTTATTAATACAAAAGACCATGAAATTGAGGATTTAAATGCCTTGAAAAGCGTTAACAGGAAGCTGTCATCTAGCAACTTCTGCACGACCATACACAAAACCTGGGTGTGGTTCTTTCATTTATTAAGAAATTTAAATGGAAAAATTTAAAAGTTGTATGACTCAAGACTAGCTGCTGAAGACCATAACAAAACCTCTCCTGTGGGACTATACACTTAAACCACTTGCAAACAACCAAAGTGCAAGCAAAAGAGAACTGCTACAATTTTTTATTAGAATGACAAAGTGATGAAACTTGGTGTTAAGAGAACGGAATTCAAGAAGAGTCAATATATTATGTGATTTCATTCCTAATCTACATGGATGACAGTTTAGCTATGAAAAGACTGAAATTGGACACGTGGAATTTTCAAGAATGTTTAGACATTTCCTTTATTCTCTTTCCCTTTCTTCTAGTAGATTGCTCGACACAGAAAGATGACAGAGGGAAGGAAAAACTAAAAGAAGAAAAAGAAGAAAGGAAGGAAGAAACAATCAAAGGAAGAGAAAGAAGAAAAAAAAAAGAAAAGAAGTTATAAGGGAAAGGAAAAAGGAGAAAAAAGAAAGAAGGGAAGGGAGAAAAAGAAGGAAAAAAATAAAGGGTGAAACACATAAAGAAAGAGAGGAAACGAGGAAAAGAAGATTCTTTTAAATATTTTTTAAATTCTTAGGAAATCTTTATTTTCTGAAAATGCTCATAATTTCCAAAATATCACTTTTTGAAAGAATTTCCAAGAAATTGTCAAGACCAATATTGCGATCCTGGTTTTACAGTTGCTGCCTAAAACAAATAAACAGCTTGCCTGGTAGCGGTGGTATTGATCAACAGCAACATCCCCATTACTCCCATCTAAGATTTTGCCTAGAATATCAAAAGGAATTGGACATAAATAAGTTTTTGTAAGATATAAATACATCAAGACCATATAGAGATTTATCCAAGAAAAGAGAGCTAGAGAGAGAGAAGTAAATAATAGGAGTAAATAAATGCCCTTTGTGTGTGAGAAGACATCCCAGATACTGTCACCCCTTCCACCTTCGCTAGCAGCACCTTCAACCTATAAAAAAGGTATTATAAGAATTTACTCCACACAGGGAATTTGCAAAACTACGTATCTTAACATAATTTGAGACAAAACTCATAAGAATTACCTCATCCACAACACTACAACAATAGAACACAGAAAATGTTCATTCCAATTACATACCTTGTAATCAAAAGCCCCACCTAGGCACCATGTAGGTTTTCCAATAAGCAAGCTAGTTCCTAGGACTGCCTTGGAATCCATCCTCCAAAACTATGTTTAGGCACGTTTGGGTGACATGAAACTGGGTTAAAGACCTGGTTTACAAAAGGGGAGTCAGTAACCTCCACCCCACCCCCCTCTGAAAAACCCCCACCAACACCCAGGTTATTCACAAAAATTCTGTGTTTTGGGTGTGTCATCCAAACACATCCAACACGTCTTCACCCCACTGGTGGATCTTCCCCCTAACAAAGTTCACGATCATAAAATTGAGCTACATCAGGGTGCTGCTACCAATAAAGGGAGGCCTTACTGCTACAGTAGAGTGCAGAGGGAGGCCTTAGAAGGTATGGTACAGAAGATGCTGAAATCATGGGTAATTAGGCCCAGCCACGGTCCATTTGCTTTGCCCACTTTACTAGTGAAAAAGAAGGATGGTAGCTAGCGATTTTGTGTTGACTATAGGGGATTCAATGCCATAGCCATGAAGGACCAATATCCTATTCCAGCTATCGATGACTTGTTGGACGAACTCCATGAAGGAGTGTATTTCTCAAAGCTGAATTTACGGTCCAGATATCACCAGATTCGTGTGACTGCAGGAGGACGTACCAAAAACAGCTTTTGTCACCCATACGGGCACTATGAACTCACTATCATGCCATTCAGGTTGACAAAATCCTCAGCCACATTTCAATCGGTTATGAATGATATATTTCGGCCATTTCTGTGCAGATTTCTCTTAGTCTTTCTCGACGATATATTGGTGTACAGCAAGGAGGAAGAAGAGCATCTCTATCATCTGCACACAGTCCTATCAGTGCTGAGAAAGAATCAGCTCAAGCCAAAAATAAGTAAATGCACGTTTGGAACCAGATAGGTTTCTTATCTAGGGCATGTGATCAGTGAAGGGCAGGTCAGTATGGAAGAAGATAAGGTGGCTGCAGTCCACGATTGGAGACACCCACAGACAGTGAGTGAGCTGAGGGGGTTCCTAGGTCTGGCAGGTTACTACTGTAAATTTGTCCAGAAATATGGAATAATAGTAGCACCCTTCACTGCCCTCACCAAAAAGTGGAAATTCCGATGGGATGAGAAGGCCAAGGGGGCCTTCAATGTGCTAAAAAGGGCAGTCACCACAGCACCCGTCTTACAGATGCCTGATTATAAACTTACCTTTGTGGTAGGAGCCTACGTATGCTGAGTCACATGAACGCTGCAAAGTGACAGCCACACCCGTGTCGACACGACTTTGGTGCAGGTGCGGACACGGATGCGGCTCGGATTCGCACCCAACACAAGTCAACAAGAGTCGGTTGCGGCTGCCTGCACCCCATCATTTTCATCTATTTTGGACACGCACCCGACTTGCGTTTGACTCGAGTCGAGTGCGGTCAAACCGCGTCAAGCCTATTTTCATCCTTTTTCAATATTTTTATTTTAAAAATTTTTAACGTTAAAAAGAAGGTTTAGGGCACGGTCGTATACCCTCTTCCTTTCCTCCTGTGTGCTCTTCCCTTGCATGGGTTTTTGTATTGAAGCATCTAGCAGAATGGAAAACCATTTCCGGTGACTGAGGGGGTCAAACGATAGCCGGCTTTAATGTGTGATGGGCCTTCGAGTGGAACAGAAGACTTCTCTCCCCTATTTTAGTAGTAGTCGTATGCATCTTTCTCAACCCTATTTTTGACAAAACGGTTGTTTTGTGTTTGATCGTTAGTTTTTTCACTTTCTCAGTTTTGTGTTTTGCTGCAATGACTGCTATTTCTTGTTTAGCATTTTTCTTTTATTTATGTGTTTTGTCATGGTTTTGTTGCTTTTTGTTTACTTGTTTAATGTTTGTACTTTGTAAGTATGTTAATGCTTGACATGTTACATTCATACACACAATACATTATAACTTAGTTATAAGTGTTGCACGTGGAAGAGAGAGGGAGAGAGAGGGAGAGAGAGAGAGAGAGAGAGACGTGAAAGAGAGGTCTTATTATCGTGCCCTAGTCTCTACTTAAAGAGAGGTTAGGGCACGTCTAGAGCTGTTACATAAGGGAGCCTCATAAAGTTGTAAAAAGACAAAACAAGACTCCAACTTTTAAATAATCAGAAAACTACTACACTTAAAATAAACTTTCTGATTCAACACTCCCCCTCAAGCTGGAGCATAGATATCAACCATGCTCTCAGCTTGTCACAACATCTAGAGAAATCACCAATTGGAAGAGCCTTCGTAAACATATCTGCTGCCTGTTCTTCAGAAGCTACATGAACCGTAGACACCACACCTTCTTTTATAAGATCCCGAACATAATGACAATCCACCTCTATGTGTTTATTTCTTTCATGAAATACTGGGTTGTTTGCAATATAAGTAGCAGCCGTGTTTTCGCAGTATATTTTCATAGGAAGAGGAACATGAATATTCATATTTGTTAGCAAAGATTTTACCCATGTCATTTCAGTAGCTGTTTAAGCCATTGCTTTATATTCAGATTCCGCACTGGATCTAGAGACTACATTTTGTTTCTTATTTCTCCAAAAGTCAGTGGTGGATTTTCTATCATCAACAGACCCTGCATAATCAGCATCACTGTAAGCTACAACTTCTAGAGATTCACCTTTCTTAAAGAAGAGGCCTCTGCCCGGGGATGACTTTAGGTATTTCAACACCATCAACGCAGCATCCCAATGGACTCTTCTAGGTTTTTCCATAAACTGACTTAATTTCCCAACAGCAAAGCTAATGTCTGGTCTTGTTACAGTAACATAAAGAAGTTTGCCAATGAGAGACCTATAAGATCGTGAATCTACTAGATCCAATTGATTATTGTTGACGGGTTTTGTTGTCCGGGTCCGGATCCTTACCCGATCCGGTTTGTCCTAATTAGGACTACTTATATCTCTGTAACCCCTAATCTTTGTGTTAATGAAGTTTTGAAGAGAGAGAGTGTCTGGAGGCTAGTGGGCACCAGACCTCCTCACACGTGGTTTTTCTTCCCTCGAGTTGAGGGTTTTCCACGTTACTTCTGTGTGCTTTCTTCTACTCTCGTGTATATTTTGTTTCTACATGGTATCAGAGCCGTCGGACTTGGAGAAAACAAAAAATCTGTTTTTCTAGGGTTGTGAAGTTCCAACCCTGACTGCCGCCGCTACCACCGTCACCGTCGCTACCACCACCGCCGCCGCTGTCACCGCACCGTGACCGTGACCGCCGCCGCTGTCACCGCACCGTGACCGTGACCGTGACCGCCTCCGTCGCTGCCCCGCCGTGGCCGTGACCGCCGCTGCTGCGTCGCCGGTGTCGTGACTGCTGACGTCCGACGCCAACATCTCTGCTAACGCCTCTGCCAACACCGACGTCCGACCACCGACGCCGACGTCCGACGCTCTCGCCTGTTCTCGGCGCGCGCTGCCAAGCGCCGCCCTCTGCTTCCGCCGCGTCCCGGTGCTTCCGTTGCTCCCGCCGCTTCCGCCGTTGATCCCCGACTGCGTCTTCTCCCCTCTTCTCTAGGTTACTGCTGCTGTGTGTGTTATTTGGCAGCCACTTCTACCTGGTGATCATGGCTGATTCGTCTTCTTCTTCAGTCAATACTAATCTACCTGATGTTGTGTCTGCGCGGACTGATCATGTACCGGTTCAAGTTTCCACCATTCAACTTACCAATGAGAACTACTCCCGATGGTCTACTGCGATTACTATGGGGATTGCTGGGCGAGGACGCATTGCCTATGTGAATGGGAGAAAGGTTGAACCTGCTGCAGATAGTCAACCAGGTAAAAACCTGGATTGTCAATTCAGTGTCCCCGGATATCCAACCCCTCATTCTTCGTAAGAAGACTGCAAGGGATATGTGGATTATTTTGGAGCAGATGTATGGCCAAAAGAAAAGGAAAGTTCGTGTGTATCAACTTATGAAGGATGTGTATTCCCTGCGACAAGGTGCTCTCTCGGTTGCAGACTTTTATGCCGCATTAAAATCTAAGTGGGAGGACCTTGACTATCACTCTGATATTACATGGAGGTGTCCTCACGACCAGATGCAGTATATGACTGATAAATGGGAAAACAGGGTATTCCTTTTCTTATCCGGACTGAATGATGACTTTGAAAATATAAGGAGTCAGATTCTTAACTCTGACAAATCATTTAGTATTGAAGATGTCTATTCCCGTGTTGAAGCTGAAGAACAGAGAAGGCTTCTTTCTAGTGGACGAAAGGGGGAAGAACAGTCTGCCTATGTTAGCCATGCCCCTGTGGGAACTCCTCGTTCTTCCCGAAAATGTACACATTGCAAAAAACTTGGTCATACTAGGGATTTTTGTTGGGACCTGTATCTAGAGAAGAAGGATAGTAGGGGGAGGTCTTCTAGTGGGAAGAAGCCTGTATCGTCTGCAACAAGTCTGAGTGATGGGAAAGGTTCTATTTTTGCAGAACAGATTCATGAGCTACGAGCATATTTGAGCAAGATTGATGTTGGTCAGGCAGATACACCAGATGAGGTGAAGATCAATCAGGCATTGGCTGTTTCAGGGGCAGAAGGTACTTCTTATATGGGTGAATGGATTGTTGACAGTGGTGCCACTCATCACATGACTGACAACCCCAAGCTTTTCCATGACTACAAGTTATCCTTGGGAAAGGAACGTGTGTCCCTTGCCGATGGTTCTTTTACTTCTGTGGCAGGGAAAGGGAGTCTTTCCTTGTTAAATAATTTTTTAGTTCATGATGCCTTACATGTTCCCCATCTTCCCTTAAATTTGTTATCTGTTAGTAAGATTACCAAGGAACTGAAGTGTGAGCTTATATTTTCTGAAAAACGTTGTGTTTTGCAGGACTTGGTGACAGGGAAGAGGATTGGGATTGGTTTGGTGTCTGATGGGCTGTATCGGCTTCCTATACGCGTTGTCACAGCTCTTATGTCAGCAGTCAGCTGGACAGAGAAGAAGGAGGAAGAGTGTCGTTAGTTATTTTTGTTTTGGCATGAACGCCTTGGTCATCTCCCATTTGGGATTTTGAAACATTTGTTCCCTAAACTATGTTCTAGTTCAAACATTTCCATGTTATCATGTGATGTGTGTCAGTTTGCGAAGCATGTTAGAGCTTCTTATCCAATTTCAAATAGTCGTTCTAATAAAGCTTTCTCCTTGGTTCATTCTGATGTGTGGGGGCCTTCGGGCATTCATTCTCGTGGTAGTTTTCAATACTTTATAACTTTTATAGATGATTATTTAAGGTGTACCTTTGTGTATTTATTGAAAGATCATAGTGAGGTGCCTCACATTATTGAAACTTTCATCCTCTTAGTGGAAAACCAGTATGGAAATTCTGTCAAGACTTTTCGGTCTGATAATGCTCGTGAATATATGTGTCTCACTGTTGAAGAATTCTTTCGAAAGAGGGGGATTGTTCATGAGACATCCTATAGTTATACCCCCCTCAAAATGGGGTTGCTGAGAGGAAAAATCGTCAGTTGCTCAATGTCACTCGAGCCATATTGTTCCAAAGAAATCTCTCAAAATACTATTGGGGTGATGCAATCCTTACTAGTGTCTACTTGATTAATCGCATGCCTAGTCGTGTGCTAAAGGGTCGTACTCCCTACTCTATGCTTCCAGTAGTCAACCTTTTCACCTTCCTCCTCGAGTCTTTGGATGTGTGTGTTTCATACATAACCACAGCCCCAATGTGAAAAAACTTGATCCCAAATCTATTAAGGGCATCTTTCTTGGGTATTCTTCCACTCAAAAAGGTTATAAATGTCTAGATCTCACCACTGGTCGTCTTCACATTACCAAAGATGTCACATTCTTGGAACATGTCTCCTATTTTGGTGCGAATTCTCTTCAGGGGGAGAAGTTAATGTCTAAGGAAGAGTATTCTCCCACACAGGAAATTCAGTTTACAGACTTTATGGATTACAGGCGTGAAGAGAATCCTGTTGCCAAGGTGCTTGGCAAAGATGAAGAGGGGACGATTACTGATGTACATGAATAGGTTGGTTTATGTTGATGATATGATCGTTTCAGGTGATGATAAGGAAGAGATAGCAAGATTAAAGGGTTTACTATCTACTGAATTTGATCTAAAAGATCTTGGTAAGCTGAAGTATTTCCTGGGTATTGAAATTGCTAGATCAGGTACAACTCTTGTACTTAGTCAAAGGAAGTATACCCTGTATCTACTGAAGGAGACAGGAAAACTGGGGTGCAGACCAGCCTCTACTCCTATAGATGCTGGGCATAAACTTGGTAGCAAAGATGGAGAACTGTTGTGTGAAGAAGCTAAAGGGAGATATCAACGTCTAGTTGGCAAACTGTCTCACTTTGACTAGACCTGATATCACATTTGTTGTAAATGTGATGAGCCAGTTCATGCACTTGAAGGCTGTAGATAGAATTTTGTGCTACTTGAAGAAGAATCCCGGAAAGGGACTTCTACATGTGCAACAAAGATCTATTGAAGTTGAAGGGTGTAGAAACATGCAACACACGAAGGAAGAAGAGAGGAACACACGATATACGTGGAAAAACCTCAAAAAGAGGAAAAAACCACGGGAAGCTCTGACCTAGGTGTACACCGCAACCCTAGGAGAGAGAAAATCTATTCACTTAATTCAACAATTACACTTAAGTGAGGATTATATAGGAGGGAGAGAAAGAGTACCGCCTAGGGTACCGAGCCAGTCTCGGTACCCGTGCCCCATGGGACCGGGTCCAGAATTGGACCCGGTTCCCCATTACAATCTATTTCAACACTCCCCCTCAAGCTTGGCATACATGTCAAACATGCCAAGCTTGCTAACATTTTTCTCAAATTGAGATGTACATAAAGACTTGGTTAAGACATCAGCAACTTGATCTTCAGACTTCATATAGGGCATGATCAACTCCTTAGAATCTACGTGTTCCCGTATGAAGTGACGATCGATCTCCACATGTTTGGTTCTGTCGTGTAGGACTGGATTGTTTGCTAAGTTAATAGCCGACTTGTTGTCACAATACATCCTCATCTTCTCTTCCATTTTCACTCCAATATCTGCTAATAGAATTTTGAGCCATAACATTTCTGTAACCCCCATAGCAACCGCCCTGTATTCAGCCTCAGCACTGGACCTGGAACAAACTTCTTGTCTTTTACTTCTCCATACCACCAGGTTACCTCCAAGAAAGATGCAGTATCTTGTGGTAGACCTTCTAGTATCTGTGCAACCTGCCCAGTCGGCATCAAAGTATCCTTCAATGCTGAGTTGACCTTGTCGAGTATAGAGCAGTCCTTTCCCTGGGTCATTCTTTAAGTATCCCAATACTCTTTCAGCACTTTTCCAATGACAATCAGTAGGGGCATGCATAAACTGACTTAACACACCCACAGCATACGTAATATCCGGGCGAGTAAGAGTGAGATAAATTAGTTTACCAACCAGCCGTTGATACCTCCCTTTTCCTTCCTCATCCAAGATTGTCCCAGCTTTGATACTTATCCTTGTGCCAGACTCCATTGGAGTAAGAAAGGGCCTGCATCCCAGTTTACCTGTCTCTTTTAGAAGATCCAAAGTGTATTTCCTTTGGCTCATAACAAGACCAGTCTCAAGTCTCTTCTCAGGGTGTAGATCCCAACAAAAATCAACAGAATGTCCTGACTTGTGACAATGTGTATATCGCCTAACAGGGCGCTGGCCAGACACAGAGGAACGGCTAACAAAGGCCGAGGGACCATTCCCATGACTGAGGTCAATCTGCATCACTTGGCGTCTTTGTTCCTCGAATTCCACTCTGGCATAAACATCTTAGGCTTGAACTGAGGTCAATCTACGATACGCTTTTTACAACATTGCATTAGAATCTACATTTTTCCAGTGGCATCTTAGGCTCGGTCATCCATTAGGGCCCAATCTCCGTTTTATCCTACTGAATCTCTCAGTCCCAGAGTCTTTTCAGTGTAAGGCTTGTCAACTTGGCAAGCACACTCGCAGTAGTTTTCCTTCGAGTCTCAGTCTTTCGAGTCAAGAGTTGTTTGATCTTCTTCATGTTGATGTGTGGGGGCCTAGCAGGGTTGCTAGCCAATCTAAGTTTAAGTATTTTTTGGTTGTTGTTGATGATTACTCTCGAGTTAGTTGGGTATTCCTTTTGAAAGAAAGGTCTGAAGTAGTTTGTATTCTCAAAAACTTGATTATTGAAATAAAAACTCAGTTTGGTTATGTGGTTAAGTGTATTCACACTGATAATACTCTCGAGTTCAAATCATCTATCTTAATAACCTTTTATGCTGAAAAAGATATCTCTCCTTAGTTGACATGCCCTCATACTTCACAACAGAATGGAGTTGCCGAACGCAAACATAGGCAACTTCTAACTGTTGCTCGTCCCACAATGCTTCATAATCATGTACTTGCATACTTGTGGGGTGATGCCATCCTCATGGCTTGTAACCTAACGAATCATTTACCTTCATCCTCCATTGAGAACAAAGTACCTACTAAACTCGTTTATCCCAATCAAAGCTTATCTTTTGTTGCACCTAAAGTCCTTGGGTGTACCTGTTTTGTTCACATTCTTGGGCCTAAACATAATAAACTTTTTGCTCAAGCCATTAAGTGTGTGTTCATTGGCTATCCTCGAAATCAAAAAGGGTACAAATGCTTTGACCCGGTAACTCAAAAAGAGTATATCAGTGCGGATGTCACTTTCTTTGATTCTCAGTCTTTAGTTCTACTTCTGTGTCATCTGAGATGTCATTTCTTATTCCTCATGTCCCGTTGCAATCTTTTCCTCCGTCATTTTCTTCTCCTACTCCGACTATGAATAGTTTCCAAGACCCTCCATTGGTCTATACTCGGCGACAGGATCCCTCTCATGGTCGACCATCAAAATCTCCTCAGAATGTGAGCTCCATTGAAGTAAGTATACCTGACGTTGATCCTTCTCAGGACTTACCTATAGCCCTGTGCAAAGGCAAGAAACAGTGTACCATGCATCCTATCTCACACTTTGTTTCCACTGACCATCTTGATGATAACTTATAGCAGTTTTTTAAGGCTATGTCAGTCCATACTGTACCAACTTGTCATTAACAGGCATTACTAGACTGTAAATGGCGGAAAGCTATGCAAGATGAGATGGATGCTCTCGTACAGCGTGGTACCTGGGAATTGGTTGATCCACTTGAAAATTGTGATATTGCTGGCTCCATATGGGTATTTACAGTCAAGTACCATTCAGATGGATCAGCAGAAAGATAGAAAGCTCGATTAGTGGCTAAAGGTTACACTCAGACATATGGAGTTGACCTTTTTGAGACGTTCTCTCCTGTGGCCAGGTTGGGTACTATTCGGCTCATTATCTCTGTTGCAGTACACTCTGATTGGCTTATGTATCAACTTGATGTCAAGAATGCATTTCTTTATGGTGATCTTGAGGAGACTGTATATATGCAGCAACCCCCAGGGTTCGAATGACAGGGGGAGTGTAGTAAAGTGTGTCGTCTAAAGAAGGCAATTTATGGCTCAAACAAAGTCCCAAGGCATGGTTCCACAAATTATCTGAGGTGGTTTCACAATGTGGATTTGAAAGATCTCCTTTGGATCATTCTCTATTCATCAAGAAGATCTCCAAAAGTATAGTTATTATGGTAGTATACGTTGATGACATTATATTGACAGATGATTATGATAAAAAAATCTTGGCTATAAAGGTTTTCCTTCATAAGCATTTTGTCACGAAAGATCTTGGTCACTTGCGATATTTCCTTGGGATTGAGGTTGCGCATAACAAAGAAGGTGTAGTATTGTCTCAGAGGAAGTATGTCTTTGACCTACTGCAAGATACAGGGATGCTAGAAACCAAGCCGGCTAATCTTTCTATGAATCCACGTCTTCATCTTCATGATAATCAATCAGAACTAGTGGATTCACGATCTTACAGATCTCTCATGGGCAAACTTCTTTATGTTACTGTGACAAGACCAGACATTAGCTTTATCGTTGGAAAACTAAGTTAGTTTGTGGAAAAGGCTAGGAAAGTCCACTGGAATGTTGCGTTGATGGTTTTGAAATACCTAAAGTCATCCCCAGGCAGAGGCCACTTCTTCAAGAAAGGTAAATCTCTAGAAATTGTTGCTTACAGTGATGACGACTATGCAGGGTCTGTTGATGATAGAAAATCCACCACAGGCTTCTGTATCTTTGTTGGGGGCAATCTCATATCATGGAGAAGCAAGAAACAAAATGTAGTTTCTAGATCAAGTGCAGAATCTGAATATAGAGCAATGGCTTAAATAGCTATGAGATGACGTGGGTTAAATCTATGCTAACAAATATGAGTATTCATGTTCCTCTTCCTATGAAAATGTACTGTGATAATAAAGTTGTCACTTACATTGCAAACAATCCAATATTTCATGAGAGAACAAAGCACATAGAGGTGGATCTTCATTATGTTCGGGACCTTATACAAGAAGGTGTGTCTACGGTTCATGTAGCTTCTGAAGATCAGACAATAGATATGTTTACTAAGGCTCTTCCAATTGGTGATTTTCTCTAGATGTTGTTGCAAGCGGAGCATGGTTGATATCTATGCTCCAACTTGAGGAAGAGTGTTGAAATCAGAAAGTTTATTTTTAAGTGTAGTAGTTTTCTGATTATTTAAAAGTTAGAGTCTTCTTTTGTCATTTTACAACTTTATGAGACTATCTTATGTAACAGCTCCAGTCGTAACCCAATCTCTCTTTAAGTAGAGACTAGGGCACGATAATGAAGATAACTCTTTTCCATCTCTCTCTCTCTCTCTCTCTCTCACACACACACACACACTCATCTTCCTCCATCGTGCAACACAAACTATGAACAATCTCATGGGCACAAATGATGTTGTCATACATAGATATATCTGGCAAGAAAGCAGCCTGATCGAAAGATATAATCCTCTGCAGTACGCCTTTCATACGACCCATCATAGTTTTTGTAATAAATTTAAAAAGGCTGTTAACAAAGGGAAATGGGCAAGAACTCATTAAAGGTTTTTACCCCCTCCCCTTTTGGAATGAGGGTGATAACAGTCTGGTTGATCTTTTTAACAAGTCTGCCAGTCCGAAAGAAATCCTTGAGGGCCATAGTGACATCCTGACCCACAATATCCCAGTACTGCTGATAAAAGGAAGCTGGAAACCCATCGATACCAGGAGCACTATCACCATCAGAGCTTAAGACCACGCTTCTAATTTGCTCATCTGAAACAGGAGAAGAAAGGGCCTCATTCTCTTCCACTGACACTTTTGGACCCTCAGCAATGCTGGTAAAAAGGCTCCCATCGCCTTCCACCTCCCCCAACAGATTCTGAAAGAAGCTCCGCTTTGTCTCTAAGATAGCATCCTGGTCCTGTAGCTGCACTCCCTGAAACTCAATATCGGAAATAAAATTCCGAGCCTTGCACCTCTGGCTACAGCTTGAAAGAACCCTGTGTTACAGTCTCCTTTGAGCCATTTCACCCGTGATCTTTGCCTCCAACTACTCTCTTTCTCTAGGAGAGTATTATGTATTTCGCACTGAAGCTTCCTCTCATGATTTGCATCTATGGCAGATCCTAAGTCTTGCAATTGTTAGAGTCTATCAATTTCCATCCTGAGGCTAGCAAGTCTGGCTTCTATAGTTCTATTGGACCCAATTGGAACTTTCTCCACCTTGACAAAGCTCCACAGGTAGCTTCTAATTTGGAGATCAGCTGAATCATGGGGCACCCGGGGAAGGAGGAGCTCAAAGTAGACGCTATAACCTCCTTACATAACAGTCATGCCCTTGGTAGAGGAAAAGATTAAAGAAGCATGAGTCTTCTTCTTCTTCTTTTTTATTTTAGGTTTCGAAACCTTTTAAACCTGATCCTAACACAATCTTGAGTTGCTTATGAGAGAGGTCCTTCGTGTTTGAGGAAAAAAACGATGACTGAAAACTGATTTCATGCATGGGAGATTGATGGTAGAGGAACTTCACATTTTTCAATGTCAAAGGTATAAAATCTTTTTGACTTTCACAATAGATTTTAGGTATTGGCTAACTGACCTTTCTTTCTATTAATCTTTGTGTTAAATTTGAGAATCATTGAAGGATTTAAAAAGACTATAACATGTTATTTTTGTAATCAACGTCTGCGTATTGGACTCCTTACGTTCAACCTGTGTCTGGTTGGCTGACAAGATGGTGGTTTCTGTTCTATGTGGTCATCTATTTCGCGAAAAAAAAAAACCTGATTTTCATAAGCAACTCATAGAGAAGTTCTCCAAGAGAAAATCAAGGGTTGCAGCTGGCAATTGAAAATTTGAAATTCATTGCTACTAGATATTGTTCCCAATTTTGAAGATAAGATGATACACTAGACAAGCTGATAGATTCTGATTTTTTTAGATAAAAAAGTTCAACCAAAACAAGAACAACATCAGCAGCATCAGTTGTACAGCCATCACATCAAGTAAAACTAAATGAAGCAAGAAAAGTCAGCTGAGCAAAGGAACTTAGTGCAGCCATCAAGTTTTTTTTGTGGACAGTGTAACAAATTTATCATTAGAGATTTGAATTTAATTATCTAAACTTATTTATTGGGATTTTTAAGTTTGTTCAATTTAAGCTTATGTTTAAGATCTATTTATATTAAATTAATGCTTAATGTTTTCCTTCTTTTCCTGATCTTTTGTATTTTCTATAATTTTGGCATTAAAATAATAAGTTTTTGACATTACAAAATGTATCTATGGACTCAACCGGTACAAGCTGTTCCAAACTTTAAAACATTGGTTTTATATAGGAACAACAAAATTATCAATTTGGCTCTTGCTGAAGATTTACCCCTTCCTCCTATATAATGGTAGATAAAGGGTCTTTTTTCTGCCATTGATGCCATAAATGATAATTTTTGAAGAAACCTAGTAAAAAAAATCTTAATGGTTTGCATTTGGCAATAAGATATTTGCAATGTGAATAAGCCATTTGCAGGTTCGTCTAAGCTGACACTTAAATAGCTGGGTAAATCTCTCTGTCTCTAAGGATGTAGAGATGCTTCCCGCAAGCAATTGGGCTCTTGAGAACTTTTACATTGATGTTTTCAGAGGAGAAAATGAGATGTGATCATTTTCCAACAAAGATATTTACAATGTAAAGAAGTTGTTTTGCAGATTCACCAAGCTGACATCTGAATAGCTGGGTGACTCTCTCTCTCTCTCTTTCTAAGAGCACGTCGAGCTGCTGCCTGTTTGCGTAAGCAATGGGCCTCTTGGAAAATTTAACTTCGACGTTTTCAAAGGGAAAACTAGGGCATTGATTCCTAGCAAAGGGAAAACTAGGGAATTGATTCCTAGCAAAGGCCCATAGTTTTGGGCCTTTGGCAACATCAACAAGACATGGTGCAATCAAAGTATTTCTCAAGGAAGTGATAAAACCTCTGGTCCATTAAGATTGAGACTTCAACATGCACAAAGATATTTCTGAAAAATGAAACAAGCCCAAAATCACCTGCAATTGACCACAGGTACTTTGAACCTGGAAAGAATCCAGCTACACAAAGCCTCCCATGAAACAAATTGCAAGTAAGCAAAACGTCTGAGAAAGCAAGCAAACAAAACCACGTATTTTATTGAATGATTTTACGCACATGACTCTCTATATCTCTTTTGGTGATTCTTTTGCTATTAAATATTAAACAAGCATGAAGAAGAAAAGTCACAGAAGGGAAAAACAATAAGGGTACATAAATAATTTTTTTTCAATTAGAAAGCCCTGGATGACAATGAAGAAGTCACTAGATTTAGGAAAAGTAAACTAGCAGTCTGGGAATTACTTTATTAACCTACATGGCAATCTGTGAAGTTTTGAAAGTCAAGTTGGGATATTTTGTGGTTGAGTCAAAAGTTTGAGCTGGATTTATAACTTATTCATTAATCTTTTGAAAAGTTGAATATGTATGTGAAATGTGGATCTTATCAATTGTTCTCACTCTTTCTAAAGCGGCAATTTCCAGTTAATGTTTTTGTACCTATTTTACCCAATTACTCCCAGCTAGGCACAGTTAAAAAAAAAAGGATTGGAAAGAAACCTTCTGGAAAAATTCCCAAGAATGATGTTTATGACTATGTCAACCAAATTCTAAGCCAAAGCTAGGCGCAACCTTGCCTTATCGCCTAAGTTTGTAATGCCTTTATATTAACTTTTTTCAGGAATCTTAGATGTCCATCCTAGTCCTTGTTTGCACTCAAATCACAGCCTATTGAAATCAACTTTGTGTTAAAGACTGACATAGTGCTGTGAACCAAGTGCCGCCATAATAACTAAGGTATGTACTAGCTGTTTGAAGTGACTAAGCATTTTCTTGGTCTCTGTTGCAAGTTGGTTATGGACCATTCAATAATCTTGAATGGTGCTAAATTGCTAATACCTAATCTCAGTAGGTTTAGCTCTTACGTAATCCCTAGGTCATTGGATTATACGAAGTGATGGTCCCTCTGACAAAGTTTTTGGCCTATTCTTACAAATCCTAGACAATGGTGATCCTAACAAGATTTAAATTTTAAACATAATCCCGAGTAATCTGAAAACAGAGAAAAGAAACCTGAAGGTTCACATTGCTTCCGTCTCAATAGCAGCCAGCCATAAGGCCCATAACGTAGGCTTATGTATGGATGAAACAGAAGTGAAGAAAGGAGCTCAACAAATTCCAGATAACCCAGTAGTCTAATACGGAAAGGAAGTGACGACTCTCTTCACCACATTTTGAGAGTCACACGATGGACATACAGCACATTCTTGTTTGGTTTGTTTCGAAGAGCAAATATTCAAACAGTCGAAGCAAAAGCTATATGGTTTGTTCGTATAGGGATAATCAATAATCTCCCTCCCTAGGTGCATGGCTGGAACCTGGGGAACTGATTCTTGCAGGCGGGCAGGGTTCCTAGCCAGGGTGTGGCAAGACGAAGATTGCAGATCATGGTGGTTGTTTTCTGCTGCTGCTGCCTGCGGTCATGGACGTAGGCCTCATATGCCGAATCGACAACAAGCTACGCATTATCGAGTGAAATATGCATGTAGTTGCAGTAGGACTGATGCGTCATCTAAATTGCAATTAGTCTCCGCAGCAGAGATTTGCATTCTTATAGAGAGAGGGAGAGAGAGGAACCCCACCTGATAGGCAGAAGTGGCAACACCAAAGATGAAGTTCGGAGGGAAATCGCGTGCAGAGACCTCATGGGGAATCTCCGATTCATTCCGCCGCAGTATCTTACTCACCCCTGCGTCCACCTCCATCAGGGCGAAAAAGAGAGAGAGAGAGAGAGAGAGACCGAGAAGTGCGGAGAAGGTTAGTGTCCGACTACGTGCAAGGCCCGGAATAAGGCCTGCAGATCGGAGGTCGCCAAGCTGGCCGTCAGGTGGTCAAGCAATGACATGACCCTCCCCTGCAGACCGACCCTGTTGCCGTTCGAACGATTCCCTTTCAAACGGTCTAACGACAACGGCCGTGCGAAGCTGACCTTGCAAGGGAAAGGAGGTCCAATAAATTTCCTTGTTAGTATAGTGTTTGGATGACACACTATAATAAATTGTTGAAACCAAAACTGATTTTTCTATTTAAAATATTATTTTTGAAGGGTTTATACGATATCAAAACTATGTAGTCTCAAAAATTATTTTTTTTTAAACTTGGTAGTTACAAAAATGTGAGTTGTAGGTGTGCCATTCAAACACAAAGCAATTTTTGAGAAAATGATTACAAAAACCACCTTTTCACATAACCAACTTTTCCAAAATAGCTTTTTATAAAGGTGTCATTTAAACACACTCTTAAACTTTATCATCCCTACATACTCGATACTAACACACACATAGAAGTTAGAAGTTGTGGGTCACTGTCTATTATTTTTTTAAAAGAAAAGCAGTGAGTGTTGGTCATATGCATGCGAGACCAATTGTGTGTTAAGGACAAAAGGTCTAATTACACTTTTTTTATCACAAGTGTATGAAATATTTAACTTTCTATAGAATTTTTTAAAAGAATACTGATTAGATAACCATTAAACGTCTTTTCATTTGTTGGTATTTGACTTACATTTCATAATGGCTAAATTTGCTGGAAATTTTGATGACAATGCACATTAATTTATGGGCATGTTGTTTTTAAAAAACTGCCATATGTTCTTTTTGTACTTTATGTTGCATAACATGTTATGTCCATATTTTGCGCTGTAAGAATTTTACTTATGTTTGCATCAACAATTCAGAGAGAGGAATTCACCCTAAAAACAGATAAGGGTTGCAATTGACACATCAAATCCATCTTTACCAAAATGCTTATTTTTTAGTCTGATCGTGAAGATGATATACTGAAAAGGTCAATTTGTCTTTGATTTTAAAAATGAGGATGGTGTGCCAACAACATTGTCAGAACTAATTGTATAACCACCACACCAAGAAAAAATCAGCCAAGTTGGAGAACCCAACGAAATAAAAGAACTTAGTGAAAGTATCAAAATTTTGTCGCTATATATATAATCCTTTTACTTTCATTAATCTAAGGGTTTTTTTCTTAACGATTTGAATTTTAAGTTTTGTACTTGAATTTTGACTCTTACTCTTGTGTATCAACGACTTCAAACTTATGTCATGTGACATATCAAGAGAGCATTATATATATATATATCTATATATATATATATATATATATATATATATATTTGTGTGTGTGTGTGTGTGTGAACACACAAAGCAATTGTAGTTAGAGAAATGAGGTTATATGGAAAAAATATCATCCTCGGGCCTCCACAAACATAATTAATAGTATATTTGTCACACCCCAACCTTTTGACCCTCAAACAATTTTTTTTTTTTATAAACATAAGCATTGAAGTGTGACAACACAACATTTCAAAAAGGGAGCTATGTCATTCCAAACAATGGGGCAACTCTCATTTATATAACAATTTCAATTCATACAAAGTCACATCTAATTGTATGACAAAAATGCCCCAAACAACAACTTTGATGTCTAACAAAAATAAGACATCAAAGAGACCAAACCATGACGCGCCGACACTATCAAAGACCCAAAACCTCCCCAAAAGGATGTGAGTGAAGCCATCTGATTAACCTGTTGCCCCGGGTCCGCCAAAACCTGAAAAAGAAATAACTGAAGGCTTAGCCTTCGCAGTATGACAACAAGCCAGGAAAATCTCAAACCCTCTTAGGTAGGGCTCAAATCTAAGAACAATTATAACAATCTATCGTCATGTCGTGTCAGGGCATAGGCACATCATTTGCCAATGAAACCCCTAACATATACCACGACATGAAAGACCCCTCAAGGGCCACAAAAACACAATATCAATCACATGCAATGCATGCTTAAACATTTCATTTCAATCATAGCATTCATATGCCCATCAATCACATACATTTGTTCGCACACATTTCATTCACATACATTCATTTTCATTCGCTTTAGTGAATTGACAGTTCCTGTGGTGCAAACACAAGCACGTGCACACCATGGGCGGCCCATAGCCGAGAGACAACCCCCATGGTAGCCCATAACGGTATGGATCCATTCATCCGCTGCAGCGGTAGAGCACTCATCCATGGATGTGTGAATTCCAAGGAGAGATACTCAGCCTTCCCTAGGACACCCATGTTGGAAAGGCAGGAGCCCACGCTCCAAGCTCAATACACAACAGTACCCTGGGGCCTTGCACCGCCTGCGCTCCGAACAGGCGAGACTAGTGGCGAAAACGAGACGTCTCCCAAACACAATGTCACAACCCACTGGCCTCTCATCTCTTATTCTTTCATTATTATCATTATAATTGCACAATCACAAAATGACCGGCTAGCTCATGAGGTTGGTTCACTTCACGAGTGCACCCACACCTCCAATTGCCTCCCCACAAGGTCTACACATAACATTAACAGTCATAGCTAGCTGTCATACAACACGGGTACAACTACCCTCCAATGCCAATCAATTGCATTATTACCCACGGCAATACATATGCAACAATTCACCACATTCACATTCATAAAAAATCACATCTTATCGAACACATCAATCAGATCTTTCAAAACTTGGCCAAATCCCGGAGAGTAGTCTCGATCCGTGATGGCTCGTATCTGTCCTATGCTATTATCATTCTATGATGCTCTCTAATGCACAATCGGGGTCGAGGAGACACTCGACTCGATACCCCACCTCGTCTGTCCTAAGCAATTGTCAATTCTAGCATGCACATGTAAATGCGTAACAGTTTTCAAAACAAGCTTCTAATAGCTTTCCAAAACAAAAGTTGTCACATGACAAATCATTCACAATCACACACATCAATCACACCTTTCAAAACTTAGCCAAACCATGGAGAGTAGTCTCGATCCGTGATTGGCTCATATCTGTCCTAGACATTTATCATTCTAGGATGCTTTCTAATGCATAATTGGGGTCGATGAGACATTCGACTCGATACCCCACCTCATCTATCCTAAAAAGTTATCAATTCTAGCATGCACATGCAAAGGCGTAACATTTTCAAAACAATTACTAATAGCCTTTCAAAATCCTTCATATCATATATCAATTCGTGTACATGTATACACACATTCAATCTCAAAACAATCAATCAGTTCACATCACAAATCCTAGAATCTCATGACCCTAGGAACACACATTCACACATTTGCCCAGGCAAGGATTTGCCTGGAATGTCGCCATACCTGTCGCGCGCCCACTAAACACCTCGAACTACGACTCACGTTGCTCAAGGCCTACTTGACGTGCTCGGTGTACCTGCAAACATAATCAAATGGTAAGTTATTTACTCGTTTCGCTTACAATCGATACAAATCTGAAAATATCATCATCGAGGCATGTCTTCGCCTCAAATGGGTGTCGACCCACGAAACCCTCCAAAAAGGGTCTCTACCCAACTCACGAGGTTGCCGCCAATGATTAGAACTCAAAACTTGTATTCGACTTATCACATGTATGATTCTCACTTGTTTTCCTTAGTTGAGGTGTCTTCCCCACCATAAGATTCTCAACATACAACGTATATGCACATCAATAGAAGCGTATTTCTCCAAGCTCACCAAAACGATTCTAACGTTCTCCACAACAATACAATCTCTACCATGCTTCCTAATTGCTTCGAAAATCAACCTATCATGCTTATAAGATCATTGTAGATATGGATCATCGTCCATCCACTCGAGTCCTAGACCTTCCCCAAAATAGCGACATCTCTAGCATGCCTTCTAAATCATCAATTCTTAATTCTAGCATGCTCAAACAATGATTATACGTACTCCAACAGAAAATTTACAACAATCTAGGCTCGGTTAGATGTCACTCACCCCAATCAAAGAGTCCGAACTGCTGCGCTGCTTCCGACAGCCACCTCAAGCGTTCAACGATCCTCAAATGGCAAAAACCATGCAATGCCGCCACCACTAATTCCTTCTAGTCACTGTTATGAGGGAAGAACGCGTCCCCAACTGCAATCCAATCCAACAGCTACATGAGAATCAAAATCGGCGAAAAGGGAGGTTTAAAAGAGGGGTTTGTTGTTAGAAGTGGCCCACAATAGCTGTGTGGGAGGCTGAAGACAAGTGAGAGAGGGGGAACCAAGGGTTCGGGTGAGAGAGAATGGTCTGGAGCAAGAGAGAAGGAAAGACGCAAGGGACTGTTCGGTTGAGGGAGAGGGCTCGAGCAGAGGGCGTGGGCAAAGAGAGAGTGAGAGAGAATGTAGAGGAAGGCGTGACCAAAGAGATGCGAGAGTGAGCAGGGAGAGAGAACGATGACACATAGGGAAGAGACGGACGGAGAGAGTAAGAGAGACCGCAGAGAGAGAGAGAGATGCGAGTAAGGAGCACGAGAGAAAGAGGGGCATTCAACGAAGAGCAATCGGGCCTACCTTTGATGGGTTTGAATCCTATCGCCTATTGGACTGAGGGAGAGGCGTTAGAAGAGGAAAACAGCGAAAGAGGGAGGAGGAGAAGAAAGAAGAGAGGGGAATCAGTGGCTTACCTACGCGCCACCACCGCCATCGCCCTTCACCTTCTCCGCTGCTGCCATCTCTTTCGCCTCCTTCTTCTTTGTGCTGTGTGCAACCCAGCAGGACGAGGGAGATGAGGTAAGGTCGAGGGAGAAGACACGAGTGAAGGGGCGTCGGGCTCCTCTTCGCGTGGAGCTTGGGTCCGGGTTTGGACCCTAATCCGACCCGACCTGCCCAGAAGTTCGTAATGTTACAATATTTAAACAATATTAATGTGGTATCATGCAGCCATTTTAAATTTTCTGCTAGAAAAATGATTGAAATGGATATATGCCACTTGCTCAACCGAAGGACAGCCCAGCAAAGGTGTGTACTATACATCCTATAATGTTGTATAACTTGGTCCCTCATTTTATATGTGTGTGTGTGTGAGAGAGAGGGAGGGAGGAAGAGAGGTTTGGCAACCATTAATTATAGGGATATGTTGTATTTCATAATGCATATTTTAGTTTTACACACATGAACACACGCTTTGAGAGGGATAGAATTTAGTTTCAACTAACTGATTAGATAATAATAAATTGTGCATCTAAAAGTAAAAGTAAGATTGGGCACCAGGCAGGGTCCGTCAGACTTTCGGGCCAGACTCTGGCTCAGGTCAAGGTTGAACCCAGACCAGGCCTGGTCGGGCAGGGCCCGATCTACTAAAATGGGGTCTAGGCTGGCCTGGCCCGATGCCCACCCTTATCTAGAAGGCAACACTTGAAAGTTGTCTACTCACCAATAAAACGGCAATGCTTAGCTTGATACATGATTTAATTGCAAACTAAATAATAGTTCCTTCACTATCAATACTATTTTCATATATCACGGAAAGTTTAAGGCTATTTTATTATTTATTCATTTATATTCATATTTTATTTTTGCATCATAACAATGTAATACATAAGGAAGTTGGATCACTAAATAACCACATGGTTCTTCAGTTGCATTAATCTGTATAAGAAACAACTTTCAACAACATCTAGTATCATTGATAATTTAGAGAAAAATTGCGCAATTTGCAAAATCTCATTCACCAGGTGGTCCACCTTAGAAATAGCATATAACATAAAAACTTACAAAAAAATGTCAAAAAGTCGACGCCAAATGTAGAAAACTATGTTTAGTTTATCCAGAGCATGAAAAATACGTAAAACCTATGAACTTGAATTCTCAAATGCTAATGTAGTCGCCAAATATACAATAATACATATCCATACACAATTGATGAAGAAGAGAATAAAGCAACTTATGGATAAACAATAAATGATGGTCATACCTTCACTGGTGAAGATATTGGCTATACATTTTTGTTTTAACTTTCAGCCGATCCCCTGGTATTTACATGACCAACAACATAACTTCTTCCCGCCAAATTAGGAAGAAGCTCTCATCTCAAGGGATGACTGGAGGAGATAAAGACAAACTAAATGGATAGTCAGATTTGCTACTTGCTAGCCAAGAATGGCAGAGGACAAACACACTTAACATAATTTTTTTTCTTCTAAATTGTTGGTGCAGTCCCAATTTGCATTATATATAATATGTTGCCTCTTGCAAACTTCAAACTCTAGAAAAAACACAAAACCATATTACTTATGTATGATGACAACAATGGGAAGTAAATAAATCCAAACATACTTCATCAAATTAATTGCAAAAAAAAAAGATAATTATTTAAACAAAACATATCATGGAAAAATCAACACTATACTATGCATATATATATATATATATATATATATATATACATATAACTACGTAAAATATATATATATAACTACATAAAAACACAACAAATTAACCATAAGACCCCATGAGTAACACAATGTGCTAGTGAAAAATTAAACCAAACCAGTAAAACTTGCAAAATATTGGATAATTTAAGAGTATAACTACATCAATAATAAGAAGCCTCCAAGTGAACTATCTTGCTACTTCTCCCTTTGCATCCTCCACATTTAGTAGTAAAAGTGCAGAAATACAATTGGACCCCATTAATACTCATAAACTTTCTTTAAGTCTCAAATGAATGATATGTGTCTTGCACGTTTTCCATGAGTATTGTTGTTAAAAACACAATGTACAAGAAAAATGGGAAAACCATACACCTCAAAATTGGTAGTTGCACTAGGCCATTGTGCAGTGGACTTCCAGAAGTTATGTTTAAATAGCTAATTCTCAACAGATTCTCATGCTTATCAGGTTCAAGTATAACTTCTGGTTCATTTAATGGTAGACCAACATAGCAACTCCTTTTATGGTCTGCAGATAAGCACTTCGGTTTTACCTACCATTTTGTTGTCATGACTTTTAAAACCATTATATGTGGGTTACATGTTCCAGCATCATAACCAATTTGAATTTCATGAATGGAAGAGTGTTTATCTTCAGATTGGGCCTCCTGAATGACAGAAAAATCTACCCAACACAAACCTCAAATTAGAGTTTTATCGATTATATTGCCAAAAACTATCTCTTGAAGTCAATTGTTTGAGATCTTGCATTAAACTGTATCAACCAATCAACTGCTTTGAAATGTCATACTTTCATGTGTCATTGTCATTATCAAATACAAGATAGACTAAATATCTATGCACGTTCCAGTACATATTTATTTCCCAGCACTTCAATAGACTAGTGCAATTCCTCTTTCTCTTTAACATGTGGAATGAAAACATGATCATTTGACTTCTTCTTCTTTTTATTGCTCTCCACTGTCCTTCTTCATCCACTTCTTCTTACATAGGCATCTCCTTTTACTGTACATTTTTTTCGTTTCTTTTTCTTTCTCAAAGTCTCTGTTATCTTTTTCTTTCAGAAGGTACCTCAAAAGCATGTTTAACCTCTACGTCTCATTCCTTCTCCTCATATTGGACTTCCCTTTCTTTAATGCGTACTAGTGCTTTTTCATTGTCATTGCACTCATCTTCTTTCTCCAAAACTGTCTAAAGCACTTTGTGATGTCAATGACTTATACCTCTCGTGTCCTAACTCGTCCGCACTTAGTGGTCTAGCGGTAGCAATATCACCTATTGTCATCACATAATGTGTTTAAACGAATAACTTGACTTTGAAGAAACTCCGGCCACGAGTCATGTTTTAAGGTTATGTTTCTTCTTTTGTTGGTTTATTTTGCTTTTGTTTGCTTTTCGGGTGAGCGCGAAATTATCCACCGTTGGACTGAAGGCCTAAGTCTCTCTCTCTTTTTTTTTTTACTCTTCTATGATCTATGGCTGCTTTTGGTGTTTTCAGTTTAGAGCGGGCACCTGGTTGGGGGCTATTCCGGCTTTTGAACTCAGGCCCGGTGATTTTTTTATTTTATATATATATATATATTATTTTAATTAAAATTTTTCTGGGCCCAAGCACCAAAATCGGACCCAAGCTGACCTAGGCTCGACTTCAAATTGGTTGGCCCGACCCGATGTCTACTAATAGTCATCTTTGGTATGCTTCAATTTATATATAGAGAGAGAGTTGATGTTGCAGATTTGGTTTTGTTTACTTGCTTTGCGACTTCATGGCACTTAGTGTCTTCCCTTTATATACGATAGAGAATGTGTAAAGTAGAGGAACATAAGAGAAAGCCAATCAGGAATGAATTAAATAAAAAAATACGTCTTATTGTGAATTGCGTCCAAGGGTCTTTAAATTTGGTTTTATTTTTAGATTATTAAAATGCAAAAGTTGATAACTAATCATATTCTTTGTCCCACAACCAAATGCCATTACGTACAAATCACATAAAATTGAGTACACAAAAAATATATTATGCATCAAAAACTCCCCCCAAAAATATGTCTTATGATATAATCTAAACTAGATTACAAAATAGAACTTACCAATGTGCTGTTTCTCATAACAAGAATAACAACGCCACAGTTCTTTTAATTTGGCCTGTCCGTTCTCCAACATTCTGCCTTTTACTATAAAAAGGTCCCAACTCTGAATTTAGAATGCAAACACTACACGTTCCTCGAGTTGCACGTCCGACATTTATTTCCATTTCCATGAAACGGAACGGCGTCGCTCCGCTCGAGTGCCGAAACCACAGAGATCGAACACACCTGCAATGCTCTTTGCTCGTGGCCCCAGACGAACATTCATCACTTTTTCGTCGTCTCCCTCTCTCCCTTATTCTTCCTTTCCTGGCTCTGCGGGAAAAAATTTTACTGTTCTTTTCTCCATTCAGAGAAAAAGCAGAAAAGGACGCCCATGTACCATCCGGCGGAAAATACGAGCAGCACCTCTCTCTCTCTTTCTCTCTCTCTCCGCACAAATCCGCACTCCACGACTACCACGACCGGCGTATCCGCCGTCTTCTGTCCGTCACAATGTCAATCTTCCCTCCCCACCACCGTCGCTTCTTCTTCTTCTTCTTCCTTCTCTACGTCAACTACGTCACGAGCACCCCACTTCCAGGCACTAGGAGTAGGAGATCTCTTCATCAACCGTTCTTCCCCGCCAACTCCAGCAACCCTTCACCTCCTCCCGCGACACCCATCACCTCTAGCCCCAGCAGTAGCAGTAGCGGCGGCGGAGGCGGCAGCCAGTTCTTTCCTGTGAACCCCACTCCGACTGCCACCACCAATCGCCCACCTGCCGCCATTCCCTCCGTAACCATTCCCGCAAACCTCTCTGGCCTTGCCTGGCCAACCTTAGCAAGAGACGGCCCCAGTGACGCTAAGAAAGTCATCGTTGCCGTTGTCATCAGCCTCATTGCTCTCGCCGCTCTGCTTACCGTTATCTTCTTCTTCCGTCGTCGGAACTCGGGTGAATTCTCCTGGAAAGCCACCAGATCGACCAGCATCCGCCTCTTCTCGGCGGGCGGTCCCGGCTCTGTCGCCAGTAAAGATGGGGTAGCCAGTGGCTCGGACGTCCTGTACTTGGGGACCTTGGTGGATTCCCACAGGCCACAGGGAGAAGATTCCCCGGTCCTTAGCACTCACAACCGGAAACTGAGCTCCCCAGCAAGCTTCCACCAGCGCAGCCCTGACCTCCACCCTTTGCCGCCTCTGTCGCGCCCATGCTGGCCATCAGAGGATGGTGGGGAGTCGACGGACGACGGCGACAACGAGTCCTTCTATTCACCGAGGGCCTCTTCAAGCGGAAACCACCATGAGAGCTCAGATGCTGGAGCAGACTCCCAGCGCGTCTTCCTCATGCATTCTACGACGAGGCACGAGTTTGGTGGGTCGATTGCGACAACGCCTTCCTACCCCTCTTCCCAGTCAACGTCTCCGGTGGCCTCGAAGGCTCCCTCACTGGAGCTGGACACGGAGTCCTCGGCCTCTGATGGTCCCACGCATGACAGTTTCCGGTTACCGCCACCATCATCGCCTATGACGCTCGGGCAGAGAAACATATTGCCGTCTCCACCGTCTTCTCCTTCAGAAAAATCAACAGCGTCTGATAAATCAACTGTATCTGGAAACCAGTCGCTTTCGGGTCAACCAGCCCCTCCAAAGCAGACCATATTTCCAATGAAGCTTCCGCCTCCCCCGCCACCACCACCACCCAAGGGGAGTCTCTGTCAATTTTCCGTCCCTCCTCTGCCTCCAAGTCGACCAATTTTCCGGCCTCCACCTTTGATAACCCCAAAAAGGAATTCACAGTACATGAAATCCGAAAGCTCTCTAGAAGCTAAGTCACAAGGCAAACTCATTTCTCCGAAGAACAACGAGCCACCGGCCGAAAATTCGCTGGACAATCCACGTCCTAAATTGAAGCCACTGCACTGGGACAAGGTTTGGGCGAGCTCAGACCGCGTAATGGTGTGGGACCAATTGAAATCTAGCTCCTTCCAGTAAGCACCAACTCACCTGAATTTTTCTATTTTTGACTGCCTTCTTTTTTTGCCCTTTAAAGTTTTCCGGCATCTATTATTACAGTCGTCGACATTGTTACAACGGGTCGTCAACTTGAGTTACGATATAACTGAGTGCCTCTGTGTAGACATTGAGACAACGGGTCTTCTGTGAACCGTTACCACATTCTTTGTGTGAAAGGATTCTCCAGCTGATACGGAGTTTACCTTGTTCTTCTTTCTTCTTTTCTTCATTGGTCGACCTGTGGCAGAATGGATCAGATTTATTTAGAGGTTTTCCTTTGCTATGAAATGTTTATAAAGCTTAAGCTAATGAGGAGAACAAAATTTATTGTCTCTTAATTTTCTTTCTCCAGTTCGGTGGTGTATTAATGCCTTACTGGTTCTGTGGTTTTATGATCTTATCTTTCGTAACTTAGATTAAATGAAGAAATGATCGAAACCCTGTTCGTGTGCAATCCCACGAATGCAGCACCAAAGGAGCCGCATCGATGGGCTGTTCTTACATCACCGGTTCAAGAGAACAGGGTGCTGGACCCGAAGAAATCCCAAAATCTTGCCATCCTGCTGAGAGCCCTCAACGTCACAAAGGAGGAAGTCTGCAATGCGCTCAGTGAAGGTGGGGGAGTTCTTAAACAAATTTGTTTCACTTGCTCAATTTTCTGGTTCGATTATCTGATAGGCAAGTTGTCATACTTTGCTTGATATCCGCCAGAATTATGTCGGTTCATGAAGTAGCCGCCCCGTGAGCCAGGGGAACTGACTCAGCGCTCTGGCTAGTTAGGCAGTGTGGTTGGCCTAGTCCAATCCTTGAGAGCAGGTCTATTGCTAGTGGAATTTGCTATTTGGAAGAATGACCGGCTTCAATAATGCTAATGGCGATTTTTGTCTTTTTTCTGTTATTTCGCCATTTTTTCTCTTAGGATTCCCCAGTTCATTATTTGATAGTGATCTCTATTCCAACTGAGATGGTGCGGTTTCTGCAAGTAGTGCTTGTCCTCTTTTAATTCTCCTCATCTCCAAACATGGCATCGGAGCTGAAGTAGAGATAGGCTTCTGTAACGATTTATTTCCATGGCCACTCATATCAATGGGTGCTTCTTAGGTCAAAGTTTTTTTTTTTTTTTGCTTACAACGTCTAATCTGTCATGCACAGATGCTACATCCTGTTGTTTTTTGGTGACTTGAACATGACTTCACAAGCTTTAGAAAAATTAATTGATTGTCTGCTTATAGAATCTTGCTTCAATGATTCAATCTACCTACTTTTTCTTGGCCAAATTTCTGGTCATAACGGTGCTGCAGTTTGTGGATTCGGAAGGTGTCTTTCCCTTGAAAAGAGTTGAGTTTCTTATATGAATATATGCTATATTGCTATATCTTCAGAGAGGTGGCCCCTGAAATGGTTTTGGAGAAGGGTAAGGTGCCACCTCTTGATGTGTTTGCTTGCTTCTATTGTTCATCAAAGAATATTGGTCCTCGTAAAGAAAAGTCATCATTGGAGTCATTGAACGTGGTCTGCAGTTTACATACACCGGTATAACTGCTTATATAATTTGTCTATGCATGGCCGCGGCCACCTCTTATGGATTGACATAAACAAGCTCTAAGTGCTTTATTTAGTAGTCCCAGAAGCATCTTTTCTATGTTTCGTTGGTAGGATCAAGTCATTTGCCGTAATTTCGTTGCTAAATCTTCTGCAAGCATTGTTGGTATGCTTATCGAAATATTCACCATAAATTCCTTTCTGGATCTTCTTCAAGTCTCTAAGTTTGTATATGCCGTGATAGGTAATACTGATGGATTGGGTGCTGAGCTATTAGAAACTTTATTGAAAATGGCTCCAACAAAAGAGGAAGAGCTGAAGCTGAAAGGTCAAACGGAAGATGGCAACTCTAAGCTTGGAACTGCTGAGCGCTTCCTTAAGGCTGTGCTTGACATACCATATGCATTCAAACGAGCGGATGCCATGCTTTACATGGCCAACTTTGAATCAGAGGTTTCGTATCTCAGAAAATCGTTTCGAACTCTTGAGGTATGCATAGTTCTGTATATTCCTTTCCTCACGATTCAATCACACAATTTCTCAACTTAAAATAACTTTTCTTGCGTGAGTGGTTTCATATCAAATAAGTTGAGAAAGCATATTAAACACAAGTCATGCAAACCCTGTTTAGTTATGTTTGATAATCAAAATGGCCTGTACTGTCATCTAAATGGCAGGGAGTGGTACCTCGTGAAACTGATGGACGGCATTTGCTTTTGGAGGATTGCTGTTCTTTTCCCCTTTCTTGCTTTAAGAGAAAGTTATCTCCACAGCCTGAAAATACTTTAGTACCTGTCGGAAGGTTTGCGCTTGCCGTGCTCAACTAAGATTGCCAGAAAAACCACGGGGCAGAATCTGAATAGGTTCCATAGGCCAAATTCTTTAGCACTTCTGGGCTCATCTCTAAGGTTTTCCAAGCTTCATACCTAAAGTTAATTTGACAAAACCACCGCTGCCTAGTGTCTAATGAGTAGTGACCAAATTCATCCCTCCCTTTTCTGTCCATAATGATCCAAATTAGTCGTCAAATTTGTGAACTAGAAACTCTTTCAATTAAAGGACATGCTTTGTCAAGTATATGACTGGTAAACTGATACTCATGGTTAAAGTAATAAAGGGATGAATCTATCTTAAAACTACAAGTGCCCTACACGAGTTTGTCGGTGCAATAATGTAGGGGTAGATCTATGAAATTGCCTATAAGCCAGAAATGAGTTCTGTAAAATCCGGAATGGGAAATGAGTAGGTCACTAACACTTGATTGTAATTTGAGAACTTCAAAGAAAGAAAGCGATAAGATGGTAATTTGGGAACTTCAAAGAAACAAAGCGATAAGTAGAAGATGCCGCTACTTTTTCTCGTGTTACTTGTTACAGAGTGAGAGGTCAAGAATGCCTAAAACTCAAAAGAAGAGAAAAAGAAACAGTGGAATACAGTCATCGTCCCTCTATCAGTGCTGTAGATATCGGTAATGGCACCTTTCTATTTCCTCCTATGCTATAGGGTGTCTCGGCTGAAAGCGGCTGATGTGTTTTGGCTTTTCTGTTGCTGATACTTGATCATGATGCCCGGTCTCAAATAGTGACTAATCTGGGTGTTTAGATCTTATGACAGTGACTTGTCGACACACAGAATCTTGTTTGCACTTTGATCCGTGATGTGCTGAACGAAAAGCTACTACCTCCGGAATTTTTTCTGCTGCACTAATTCATACCAGATGAATCCACTTAGCCGCTACCGCCTTTCTAAGAGTTGCCCATTTAGATATTGCCTTAAAATAACTTGATCGAATCCTTTCCTGCAGATGTTGTCAACAAACATGTTTATCTCAAAACTGGATTTCCCTTTTAGACTTATGTCCTAATCTAGCTTCGAAGTAGTTGACATGTTTCTTTTCTTTTCTTTTCTGAAAGCTCTGGCTAGCAATTTGAACGTTGGGCAAGTTTTTATTGTCTTGCTCCCCATCTTTGTGTTCTGGCCCATTCTAGTTTCCTTACTTCTGCTAACAGTATGACGATCATTTGGAGCGGTGTTTGCTTAGTGGGGCGCGGCCTGCTTCTGTTCAGAGAACAGTTGCGCGATTCGATTCTCATGGTCGTCAGCTACCTGCTTTTGAAGGTTTTGAATCGGCTGGTTAAAAGAAAGATGCCATAAACTTTTAGGGCCTGCTTTTCCAGTTTGTTTTCTTCTTTTTCTTCTTGGCATCTTCTCGCGATCTAAATCTCTTTCTGACAATCTGAAATTTTATTCTTCTTTAGATTTCTTTGCTGGCTGCGAGCATATTCTATTACCAATTACCTATTAAGAGAGCAGCCAATGTCCTGACACAATTTCCGAGTGTGGTGAAAGCTCGAGAACATGGTTTTGTGTCACATGACGAGGGTTCACGTTCATGAAAAATCCAAGAATCGCCATGTCTTTATCGGTGAAAACATCCATTTTAGTAGGACCTCCAGGCACCCTCGTGCCGTCCGTAGACATATTTCACGTGATTGCGTAAAGCTTATGCTGGCGCCGACGGTGACCAATTTTGGCGCCACGTTAAACTTCTTTCTGCAAACCCGGTGCTTTAATTTTTTTCTTTTTTCACCCTTGGAAAGGAGCTCTCGAATGCTTTGTCTCCTTCTTCAACACGGCACTCTATCTGGTCTTTTCTGTTGGTAGGTTGATTTGAGAACTGTGCGGATCTAACATTCCGACGCCCCTTGCTTAGACCGTAGATTTGCCGTCAATCACCGGAGTGTAAAACAATAAATCTAAAATCCTGGTAGGTCTTTGCGGTTCGTAGGTTGATTTGAGAACTGTGCGGATCTAACATTCCGACGCCCCTTGGTTAGACCGTAGATTTGCCGCCTTCGCCACAGACTATAAAACAATAAATCTAAATTCCGTTCTGTTTGAACAGTAGATTTTACAGTCGCATGGAGCATGCACTTCAAACCACTTCGAATCTTGGGTTGAAGGCTATGAATCGCATCTTACAACCTTGTTAGAACTGCCAAAAAATGAGTTTCTCACCATTTTTGCCAGATTAGCAGAATGGTGATGGAATGCCCCATTCTGTGATCGTTGATGTTCTGTTTCTGCATCAAATGCCTCCCTATTTTACCTGCAACCGTGCATTTTTCTCGTGAAACTGAAAACTTAAAAAATCTCAGTGGTGGAACTCTTGAATTCATGAAAAGGTTAAAAATGTTTGGAGCTCTTAACAGACGCTGTTCCATTGTGGCCTGTCTCAGGCTGCATGTGAGGAGCTGAAATGCAGCCGCCTCTTTCTCAAGCTCCTGGAGGCGGTACTAAAGACCGGAAACCGGATGAACGTCGGCACCAACAGGGGCGACGCGCAGGCCTTCAAGCTCGACACCCTCTTGAAGCTTGTAGATGTGAAGGGCACCGATGGCAAGACCACCCTTCTGCACTTCGTCGTCCAAGAGATCATCCGCTCGGAGGAAGCACACCTTGCCAATCTACGATCTCCATCGGCGGAGCTGTCCCCTGCCGGAATCCCCCGTAAGCATGGCCTTCAGGTAGTTGCAGCTCTCTCCGGTGAGCTCAGCAATGTCAAGAAGGCTGCCTCCATGGACTCCGACGTCCTCGGCTCCTCCGTCCGCAAGCTGGCAGCTGGCCTTGAAAAGGTCTCTGATGCCCTCCGCCTTTCCGGCGACGATGAGGCCAATGCACAGTTCGCGTCATCCATGTCCTCGTTCAAGAGCAAGGCCGAGGAGGAGATCGCTCAGATTAGAGCAGAGGAAAATGCGGCGCTCACGCTTGTCAAGGAGATCACCGAGTATTTCCATGGCAATGCGGCTCGCGAGGAGGCCCATCCCTTCCGCATCTTCGTCATAGTCAGTGACTTCCTCGACGTGCTTGACCGTGTATGCAAGCAGGTTGGAAAAATGCAGCAGCAAACAGCGGCAGCGAGTGCGGGCCGTCAATTACCGATTCCTGCAAACCCCATACCAGCACCGACTGCTCGGGTCTTCCGGAGGCGATGGACGGACAGTGACGAAGACAGTGGCAGCTCATCTTCGTGATCAAATTATCTCCGGCGTTTCTTTCTTTGATCCTCATCATCAACGCGCATAAGCAGCAAGCTTCCCAATATCGACATTTGCGCATGGGTGAAAAATTGAGATGCGGTTCTCTGCTTCTCCTTTTCCTTGTATGTATATTTACATGGGGATTTATTTTATTATGTACAAAGAGGGTTTCACTTAACGTAGAAAAGACGGACGTGTTTTGTCCCCGAGTCTCATGTCATAGGTTATGTTAAGCCGTGAAAGTCCAATCATCTGTTTGATTCTCGATTCTCACGAGCACTAATCCTTCATACTGGATGTGAAACTTGTTACATGAAACCCGAAACTGAATAGGAACTACGGGCGGAGGCAGGTCTGGGTACTTCTTGCATAATTACCCACACAAACCCACAAAATACTCTTATTTTCATATTTGATTTTTCATATTTGATACTTAGGAGAAATTTTCTTCTATATATTAGTATCCAGTGCCTGTTAATCTTAACTCTGCCTCTAAATCAGCCAATTGATCAGCCGAGGAGTCAAATTTCATGAATAACGACTCAAGGATGTAGAAGATGGTGACCAATGAAGTGAACGTTTTTGGTGGTACAACTATAGAACACCAGGTTCCGTTGCAAACCTGCCCGGGGCAGTCCCCTCATGTATTATTAATCAAAAAAAGGGATATATACAATAATGGACAAAAAGTAGAGGACGACTCCAGCTTGAAGGAAGAGAGTCCCAAAAGAGGCTTGCGCCAGGCAGGCAAGGCTGAGAGACAAAATGTCCTCGGCAGGGTTAAAGTTAAAACAAGTGATTACTCTTCTGCAGCAGAATAAAACACTATTCTGTCATTAGCATTATGTGGGAAGCCAGTGGCTCGCAGGATGCGCTTCAGTGATGATCATGCCTGCCTGCCGTGCATGACGATTTGGTCGATCGAGGACATGGTAGGTCTGCCAGTCCCATGTCTGTGGCTGATGATTCCTGCTCTGACACAAGCATCACTGCGGTTGAAGATGGCAAATGCAATTTTGTGATTTTCTGGATGATGTTTAATAGCAATTTAGACATGGAATCCCTGCTGAGTCAGGAGGAGATCTTGGGCCAAGTGCCCTGTGCTCGGCCTTTGTCCAGGTTTCGGCAACCAAGGTTTGCTTCTTGGTTGATTGGAGATAAAGAGACGGCCCAAGCATTCGACTCAAAAATACTCAAACTCGAACTCGACCGAAACTCAAATCGAGCTCAATAGAACAAGCTCGAGTTTGACTTGAAGATACAACGTCCGGTGGGGCGGAGGCTGCCGCCAGAAGGTACCAACTCGATCGCAGAAACACGGGACAACTGAGGACAGACGGAGAGGAGAGGAGAGGATTTTTCTCTTTCCAGCCGACCACCAATTTTTGGTCGGCATTGCAAACCACTGTGTCTGCCCTTGCGCTCTGTTGAAGAAGGAGAGGGAAGGTTAAGAGTGGCCATGGATTGCTGCCCTCCCCTATGCTGGAGATGCAGACACCAGGAAGGTGCCTGCCTGTCTTCCCTTATCGAAGGACCGTAGCCCTTATACTACCAACGGAGGGTTTGACGCAGAAAGAAGGGATGTTTGACCGTAGCCCTTATACTACCAACGGAGGGTTTGACGCAGAAATAAGGGATGTTTGATGGTTTGGAAATATGAAATTGAAAATATATTTTTGAAAATATATTTCTTGAAAAAAAAGAATGAGAAAAATGTTTCTGATTCAATTTTGATGTGTGTGTGATGACTGAGAAATATATTTCTGCGTTTGATGATAATGAAACATATTTCCATATTTTCAAAAAATTAATTCTTAGTTTCCACATTTTATAGAAGAGGAAGATTGATATAGCAGATAAACAACAATAACAAGAAAAAACGTAGACGCATGTGGTAAAATTCAAACTTTACAAGTGGTAAACTTTTAAAACACAATATGATAACTTTTACTTGCAGCCACGTTTTCTTAATAAGAGTCATACTTTTGATTATGCCCAAAAGCAATGGACATCTCCTTTCCTAGGCACTGTAAATTTTAGTCACATGCACCCTTCATCCACTACAAATAGTGGTCTTATATCTAGTTCAAGAAATCTTGATTAATTAAACCATTATCGTTCAATCAGGAGGTTAAATGATTAGAGGTGATCTTTGGACAACGTCAGAATGTTAGCTTTCAGAAAGGACTAACCCTTAGACCAAATTTACAATTGATAAGCCCAACATTTGAGAAAACAACATAAAATATACATTATTCAACAAAGTAACCCAACCATAGAAGGCTATGCCCGAAGTTGTAAGAAGATATTCAGTAAAATACACCAACAACAGTCGGTAAAGTATACAACAATAGGAACAACACAAACAGAAGAAGCTGCCTTGTGCAACAGAAGATGCAGAAACAAAGGGAGCACTATAAGAAAGCAGGCACGCAGGAGGAAGTAAACCAGTTTACCTGAGTGGTTTACCTGAGCTTTTTTACACAACAACAAACAGCAATTCTTGATAAAACAGCCAATTCAACAAACAACGTCTATGCTTGTGTAATCTCCAAAGCCCAACCATCAATAACAAAAGCAACATCTTGGATGCAGAAAACACCAATTCTAACTCCTTTTAGAGAACTCAAAGCATCCACTGGCACTTTTATAACTGGACAAAATTATACCATTTTCTACTATGTGCCTAGTGACAATACATTAGCAGCAAAAGGATACTTCAAAGTATTCGGATATCTATGAGTTACAGATAAGGTAGTGATACCCTGAGAGGGAGAAAAAAAAACTTGGTGAATTTGACAATATGAAAACAGATTTCTTGAAATGGCTCCTCACATTCATAAATTTTGTATTATACAATTTATGCAATTACTTGAGATATAAAATGACAGTTTGCACCTTAGGCTCTAAGGTGCTTATTCGCATTGTAAGCAACACCCTTTCCAAGCTCCTTGCAACTTCATCTTCTGTCCTTCCATTTATTAACAAAAGCTGTCCTAACTGACATAAGTTCTACTAGCTTATGCATGACTAAGTAGTTTGTAATAGAAAGCGCAAGAAATAAGCAAGATCATGTCCAACAGAAACAACATCAACAAGTTTATCAAAAGGAACCATACTATTAGATCTGGATGCTAGTAGTTTTCCTATTAGCTTTCTCACGTATGCCTACACCATCTCTGTAGGCATGAGTCTCAACCAACAACAGCACAAAACAAGATCAAGGACGTCTTCCCTTGATCCACATACTGAAGATCTTGCATGAAGGAAGAAAAGAGAACTAAAACCACATTCTGATCACATCCACATACAGCTTGCACACAGAAGAAATTTTATGATCTTATATTGTCACATCCCGACCTTTTGACACTCAAACATTGTTTTTTTATTCTAAACATCAAACATCGAGGTGCGACTACACAACAGTTCAAAAGAGATGAGCCAAGCAATTCAAAACAAAGGGGCAACTTTCATTTATATAACAACTTTGTTTCATACAAAATCACATTTATGTGTATGACAAAAATGCCCCCAAACTGTATGATTGATGTCTAACAAAAACAAGACATCAATACGAATAAACCAAGATGCGCCGGCACTACACAAGAAAACAAAGCCCAAAACCTCCCTAGTAGGACGTGAGTGAAGCCATCCTGCCCCGGGTCTGCCAAACCTGAAAAAGAAACAACTGAAGGTCTAGCCTTCGCAGTATGGCAACAAGCCAGAAAAATACCAAACCCTCTTATATAGGGCTCAAATAAGAGAACTAATATCAAAACCATTTATCATCATGTCGTGTCAGAGCATAACACGCAAGGGCCTCTCAATGGCCACACTAACACAATTTCAATCACATGCTTTCATATCAATCACATGCACATCAGTCACATACAATCATATACATTACATTTTCATTAACTTTAGTGAATTAACAGTTCCTGTGGGTGCAACACAGGCACGTGCACACCATGGGCGGCCTACAGCCGAGAGACAACCCCCGTGGTGACCCATAACAGTATGGATCTATTTCATCCGCTGCAGCGGTAAAGCACTCATCCATGGATGTGTGAAGTCCAATGAGAGATACTCAACCTTCCCTAGGACACCCAGGTTGGGAAGGCGGGAGCCCAACGCTCCAAGCACAACACACAACAGTACCCTGGGGCCTTGCACTGCTTGCGCTCCGACAGGCGAGACCAGTGGCGAGAACGAGACGTCTCCCAAACACAAAGCCACATCCCACTGGCCTCTCATCTCTTAATCATTCATTATTATCATTAGAAGAATGTATTCACAGGTTGACTGGCTGGCTCATGAGGTTGGTACACTTCACGAGTGCACCTACACCTCCAAATGCCTCCACACGAGGTCTACTCATAACACTAACAGTCATAACTAGCCGTCATACACTATGGGTATAATTACTCTCCAATCCATTCATTTGCACTATTGGCCACGGCAATGTATATGCAACACAACACACATTCATGTCAATTATCGCATCAATCACATCTTTGAAAACTTAGCCAAACCACAGAGAGTAGTCTCGATCTGGGATTGGCTCGTAGTTGTCCTATGCAATTATCATTCTATGATGTTATCTAATGCACAATTGGGGTCGAGGAGACACTTGACTCGATACCCCGCCTCATTTGTCCTAAACAGTTATCAATTTGCACATGCAAATGCGTCATTTTCAAAACAAACTACTAATAGCCTTTCAAAACAGATCATGTTATATATCCAAGCATACATATACTCATTCACGAAACAATCAATCACTTCACATCACAATCCTAGGATCCGTGATCCTAGGAGCACACAATCACACATTTGCCCCAGGCAGGGATTTGCCTGGAATGCCGCCATACCTGTGGCGTGCTCACAAACTCTTCAAAATGCCTCGAGCTTCAAATCTGATAGCTCAAGGTCGACGGGACGTGCCCGGTGTACCTGCAAACATAAACAAAAGATCAGATTTCTACTAGTTAGCTACGCAATCCAAACAAATACAAAACAGAATCATTGAGGCACATGTCATCGCCTCAAGAAGGTGTCGACGGGTAGTGTCGACCTACAAGCCCTCCAATAGGCTACTTCGCAACTTCTTACCATTGCCACCCAACGTCAAAACTCAATGCTTCGCTCAATCCATCCTTAACACATTTCTCGTTAACTTTCCTTTAGTTGAGGCGTCTTCCCAACATGCACACACACTTCCTACCTACACATACCACCCGCGTCGACCAAGGTGCTCCAAGCGTTCCCAAAGACGGTCCTACGCTTCTCCACAACATCACTAACTCTACCATGCTTCCCTATTGCATCGAAAATCAACCTATCATGCTTAACTGATCATTAAATACATGAATCATATGTAATCCTAAGTTTCCCCCAAAAGCAAAATCGCTAACATGCATCCCAAATCATCAATTCTAAGCTCTAGCATGCTCGAACAATAATTATACATGCTCTAAAGGAAACTATACAATAAAATGGTTTCAATTACGCCTTGCTCACCCCAAATCAAGAGTCTAGGCTGCTGCAATCCTGCCAGCAGCCACCTCACAAGTCCAAATGGTCCCCAAGCAGCTAAAATCCTTCAATGCCGCCACACCAAGGCCTTCTAATCACTGTTATGCCAGGAAGAACACGTCCCCCAGACTGGAATCCAATCAAACAGTGATAATATCAGTAAAGAAGAGTGCTCAATTGGGGGAAAATGGAAAAACAAATAGAAAATGGGGAGAAGAGCTCAAGTAGGGAACGTGAGGGTAGGGGAAAGGTGCTGACAAAAGAGACAGACAGAAGAGAGAGTGAGGGAAGGAGGGTTCAGACAGAAAGGGGAAAGACAGCAAAGGGGAGGGAAATTGAGTGGGACAAAAGATGGAGATGGTGAAGAGAAGACGGACGGGATGAGGAGGGAGCTCTAGCAGAGAGGAGAGGGAGAAATCATGTGGCAGGGGGTGCTGACGAAGGAGGGAGAGGCTGCGTGGGAGGGAGGAGAAGAAGCAGACAGAGAGGGCGAGAGAGGAAGCTTACCCACGCTGCCACCGTCGCCAAATAATCAGGCTCTCTTCTCCTTTTCATTGGGTAGCAAGATCAGGGTTAGGCTGAAGTTCAGAACCCTTCCAAATTATACCAACATAGCAACACCCCGGATCATTGTGATAATCATACAACAGTTATCAATGATGACTTCCTCATAATAGATAATAGATCTCTGGATACTTTTCTGCTACCCTCTCGGCAGCACTGCAACCAATGAGAATGGAAAGCTAAGTGAGATCAAAGAAGAGAGAAATCATCTTCTTGGAAATGGAAAGCAAATATAAATGTACCCTAAGAAAAAGTCCATCAGTCTTCCTCCTAATGTTGGCTTTGTGTATGAGAAACTTTTTTCTTCCATGGGTTTTAGCATAGTGGAAAGCATATTCTCCAAATGTTAGACTAGCTTGTTTGGTACTGATTTTTGAGACCGTCAACAACTCCTCCGACAACCTGATTACAGAGGAAAAAACTAACTGAAAAGCTTGAAAAAGAGGGTAAGAGAAAAACAAGAGATTAGCATTGCTCACTGATGCTCCAGACTACCGTACTCTCCTTCCATGTTCTCATGAATTGCCACATGAGCGGCTTTATAAAAAAAGAGGCAAGAATTTGGCTGGATTCCAGAAGATCAGCTCCGCCAAGATGGGCTTGCATCAGCAGCTCTGCAAATCTACATGTAGGAATGTAGGAAAATGATTGATCACTACAACAAATAAGATTTTTGGCCATGGCCCATACCATGAAAAGTAACTAAGTGGTCCAAAGTGTCCAATCATTAGCTAATGCAATATCAATGTGGTAGCACATTCGAAACACATCTACTGCCTCCTTATGCAGCATCAGATATGCCCGTCATTTTTATGTCAAGCCAACCCTTACATTTCTCCTCAACCATTCCATTCCAGGTAGTTCAAAATTCTAAGCAGTTGTATTTCAATGCAAAAGGAAACGGTTTAGTAAGAATTTTATAACTTCGGTCAAAAAATTCTGAAATTTTGAGAGTGTCAAGTTCAATACCCAACTTTCACCCAAAAACCATACAAAAGTCGGTCCCTAACCTCTGCAAAATCACTGGTGGAACCAGCAGTTTTGTGCAGTTTGACCAAAAAAATGCACATTTACTACCTCAAATAAAGATGCTACTAGTTTAATTACACAAGTTGAAAAATAAACAATTCCTAAAGTGTGGTTGCTTGAAAGGGCAACACAGTGTCAATTTAGATCTTTGACTTGTGCTCCAACTCCTCCACTGAATGCATCCGCCCTTACATTTCTCCAAAGGTGCCTGCGCTGCAATGACGAACTTGAAAAAAAATGAGAACAAAGAAAAACAAGGGCATAAACCTAGAGCCGAGCAAGAACTCTAAGCTCAACTAATAAACACTTTAAAACAATATACATGAAACAAAAAATAACCAAAATCCTTACTTGAAATCTATGTTTTCTAAATTAACTGGACCAAAATATAAACAAATTTGAAAGAACGTGAAAGAACCCTACACGACTCTGACTTAAGCTGTCATATCACACCCAAAATCCTAACTCAATTCAGGTACAAGATAGACCAATTGAAACTTGTTTGGTTTCTGCAAGCAAACTAATTCCTGCACATATATGTAAATTTCTCTAGCAAAAATTCTCTGGTTTCGACATCAACTTTGCAACCACTGGGTCAGATCAGATTCCCTACAATAAAATAAACTAAACCCAAAGGATAAGTCTTGGGAAGCCAAACAAATCAATCATCAAATGTTAAAGTCACCCAAACATCCACAGTTTTGGAATAGAATTCTGCAGCAATCTCTGTAATTGTAGGAGATTTCTGGTGTAGAGGGTGTGGTTTCTAGCTCTCGGGCAATGTACATGCATAACACTTGGCTTCCTACCAATTATGACAAGCTAACAAACAAAAATCACAAACAAACAATGACAGGATTTGCCAGTCTTTGTGCAAAGCCACCATTTAGTTTTTGTTCAGCCAAAAATTTATGTAAGCTCACTCAAATCAAATTGGATGCCACAACTTTGTTGAGAACTCAAATAAAAACATGATTTTGAAGTACAAGATCAAACTCTCGTGCAAATTTTAAGTCGGGGTGACTGTTCGGCGGGAACCATCCCTTGTATTAACATTTAAACTCTGTTAGCAACAACCTCCTCCTACATCTTGGAAAGTGATCGGTGTCGACATCTTATGTTTCATTGGCCGCATCGGGTCCGACCCTACCAGTCGTCAAGGTGTTGGGCAACCAGGCTCCACCTCATGCTCTTTGATTATGGCGTTGTGTTCCTCGCTCAGTTGTTGTGCGCATGATGTTCTTTGAGTTTCTGATGCAGCCGAGCACCGCTCTTGGGTTTCTGGCATTGGCCACGAAGATAGTGCCACCCAAATGATCTCATAAGGTAGCGTGACCCCATTGAACCTATGAGAGATGTAGCCTTCGTCCTGTCAACTACCACCATGGTCTCTGGGATCGTGTCACAAATGAACAAGTTGTTAAGATCGTTGCCCAGAATCCTCGGCATGTAAGCTATCTGCTAATCTAGAAGTTCTGTTTGTAGTTCTTATCTGTCTAATTATACATATGCTTGACACTATTTGAACATATGTTGAATGTCATGAGGGAATTGCGCAAAAGCTGGTAAGAGCAGCAACCCAAGTGGCAGAGGCATCAATAGGGCGGTCATCTAATTTCATTAAGAAGGTGAACAGTGGCGACAGATGCAACTACAATGACGATATCACTGTTGTGGTCGTTTACATCGACCATGATGTGGTCGACAATGGTGCAAATCTCTCGATCCCAGAGTCAACCATCAGAGCATTTACTGATATTGAGATGCCATCGATTCTATCATTGATGAATGAAGCTCGAAGGTGATTGCTTTTCCTTTTTCCTTCTTTTTTGGAGTATAATGGCAGACTTGTGGTGAATTTCATAACGGATCAGTCAACGGCAAGTATTTCTCATTGTATATCCTGAGTTTGATGAGGCCATTTTTCTCTTCAAAGAACCTGTACATGAAACGATCAGTACCATTTTCTGTACAGATTTGCTTTCCTGTTGCAAGTAGAATGATTTTGATTTTAGAACAGATTCTGTACTTCGTAAGGCACCCCATGCACCCCCCTCCTCCCTTTCATCGGTTGGCTTTTTTATGCCAGAATCAAACCTGGTAGTGAGGAGCAGAATATTTGATGAGGTATGATCGACTCTAAATCCGAGATTGATGCACCGTGCCATTATGGAACCGAGAGACTTGAGTAAATAAGTGTGAGATCTTTTAATACGACAACCTATTTCTTTTCGGGCCAGCTTCGATCCGAATATGGTAAAAAATGATCACATCCTCCATCCCTACTGCTCTTCAAGTGTTAGTATAACCAAGTTATAGCCGAAAACGTAGGATTGGCTATGAGTCGGCCCTCCATTATGTAGGATAATACAAATATATATGAGAGAGAGAGAGAGAGAGAATCCCTCCAGCCTGGAAGGATCCCCTCTTCAAGGCCACCCGATGCTTTTTAATCAAACGGCCTCCTTTCATGTATGTGCCCATTCCACCGGCCAAGCCCAGTCGGAGGAATCCAGTAATCCTATATTTTATATATAGATGAGAAGTAAATTGTGTCTTTTAATTTATGCCTTCACCGTGTCCATCTTGGTTGATAGGGTGGGAGGGATGTGTGATTACCGCTTCCCAACTGAGGAATCAAGTCGCGTACCTCTTGCACAATTGGAGCAAGTTGAAAAGAGACAAAGTTACAAGACCAAGATTCACTAATGCAATAGTCTGCATCAATGCATGAGCATTTCTCATAATAATAAATAACAGAAACAGGGAGTTAACACTGTTCTGAAGGAAGCAATATTCAGAAATGCATAGTTGGCACTTAAAACAGCAGCGCAGCATCACAATAGGGGATTAAAGAGTTTCCAGGGACACTTGATTGGCAAAACTACACAGTGAATCCAAATCCAATATATTATGATGAACCAACTTATTTACTGAATCACTCTTCTGCAGCGCTTGCAGCACTTAGATCCACACTTAGGTCAAGAACCTGCATAATGGCAATGGACATTAGGATGGCTCACAATGCTAGCTGCCGCAAGTACATAAAAAGACAACGTCATGAAAGCCTAAATGATACCTTTCCGGTTATCATTGTGTAGAGTGTGAGCACATCTTTGACTGTTGACTCGAAATGAGTTGTCGCATCGTAACTCTGCAAGAACAAGATGAATGAACCAACAGCAAATGCAATTTTATTTTCTCGGGGAATATGAAGCTACTCTGGAGAAAACACTCACAGTTGATATAAAGCAGTTATCAAGAGAGGGTTCATTGACTGGTTCAAATCTGTCATAAGTATCAAAAAATATCTCATCAACTGGGCCAAGTAAATCTATTCCTGGCTTGAGTTCCACCTCAGGTCTGTCTGTCTCTGCTTCCGTAGACACAAATGCAATAAATTTGCCTTTGGGAGCCACATTATGTGAATAGGAACAGCAAAAGAGGTACCTAAACCAATAACGAGTGCATCAGAATCAAATCCCAGTCCCACTAAATGCAATAAATTTGCCTTTGGGAGCCACACTATGTGAATAGGAACAGCAAAAGGGGTAACTAAACCAATAACGAGTGCATCAGAATCAAATCCCAGTCCCACTAAGAATCCGATACAATTTTCAGATATATCAAACCGAATTTGAAGTTTTAGTCAAAATAAAGACAAATGGGCAAAATCTTGGGCTGACCCAAGTCAAGCCCGAACCAGTGAATCTCTGGTTGCATGAACAATTGATATTCAAGCAAATGTGCCTCTTTCCAAAAATCCAAAAATTGCATTTTTAAAGGTTCAAGAGAAAACACTTTGGTAACAGACAGCTTAGCCACATAGCCCACATGAGCAAATGATTTTGGATATGATAGCATTACCAATTGAAGGAACCACGTCATGGAGGACCACTATATGCAGCAATTCCTGTTAGCAACAAGTTGCGACTACTTGTTTAACTGCCTCTGGCAATTTAACTATAGTTGTCAGCTCAAGCAACAGATATGAATGAGGTCTTTCTTAGCTAGAAGTTTTTACTTTTAACTAATAAGCTTTAATCTTGCCCACAGAAGAGAGAAATAGGAAAGAAAAAAAAGGCCAAGAATATATCAGAAATTCCAACAGAAGCCGGAACAATCCAGATAACAAGGTCACACTAATCCAAGGCAGTAATAAAGCAGCTAACTCAGTCAAGCAAACCAACACAAGAGTGCATGACGGAACAGGATTTGGATTCATACAGCAAATCCATATCAATATTTGCCCTATCTCTCCCTGAGGAAAGGAAAAAACTCTCTCCTGCAAGGACAACTAGTAATAATGAGACCCATAACATAAGCTAGCTAGGTATATACATTCAACCATTTATGAATGATACATAGCAAAACAAGTGCAAGGAAAGCATGTTAGAATAGGGTTGGGATGCAGACAAGACAAGGTTCAAGTTCAATGACTGAGCTGAAGAGGGGTCCGCTAAGGCTCGACTGCAATGATTCTAGGTGATTTTTTTGTTGTTTGAAGCCTGCTACATATCCTGACTGGTGACAAGGTGGAGGAGATATTGCAATGGCTGGAAGGATGTCAAACTCGCATTTATATATCTCATCTTCAGGTAATGCAATCAGGAATGGGAAGAAAAAAATTATGGCTATTTTTTGTTAAGCAAAATGAATAACAAAATTTTCTAGGCTGTTCAGTTTCACCAAGAAAACAATAGGGTGGATGTCATGAAGGTCATAAAGAAACACGGACACCAGGATCTTACCGATGTTCCAGAAATCCAACTGGTTTCCCATTTTTCAAAATGAAGTACTCATTATGAGATTAATATATTAAGGTCCTTAAAACTACTTTTACTTATCTAGATTTAACGCTCAGGCAACTGAAAAGGAAATTACTTATTTTTAGCATCTCTTTTATCCAAATAGCTACTAAGCAAATTAACTTCTAATATTTTGTTAATTCTGAAGGGACTTTTAGTTAGTCAAATCGAATAAAATATGGTCCACTACAAAGAGGTTTGTCTTTCTGATAAACATTAAAATCCAATATTGAAATGTTACACTAGGAAAGCTGGTTGCTTTTGTGATTACTTGCCATTAACTTTTAGTCACTCTGGAGGCAAACTGTATAATCACCTTTTTGTAAAGATGCAATTTAGAATCCAAACATAAGAAATCCTATGGTATGATTAATTTCAGTCAGGTTAAGAAATGAAAGACAGGGAAGGCAGGAAGTCATAAAAGTAAAACGACAGAAAAATTTCCTTATGGTCGAGAATTCTTAGCATACTCAAATGTTCCTAGCCAATTTTCTCCACCCCAGGCTGATACAGAAACTGGGGTTTAGCATCCCACAACCTGCAGCAAATGGCTAGCAGATCCAAGTTTCCAACCACCTCATAAGACACATACGGTGAAAAGAGTACGTGTTCCTCTTAAGCTTAACAAGATCTTGCTTATTCCCCACCTCATGACAAGACACTTCTATAGCTATAACAAAAGCAACTCCTTGAAACTGAATGTACATAGTTGAAGAAAAGATGGATAACTCACATGTCTGACTTGCGTCCAATTTGTTTCTGAGGCAGAATAACCTGCACTGAGTGGGAATCACTTGTGTTCGGGATGGGATGACTCATTATACAAATAGCTCTAGCAACTTTTCCGACTTTTCTAACCTGGTCAGTGGTCAAACAATCGATGTTAACTTCGGAATAGATTGATGAGATAACAAATTTCTAAACCAAGCAAGCTGAGGATGGAAAGATAGCTTTTATTTCACGATCTCAGAATGTGATTAACAATCTACACATCGAAAGAACATCCTTTTCTATTTCCACTGGACATGTAGAGACCAATTTTGCGATTAGATTTGTCATAGGTACATATAAATGAATTTTTAAATGTCATAGTGCATCTTCCATAATTTCAGAATCCTACACATATATAAGCACATACACATGCAGAGAAACATCTATGTGCCTGTGCATGCATATGTATGTGATTAATTAGATGGTACTTCCTCCCCTTGTATTCAGCCCCGTTTGTTGCCTGTTTTTCCTTTCCTTTACTCTCCAAACCTCTTGCACTCATGCTACAGTAAGTGAACCAAGGGATTCTAAAGATCCCATTGAATTGACAATATCTTTCGCTATGAATCCTTCATCTAAACTAGATTTCTTTAACCCTGTGAGAGCATGAGAAGTTGCGATGAAGGAAAATAAGCACCATGGACATCACCTTATGTGGCAGGTATGATGGATCACAAACAACTTTTTTGCATCTTGCAGTCTCCCCTTCAGACTCCACACCATAAACTTTCCCTTCTTCATCATACAACACCTATCACAGCAAATAGTGGACTACATCAGAAATGAACTGGGATTAATCAAAAAACAAAAGAGCCTTCAGGTGTTTCAGCCCCAATAACAACATAAGACGTTCAAATTTCTTCCTTTCTGCTTCTGGAGGAAAATATATACTTGAATCTTATGAGTGAAAAAAGCTAGGAAGAGTTGTTAAAGAATACCATGCAGAAAATTTTCAGTTAACAACAATCAGATTATATCCATATGAGAAATATCACTGTAGCCAACTAGATGTGCACATACGCATGGATAAACATGCTCAGTCCAGACGTACAAAAGGCCTTGCAGTTGGCATAAGACCTATCTTGTATGTGTGTGTACATACATCCACATATATTATATTATATATATATATATATATATATATATATATACTAGATTTTGATATCACATGATGAAAAATACCTTGCATTCAGGCTTGTTTAACATGTATGTTCCCCCATAAACAGCACTGAGGCGAGCAAATGCCTGATCAAAATCAATATAGAAAGTAAATGAATAGAGTTATTGGAGCAATTCCTTTTTCCCAAATTCTGCAACAAAATCATACCTGTGGAAGTTCCCCCAATCCATATAAAGGATAAATATATGGAGATCCTCCTTGAAAACGTGCTAATGATTCTGCATAAAGCTATTATAAGCCAAAAGATAATCAGCAATAGAGAATTGCAAAGAGAACGAGTAAAACAGATATGAAAGAAGATAACATGTATTTTAACAGTAAAACAGCAAACAAAATAAATCATCTCATGAGAAATCCCAGTTTCTTAAACAATTTACTACATAGGGCAACTGCACCTGGGTCAAGAGACTTAGTTGCTGCCCAAGGTCATGAAACCCCATGGCTAGTACTCCAATTCCCAAGGCCTACACATGCATTGGCTTGTGCAGAGAGTTGAGACCCACAAAGCTCAAACTTTGGCCATCCATCTAACAGCCAAGACCTGACTCCACTACACCAAGCCCCTTCATGAGAAAAACCAGCTCATCTCAACAAAAGAGATGTCCTTCAGAACAAGAGGAACACATTCATGATTAAAATGTGTGGTTAACGTGCAAAAGGAAATACTTAAATGGTAGATGAGTAGGGATTCAGCCATTCAGGTGCCTAGAAGCAGTCCCTATAGTTTTGAACAATATTGTAAAATGTGTAACAAAACCCATACCATGAGGTCCGAAGTTAGATATTTAGCATAAAGTAAAAAATCACAGATTTAATTTTTAATATTAAAAATAACACCGAGTAAGAAAAAGGCAAAATAATAAAAAATAGGAAAAAAATCTCTCTATGGAAAAACATGAATTACACGAAGGTAAGAAAATAACAAGCAAATTCTACCTACAGCATGCACACTTTCATTAGAAATAATCAAAACTGTCCACTTAAATTACTCTCAATACTTAAATGGATATCAAAATAAATGAGTTCTTTTTATGTACTGCTTGCTCTACAGTCATGAAACTTAGTGGTCATACAATTTGAAATTTTTATTTTGGAGAATAAACATACGTTCTTATATAAAAACCATGAAACCTCTAACTTTTTGGATTAGACCAACCCAAATGTTTTTGCCTTAAAATGTGTAAGAATCCTTTCGTGACAAACTTAATATTCAGCCTTAAAAAATTTATATTACCTTAACTCCCAAAAAGAGAAGAACTTTCTGTCACATTTTATTTTTTCATTTTTCAAAAGGTCTACGCCATACCTTTGGCATACCCTAACATACCATATGAGGAGTGCATCATAAGTTGCACTTATAGAGTACATTTACACCCTTTCAGGGGTATATTGCATTTTAATTTTTTAGTTAAATCACTTTCATACGATACGCTACTTCCATACAACACGATTCTTTAACTTCAAATTCTATGTACAAACTCAAAACTCCCAAATGCCAAACTCAGACAAATATCAAGACCTGACATACCAGAGGTTGGTTGAATTTTTGTTAGTTATATGAAGAAAGGAGTGGATAAAAGTAAATGAACCATTTCCCCATAAGTTCAACCAAAAATGGGATGCCACTAAGGAAATGGAAGTTTAGGTTGATTAAGGACACATAACCATTCAAATGAGTGCGAACAATAGCCAAATTTTGAAAAATCACAACAATTTTACAGAAATATTGCAAGCATCACTGTTAATGCTGAATCACTCTGCAAGATGATTCAGACAATCAGAATGTATCTGCCATATAGGACTGGGAAGCATCAGTTAATTTTATTTTTTTAACCAGAAAAAATACTAAATTCAATAAAAAATAATGCTAGGAGGAAAATGAAGACTCTCATCAGTCCACCCCATTTCCAAGAAGGGTAATGCAACACATCTCTGTTACTATGTGTCAATATGCACTGATATTGACAAAAGTTGAGTTCGCATATAATTCCCCAAACTTAAAACAACAACAATGACAATGATGATGTAGTCAATAAATGTAGAAATACTTAATCTTGATTCTAAAATAGGAGAGACAAGAAAAAGGCATACAACAAGGACAATGTTGCAAGCATCAGCATGCCTGACAGAAAATGGTAGGGCTCTTGAGGGGTCAAATGACACGGTTAAATACAAAACTAGCATCCATTTGAATTTTGAAGAGTTCAAGCACATGATCAAATGTTTATGGACAGAGTACCTAACATTCCATTGAATAGCCTCAGATATTTAGAGTGATTAATGTGAGCCTCCAAAATGACATGAAGTGGTGAGCAAGAGCAAAAATTAGCTGAATCAATCAAGTTGGCTAGACTTACTTGTTGGCCTGGCCCTCAACATGTGGGATTCGTTTTTCCACCCCTCTTTTCTCCCTCATTCATGTACTTTTTCTGTCTCCCTCTATGTCACATGGGCACGGATGTGATTTAGGTGCTGGTTTGTGTATGGGTGCGGACCAAGATCAAAAATTACAAGTACAGGGGTACGCCGTACATATATATTTATATGTATAATAATAAGATTTTACACATAAAGTTATTGCTTATATTCATAAAAATATATTACTAAACAAAAAACACTAAAATATACCCAAAAGGTACAAAATATATTAAAATATACCCAAAAATTAAAAAAATCAAGGCTGCCGTGTCCAGGACCAGACCCATACCTGCACCCACACCCGTGTCGATACAGGTTCTTGGCCTTTTTATCCGTCCCCGTGTTTCATAGCTCTCCCTCTTCTTTTTTCAGTTTAACTTTTCTTTCTTTCCACAACCATCTTCCCCACCTTAAGGTTGGTCCATCATTCTAATTAAGATGGGATGGGACCTGAAAATCAACAACCAGTCCCAAAATGGGACTACTTTACCTAATTTCACAACAAACACACATAGATACACATATATATTTGTTGAATTAGAAGAGTTTATGTTTCTAGGTGGTTCTTTGCAATATTTAATAGTTAGGAGGCCTATTTAAACATTCCTCTATTTTCTATTGATGTACTTTGTAAATCTCTCTTCAACCATAATCTCTTTATTATGGAGATTAGGGTTAGTGAATGAATAAACGTTTCTCTCATGAAGGCTGCCGGCTGTAACATGGTATCAGAGCCGGCGATCTCCACCCTTCTCCTCCGGCGGCTGTCGTGATTTTCCAGTGACCCCTTCTCCTCTTCCTCTCCCATCTCTTCCCACTTCTTCTCTTCCTCTATCCTTCCTTTCTCTCTTCTCTCTGTTGATCAAAAGATAGTGACGCAGCATGGAAGGGGAACTTAATCACATGTGAGAGGTATGTGTGATTAGGTCCCCAACGTGGATGTAGTGGAGCGTAAGCAACTGCGTGGGAGTTGCAATGGAAAGCTGTAAGTCAGATCTAGCTTCGTTGATGAATAGCAGCACATGGACTCCATTATTATTCAGATCTAGGCTTGTGGAAAAAGAGCTGCATGTGGATTCTTGTTCAGATTTGGGCTCGTGGAAGATTAAATGCATGTGGGCCATATTCTTATCATATTTTTTGATTAAATGCATGTGGACCATATTCTTATCATATTTTTTGGAAAAGTGGCAGCAAGTGGAGTAGCTGCACGTTGGGTATATTTTTTTTTAGATTAAATGTCTGTTTTATAATCTGGTGGACTGATTTGGAACAACAAAGTCTTTTCTATATGCATATGTGGATACGTAGAAGTCTGGTGGACTGTTTTGAATAACAAGTTCATATATTCCTGTTCATTTATTGATTGCTGTGATTGGTGGACTGATTTGAACAGCAAAGTTTTTTTTTATATGCATATGTGGATACGTAGAAGCCTGGTGGCCTGTTTTGAACAACAAGTTCATATATTCTTATTCATTTATTGATTACTGTGATTGGTGGACTGATTTACTGAGCAGCAAGTTCACAAAATTCTTTTTTAAGGACTGCTTTTGGTGCGAGAAAAAAAAAATTATATATATATATATATATATATATATATATATATATATATATATATATATATATATATATATATGTTGCCTAAGTTTCCTCAAGTTGATTGTTGCACGCTATACTCTTGATTGTATCATAGGGCAATCAGATTGAGATCACATTGTCAAGTCATGCACTATGGCCGCTAAAGGCAAGACAGAGATGCAGTATGAGCATAAGAAAGTTAGATACTCCTAAGTTGGAAGACAGATGTTGGAATAAGCTTGGTCATCCTTCCGCTGTACTCCTAGAAAGATGCGTTGCATCTAAGCAGGGCAATAATTCATTACAGTCTCATATTGGATCTATCCAGGCAGCTTCATCAATAGTAGAGGGATCTTTATCTTCTTCTAATCCTGAGACTGTGATTGTGAATATCAACAAGTTAGAGTATGGCACACAGATCTACTCAACTGTCAGCCTCTACAGTTACGATAGACGGTGCTATGTTCGTTGATACTGCTCCACATGATACAGGTACTACTTGAATTATTGATTCAGGAGCATCGAGGCACTTTTGTAGTAGACCTTATATGTTTATCGTGCTACACTCATTACCTCAGACACGTCATGTGAGACTTGCAGATGGTAGATGGTCTTCTATTATGGGTTATGGAGATATTAAGATTTCTCAGTCTATAACAATTCCTAATGTGTTATATGCTCCTAAGTTTCTCACTAATCTTTTATCAGTTGGACAATTGATTAATGATTTACATTGTCGTGTTACATTTGACTCTAGTGTATGTTCATTTCAGGACTTGCAAACTGGGAAGACGATTGGTGGAGGCTATGAGAAAGGGGGCATCTACTTCCTGTCTGATTTTGTGGGTATTGCAGCCGTCTTAACTTCTTCATTGTCCTCCTCCTTCCAGTGACATCTCAGACTTGGTCATCCATCTGTCTCCAAGCTCCGTCACCTACTTCCTCATCTATCAGTTCACGAGTCGTTCCAGTGTGACACCTGTCAACTTGGCAAGCACACCCGTAGCAGTTATTCATCAAGTCTTAGTTCGTCCAGTTGTGGACTATTTGATCTTCTTCATGTTGATGTGTGGGGTCATAGCAGAGTTGCTAGTAAGTCTAGATTTTGTTATTTCCTTGTCATTGTTGATGATTATTCTCGAGTCACTTGGGTTTTTCTTTTGAAAGAAAGGTCTGAAGTCATATTTACTCTCAAGAACCTTATTGTTGAAATAAAGACCCAATTTGGTATTCTTGTTAAAAGCATTCGCACTGATAACGTTCTTGAGTTCAAGGCATCTACTTTAATGATATTTTACTTTGATAATGGCATTTCTCCTCAGTTTATTTGTCCCCATACCTCCCAGCAAAATGGAGTAGCTGAGCAGAAACATCGCCAACTTTTAAATGTGGCACGCTCTCTAATGCTTCATACTAATCTACCTGCATATTTTTTGGGAGATGTCATCTTCACTGCTTGTTACTTGACCAACCGTTTACCCTCATCCTCCATTGACAACAAGGTTCCCATTAAACTTGTGTACCCACAACGACCCTTGTTTCCAGTAGCTCCCAAAGTATTTGGTTCATGCTTAGTTCACATACTTGGACCCACACGTGATAAATTGGGTGCCCAAGCCATTAAGTGTATCTTTATTGACTACTCCAGGAATCATAAAGGTTACAAATGCTTTGACCCCTTGACTCAAAAGGAGTATATCAGTGCGGATGTGACATTTTTTGAGTCTCAGTCTTATTATAGTTCCTCACCTACCTCTACTGAGATGCCACTGTCATCTGACCCACTACCTATCCCTCTCATTCTTTTGGAGTCATTCCCTTACGAGTCTCCTTCTGGAGATTCTCCTGTTGTAGTATCCAAGTTTCGTGATCCTCCGCTGGTCTACACACGTCAACAGGACCCTTCTCATGATCATTCCCCAACCGCTTCTCAAGAGGTAAGTACATCTGAAGTGAGTATACCTAGTCCATCTCTGTCAGGACTTACCTATTGCTCTTCGCAAAGGCAAACGACAATATACTCTGCATCTTATATCTCATGTTGTTTCCGACGGTGTTGGTAAAAGTATGCAACAGTTTATTTAAGCTCTGGCGGCCCATGCAGTTCTTACTTGTCACCAACAGACCTTATTAGATACTCAATGGAGACAGGCCATGCAAGATGAGATGGCTGCAACTGTTCAGCGAGACACTTGGGAACTTGTTGATCCTCCTCTTGATTGTGACATTGTTGGCTCCAAGTGGATATTCACAATGAAATATAATTCTGATGGTTCTATGGAAAGATACAAAGCTCGGTTGGTTACTAAAGGCTACACGCAGACTTACGGGGTTGATTTCTTCGAGACTTTCTCTCCTATTGCTCGGTTGGGGACCATTCGTCTTATCATCTCTGTGGTTGTATACCATGACTGGCACATGTATCAGTTTGATGTCAAAAAGGCATTTTTGTACGGTGATCTCGATGAGACTGTCTATATGCAATAACCACCAGGGTTTGAACGACAGGAGGAGTGTGGAAAAGTGTGAACTGAAGAAAGCTATTTATGGACTCAAGCAGAGTCCTCGTGCGTGGTTTCACAAGTTCTCTGAGGTAGTCTCAAAGTATGACTTTGCGAGATCCCCTTTTGATCATTCTCTGTTTATCAAGAAGAATTCCAGGGGTATGACCGTTCTAGTGGTTTATGTTGATGATATTATCCTGACAAGTGACTCCGATCAGAAAATTTCGGACACAAAGTTGTTTCTTCAAAAACACTTTGTGACGAAAGATCTTGGTCAACTACGATATTTCTTGGGAATAGAGGTAGCTCACAACAGGGAAGGTTTAGTTCTCTCTCAACAGAAGTATGTTCTTGATTTATTGCAGAACACCGGAATACTAGCAGCTAAACCGGCCAATCTACCTATGAATCCACGCATACATCTTCATGATGACCAATCAGAATTAGTGGATTCTCGATCATACAGGTCTCGTATTGGAAAGCTCCTCTATGTTACTGTAACCAGACCAGACATTAGCTTTGCAGTGGGGAAACTAAATCAATTTATGGAAAGACCCACGAAAGTTCATTGGGATGCTGTTTTAATGGTGGTCAAATATCTGAAATCATCTCCTGGCAAAAGACTTTTGTTCACAAAAGGCAAGACCCTAGAAGTGGAAGCTTATAGTGATGCTGACTATGCTGGCTCAGTCGAAGACAGGAAATCTACCACAAGATTCAGTGTATTTGTGGGAGGTAACCTTATATCCTGGAGAAGCAAAAAGCAAGGTGTGGTGTCAAGATCTAGTGCAAAATCTGAATACAGAGCTATGGCTCAAACTGCCGCTGAAATGGCTTGGGCTAAATTCATACTATCTAGCCTAAGTGTGTCGATCATGCTTCCCATGAAGATGTATTGTGACAATTGAGCAGCCACATACATTGCGAACAATCCAGTTTTCCATGAGAGAACTAAACATATTGAAGTGGACTGCCATTACATTCGGGATCTCGTTCAAGGAGGAACCATAACCACCATTCATGTATCATCAGAAGATCAAGCTGCAGATGTCTTCGCCAAAGCTCTTCATATTGGTGATCATTCTAGATGTTGTGACAAGCTGAGCATGATTAATATGTATGCTCCAGCTTGAGGGAGAGTGTTAATTAAAAGAGTTTATGTTTCTAGGTGGTTCTTTGCAATATTTAATAGTTAGGAGGTCTCTTTAAACATTCCTTTATTTTTTGTTGATGTACTTTGCTCTAATCTCGTTATTATGGAGATTAGGGTTAGTGAATGAATAAATGTTTCTCTCTCGAAGGTTGCCGGCTGTAACAATATCAATGTTTAAAAACTCACTGAATGGACTTAGCAACTCAGATGACTGGATTTGATTGGCGAAGAGGGTAAACCTAGCACATGGACTTGGAATGGAACACAAACTCGGCAAACTCATCACTGTCCAAGTCATGAGTCATCTGCAACCCAATCGAGTATTTAAAAAAAAAAAAAAAACTGGCCAAATTTTTCATATGACTCAACTTACTCTGAACACAACATGAATTAGCATAAGTCAGTAATTCCTGCAATGGTAGAGCCATAAGAACAAAAAGATAATGGTTTTTTCAATTAAAGAACCTTGTAGTAAATGAGAACAGAGAAAAGAAGGGTTTCTCTCCCTGATGCTTCAAGATGCAAGTAAAATTAAAAGCACAGAAGCCTGGGTAGACAAAGAGAAAAGTTTACAAAGTTCACTTACAGTCGTAATTTTGTTTTAAACCTGATGCTTGTAGATATAAATAAAACCAAAACATATACGGTTTTGCAGAAAAAAGGAAAAAGATTACAAAGTTTAGGAGGCATGGAAGGGATATGTCTCAGTGGTAGAGTGTCACCTTGATGTGGTAGATTATGATCATAATTCTGTTTTAATACCAATGAAAAGTGGATTTTGCACCAATTAGTAAAGTAGAATCTAGATGCCATATCCATACATTTGTAAGATGGTACTACATATCACTCACACAAAAACACATGTTCTTTTGTGCCCATACATGGGTCTGAAACAAGTGGAGTAAAAGGAATATTCAGAGGATATCACTTTCAGACGGACCAAGGAGCCACAACCATGGCATTTGAGTGGAAGCAAATAAAAACTTTGTGTATATGAAATCACATTATACCTTCATTCGTTTCACAGTATCCATAGCAGGTTCATCTAGATAGCGGTCATCCCGATGAAGTGCCAATGCATGACCAATGAAGTCTACAGTGTTGTCATCTAAGCCATATTTCCTGCCAGAATGTTTTAAAATGAAAACAAAATCAGAACCAAAAACAAGTTGAACATTAGGAGGTTACCTTGTAAGTATCAATAGACAACTAGAAAGATGCAGAATTCAGAAGCAATTTAGTTCACATCTATTCAATGTACATTCGAATCCAGGATCAAGAATCAAGAAAGACTCCTACAGAAGTATGATGAACAAGGTATCAAGTGGGATGAGCAACACATTCATGCTACATGAACCAAAATTCACTTTTGTCATTGAAATAGTGTAACAACTTGGCTCAAAGCTGACCCAAGTTCCCAGTTTAATAGATCACAACCCACCCTGGAGTCGGCTTCAATTTGTGGCCCAAAAAAGGCTCTGCTATGAAGGTTTATATGCCATTAGTATATATCATAGTCACAAATAACTAGGGCTGCACAACGAATCGAACCAACTCGGGCTCGACTCGAACTCGCTCGAGTAAACTCGACTCGAGCTCGACTCGTTTTTATACGAGTCAAGCTCGAGTTTAAATGTAAACTCGAGTACGTTAACGAGCCGAGTTCGAGTTAGACAAACTCGACTCGGCTCGACTTTAATCTCTTTTTTTTTTACGTTTTTATTTTCCCTCTTCTTTTTTGTTTTGTATTTTTTAATTTTCCCTCCATTTTTAACCATGAAGGCACACTTCCTTTTCTTTTTTCATTATTTTTTCCCTCCCCTTTTTCTCTTTCCTCACCAAGCTTCCTTCTTTTTCCTCTTTTTTCGCCCCCACTTTGTCTTCCCGCCTTTAACCATTTCTCATGGCAGGTGCCATTACCGAGGACATCCATCACCATAATGGAAAAGAGCGCATGAACTCATGATACTCATGGCATGTGCTATTACTGATGACAAAAAAGGAGCGTGAAGAAAAATAAACGAGCCGCTCGAGTCGAGCTAGAGCTCGGCGGCAGCTTCTCGAGTCGAGCTCGAGTTGAAGATGAGAAGCTCGTGACGAGCTCGAGTCAAGCCGAGCTCGAGCTCGACTCGGCTCATGTGCAGCCCTACAAATAACGTTTTGGAGTTTTAAACGGCGAGGTTTTTCTCAGGTATAATACAGTGAGGTTGGAAAAGAAATGGGAAAAAAACGGGAAAAATATGGTAAAATTTTTAAAAATTTAAAAAAACTAAAAATAAGGGAAAAGTAAAATAAGTGAGAAACTAATAACACGAACATCAAAAGATAAGTAGATTTGCAACAAATAAAAAATAGAAAATGATAAAAAGACTGTTTGGAATTAAAAAAATAAAAAAAATAAAAAAAAACGCATAAAAATCCACTTTTCGTTTTCAACGTTTTTTAAAAAACGCGTTTTTTTTTAAACGTGTCTTTTTGTGACTATGATATATATATATATATATATATATATATATATATATATATATATATATATATATATATATCTTAGCTAGAGTTAACCCATATCAGCAACTAAAAAAGTCTAATGAGAAGTTAGTGCAATTGTCACAAAAAACACGTTTTATTTGCAAAAAATGGGTATAAAACGTAAAAAACAAATCATCCATATAAAACGTGAAAAAAACGTGTTTTTTTAAACATGCTTTTTTTTAAACCGCCAAAAAATAAAAAACACATACAATACGTGCATAATACGAATTTTTCATATTTTTATTAATTTTACTTTTTAATAGTTTTCAGGATTTATTAAATGTTTTTAAAATTTTTAAAATTCACCGAGATATTCCTGAAATATACAACTTTGCCATATTATACCCAAGAAATTTCTCGCCGTACCCTGTATGTAGCGGCGAGGCTTTTCTCGCTCCAGCAAGCGTGAAAAAAAGTGGGAAAACATGGTAATTTTTTAAATTAAAAAAATGAAAATTACGGAAAAGCAAAAATAAATGAGAACAAACATCAAATAATAATTAACTTCGCAACAAATAAAAATTAGAAATGAAAACGAGCAGTTTGTCATTAAAAGACATGAAAAAATGAACAAAATTAAAAAATAGGAAAAACTCAAGAAATTTGTGTTTTTCACCTTTTCCTCGTTTCAACTTTTTTTTCAAAAGAAGACATTTTTTTAAGTTTTAAACAACTGATTTATTTATCGCATTTTTTTGGTGTTTTTAGTAGGAAAAAACGTGTTTTCTGTGACTACAATATGTTATTATATCCAAATATATGTAGTTATTTATTTATAGTCAATTAACTTGCACCCAGTCAAACCACCTAGTCTTGACAAGTCTCAAATTCTCTCAATTAGTCATTTTGGGGTTATGAGTGACCTGTGCCCCAGTTTTGATTTTAACAACTTGATTATCATTCTACCACTAAACTTGACTGAAGGTTCACAAGGTGCCATATGTAAAGTTATATTTTAAAGTCAAAGGATAATTGCATTCATTTTTATGAAAAGTTAGTTTAAAATGAAACAATAGCTTTACATCAGACACTTCATGATCCACTTATCAAGTTTGTTGGATGGTTCATAATTAATCTATATAGTTTTCTTTTAATTACTCAGTCAACGTACTCTATTAACCTTATATATATAATTCCCAAAAACGTTTCTTAAAAGGATTTATTTCTTCTTATCAGAAAAGAAGAAAAACAAAATTAAGTGTATGACTGACCCAAAAACCTACTAATTGTTCATTCACCATAGTCACAAACATCGTTTACAGGTTTTCAACGGCAAGGTGTTTCTCAGGTATAACAAGGTAGAGTTGTTGACTTTTTCTCTAGAAAATCTTGGCAAATTTAAAAAGAATTTAAAAAATCTCAAAGTCAAAATATGAAAATTAAGATGTGATGGTAAAAAATGTAAAAAAAAAAGTGAAAAGCAACAAAAATTAAAAAAACAAAAATATATAAAAATACATGGAGAAAATGCAGAAAAATGTAGAAAAAATCCAAAACAAAAAAAATGTAAAAAGAATAAAACACATTTTATTCGTTTTGGCGTTTTTTCAAAAAAAAAAAAAAACATGTGCTTTTGTCATGCTTCTCGACCGACTTATTTTTCAAAATTTTAATGCATTTTTTTTCAAAAAAGAAAACGTGTTTTTTATGACTATGTCATCAAGTAGTAGCCACTAGTCTAAGGTCCAAGGCCTATCGACCATGTGGCTATCGACTGGTCAGGTGGACACAGAGAGGCAGGTTGACAACATAGAATACCAAACCCTCCAGCCAATAAGAATGAGACTAATGCAATGACATAAACAAAAAAATAAAGAAAATAGGATTAGACTTTGGAAAGGAGCAAAATAGATATGTTTTTACCCAGAAAAGCATGAACAGGACAATTCCATATAAGACATAGACTGACTAAATTCTACAGAACTGCAAGCAAAGATTTCACCAGAACTTAACTTGAGGATAAATTCATTATGAATTTTTGAGAATAGCAAGGGCAAAAAAAATCCATGTCTTCCATTTTCTGATTTGTGAAAACAGTATGAAAAGAAAGAGAAAAATGAAACATAGGGATATAGACAAGCAACTAGCAAGCTACCAACTTCAAAGTAATTGAAGTAAGGGAGATATATACGCTATTAATTCTCTTGTTGTCACTCTTGTAAGATCCATTCCCTCATGTGTCCTCGGATCATTCTCATCATAATCTTGGACGTATATGAAGAACTTACGAGCACGACGCTTTTCAAATAAGCCCATGAGTGGAGACTTCAGTGCTTCCATATCAGTTGCAGGAACCTTGTGAATCTGAATGTTGCATGGGGAAAATCAAATAGTAAGAGGAACTTACAGCCAACAAAATTGTTTCTTCAAAAATAGGTAAAGAATAACTATCTTACCTTTCCCTTATTGAAAACGAAGCTACCGTCAACAGCCTTGAAGTAAAGATATTTGGTGACGTCGGTATGGATAAGAACACGGACCAATGTACCATTTGCCATCATAAACTATTCAAGCAACAAGTGTATAAGAAACTTGGCCGATACAATACAAAATTAAAGAATGCAAGATAGGTGATGTAGGAAAAATAAAATATGGACAAATAAAGCTTAATAAAGAAAAAGACAAACGGATATCCACTTGCAGGCCTCAAGGTGCAAGGGCTTCCACAAGCAATAGGTAAGCTACAAGAGAGACAAAAATAACAACTAGAGAGCAAGCCGACTATATTTAAATCAAATACATAGCTTGTAAACTAACTCAGCAAGCCTGGGCCATATTTGATTCTAATATGCAATTCTTTTCATGTATTTGTCAACTATATCATCTTTGAAACTAAGAATAAAAAAGTAGAACAAAAGAACAATAGCATCAGTGGAAATATAAGAAAAGCTGTTCTCATTTTTAATTCTTAATCACAACTGATGGACTAGCTTGTGGCTATCTGAACCCTATGCATACGCTCAAGCAAGTTCTTTAGAGGATGAGATCTGTCCATACGAATGCATGGGCAGCCAATATGGACACAGAGAGCAAGACCAGAATCAAAGTATGTAATGTAGTAACATTAGGAAGCTTCACAACCTTTGTGCTCATACTTGCGTTTGGAAGCTTAAAATTCAACAGCAATGACAAAAATATATTGTTATTGGACAACTCAAAATGTGAACTTCAATCCTACAAGCCAAAACTATGTGTTACCACAAAGTGCTGATAACTGAAAAGAAGAATCTTGATTAGAAGTAATGAAGAACAAAATTAAGCAAACAGTTTTGAATTGTTAGCTACCTTGGGAACCATGTCAACATTGTAGTCCCTACTAGAACCCAAATGAGCAGGAGGCTTATCATTTCCTCTGAACCTCTTCCAGAGCTGCGAAGACAGTTTATGGTTTCAAAATTTTTGAAAAATGGATAGCACCAAAAGTTTTTCCTTCAGAAAATGCTAACAAAAATGAAGAGATGGCCTGCAAAAGCCTTCCATGTGTACGGCACCTGAATGAGATTTAGAGATGATGATTCCCCACCATAATAATCATTCCTGTCCATATGCAAGACCTGAAACACACACGGATAAAACACATTTGGAGTAGTTCATGTGCATGACCTGGCAACCACGAAAACTTAGGCACCTCATGCAGTCGATAAGTTGCAGGAAACCCTTAAAAGCAAGTACCATAAGAATCATGAACCGGATTGTACAGGATCACATCAACATGCCGAAACATGAAGGTTACTGGAATAACTATTTGATGCATAACCAAACGCGATAGTTAATCGTTGGTGGCCATTCGATGCATAACGGATAAACTAAGAGCAGATCGATAAAAAAGCACAAGCCCTCTTAGTGGATGCCTTTCGGCTTTTGGCATTGTGGATCGGTCATCAACCTTGTCGCTTTCTCACTTGTTCATCAAAAATCAGACGACTAAAAGAGAATCTTTATTACGAAGTTTGGAGCAAAAAACAAGTAAAGAAATTAGCCTTCAACTTATCCAGACATAATCAACGCCATTCAGGTAGACAACCAAAGAAAATTAACGGCATAAACACAGCGATCTCCTGCTGAACGCAATATTCTGTACAGATAATCAACAGTTCAAATTCGACACCACAACAGCAGAATTGAGATCCTATCGTCGATCTCGCATTAGTAGATAAACAAACCAAAGATCGATCATTCCTGATCCAAGCCTCACCAGAATAAAAAAATGGAAAAAGTAACCAAATAACTCGCGATCGATCCCGATAAGCAACAAAAACAAAAGGCTGAATCCATTCGCCCCAAACTAGACAAAGAAATTCGCAAGAAAGAGAAAAACAACGGAAAAGAGTGGCGAGCGGGTGAAAAGAAACTGGATTGACCTTGAGTCCATCCACAGAGAGCAAACCACTGAGGATGCATTCCTTAAGTCCAGTGCCCAGAACGATCACGTCGTACTCTTCGTCCATGGTGGGGAAGAACTAAAGAAGGTAGCTTCCACTCCCCTCCTCTTCAGGGATCCCCGCCCGCGACGGAGAACCGAGGACAGGAACAGATGAGATGAGAACAGGAAAGAAGGAAGGAAGACTAAAGAAGGGAAAGAGACAGCAGAAAGAACTTAGGAAGAGACGCGGTCGGCTGCTGACCTAGTGGGGAGGACAAATCTACGGAAATCAAGCGGCCCTTCTCTCTCTCTCTCTCTCTCTCCACCTTTTCCAAAATGACCGCCGGCCCCCACCTTCAGTCTATGGAAAAATTACCATGCAGTCCTTTGATGCCCTTTGGGAAATTTAGATTTTCAGACGCCGGAAAACAGAAATATAAAATCTTTTAGGGGCTCACTGTAACCAAATCCACTTTCTGAGAAAATAGCATCCCTACATTTTTTACTTTCAATAATCTTTAAAAAAAAAAAAAAAAAAAACTTAGACGGACGGTTGTTTGATGATTTGGAAATTTGATTTAATAATGAAAAACCCAGAATAATAATTCTTCTTCAAACTAAAATGGAATTAAGATTTCAGGCTTTAGTTTCCTAATTTCAAAAATAAAATACCTCGTTGTTTAAGAATTATAATTTCTTAAAAATTAAACATTTTGATTCTAAAATTCCATGATTTTGAATGTATCAAATGCCCCTAGGGAAGTTTGGATGGCAGCTGAAAAACCCTAGGTTTAGATGTACAATGAAGTTGTTTAGAGTGTGGCACCATCAAAATTAGATTAAAAAAAAAACAATTTGACAAGTCGGGTTTTGTAAAAGGAATTGAAAAATCTGGCCCCTTTATTGAAAACTCATATTTTGAGTGTATTATATAGATGAAAAATATATTTTTTATAATTCATTAAAAAAATGGTTTTCAGAAAAGCTAATTTTTACGAAAACTGAGTTAGATGAGGATATTGTGAGAAAGTTGAGCTGAAAGAAATGTTTCAAATGTCTCACAATTGAACAAAAACTTAGACTAAAACGCCTTGATGATAAAAGGATGATATGAGTGAGTGGAACATGCTCTCCGACCCTCACCTTATTTTGAAAGCAAAATTAAATACCATCAAAGTTGGCATGAAAATACCATTTGTCTATTTAACAAGAATTATATGATCAAACTAAGTTGCATTAATGTGTCAAGACAATTAGCAAAGTGTTTATCATGTCCGTCCTTTCCATGTCATCCAAGCGTCACTCAGGTATACTCATTTATAAATTTACAAACAGCCTGACTAACTTATGAAATATCAAAAATGTGCATAAAGTTTAGAAAATTGCAGAAAACCACAATAGTTTATAAAATAAACCACAAGCACGTACTCAAATATATGCATACAGCACTATCCGAAAAAATGTGAACTCATCCAAACAGGAAACTCTGTCAAAGTAGCAGGATTCTAAGAATTTGCCATCCAGCTCGAGTCAAGTCATATATATTGCTTGGCTCAAGCTCCACTCGAACTTTATGAGGAAAATTTGAGCTCGACTAGTTTAAACTTGTGTCACTTATTCATTTTTTTCCATTAGTTGAAAAAGGTGTTAAAATTTATCAAAAGCTACCAACATGTCCCCAAAGGTTAACAAACATAAAAGACACAAGCTGAATCCAGTTTAAAGGAGCTTATGCTTAACAGATGAGTTCAAGTCAAGCTCAAGTTTGAGGGATAAGCCCCCTATCTAGGGATGTCAATATACCCGATTTGAACAGGATATCTGACCGATTCAATGCGAAAAAATCAGATATAGAAAAAAAAAATATCCGATTAAGAAATCAGATTTAATAAATTGCATCCGATTCGGATTCGGATATATGATCGGATTCAAAACGGATTTATTTTTAGACAAATAGCTTGTATCTAATGCTATTAAATTTTAAAAATTGGCAAAATTCGGTTCAAAATCCGGATTCATATTCGGATATAAATATAAAAATCAGATTCAGATTGCAAAATCGGATTTTTTGACTCGGATTCATTTTTTTACTTTTCTTTATTTTAATTGAGTCCGAATATGTGAATATTCGAAAAAGTAAATATATCCCGATCCAAATCCGATCTATTGACATCCTCCCTACCTTTGACAAGATTTGCACTTGCTCCATTGCAACATTGGATTTAAGTGGTAAAAGAAAATAGTTTATAAAATGAGAAAAAAAAAAACTAAAAGTTATCGAATAACTCAGTAGTCGGTAGCAACTAGGCGAGCATGGAAGAACTGAACGCTACTTTGAATCTAAAAGAGTTATGGAGTGGGTGAGGGCTTATGGTAACAGGAATACAATTTAAAAAAAAAAAAAAACCATATTGCTATTCATTTTATTGTATATGAAAATAAGACTGTTTTTTAAATGAACCACAAATTGCCCATATCACTCGTCTAAAAAAATATGAATTCCTTCAAAACTGGACACTCGTTAGCGGAACCATGATTTTTTTTTAGTGGAGGCATTCATTCAATATCTTTAATTTGTTTGTAACAATTTTTATGTATAACAATTAAATATGTGAAAATGTTAACATAATATTAAACTAATTTTGTGAGGATGCTCACATGTGGCCACTGAAGTAAACAGGATCTTAGAATTTGCTCTCCATGACATTTGCCTCTTTCACTAGAGATGTTGCCGACCGGTTTGCGACTAAAGTGGCTTTTGAACCATCACTAACCAATGGTTCCATGAAATAGAAGCCGAGGACCAATAAGCTTTGTCAAAATTTGTTGAGGGGCAAACCTCCTATCTTTATTAACAAAATCTACGTCACAAGCATGGCCAAGCATGGCAGAAGGAAGGGGGGCTGGTCCTTGGTAGGGGTCATAGCCACCCTCACAGGACAAATATATTTTTGAAACTTTTAACTTGGTATATGTAAAAAAAATTAAAATTTTTATTTGGTTCCATACGAATTCAAAAAATACTATTAGCCCCCTCCCTAAAAAAAAAATTGGCCCACCTCTATCACAAGGTAGAAGATAATAGTCTTAAAATTGAGGGGAAAAATTAGGGTCCCACATGTCAGATGAGTAGGTTAGCATGGTTGAATAACTGAAGGCTAGTTTGAATTTAAATGGCATAACAAAAATGACTTGTTGACATTGTAGACGAAAATATAAGGTATTAAAACGCTTGAATAGGGGCACAATCGGTAGTTTTTTATTAAAAACAATACATTAAATCATTAATGGAATGATTTGCAGCTGGCTGGAATAGTTTCGCCTTCTTGTCAGCGGTGGAAAAGCTCATTCACAAATAACAGCAGACAAAAGAAAGTTTTGTTTTTTTTAAAATACTTGAATTACCTTTTTTATCCATGGAAAACCAAAATATCCCATGACCAGCTCCAACATGCAACGCGGTAGAGAGCCGAACCATGATTACAAAAAGAGAGAGAGAGAGAGAGAGAAAACGAGAGTATATATAAAAGGTCTCCTTATTTTAATGTTTTGAACATCTGTGAGCGTTCATGAATTATTTCATTAGTTCAGGCAGTTGTCTGTAAGTTTTCATACGTTAGGGAGCTCTTCGCAAATAAGCTAAAATGCAAGTGAATTTTAAAATTTGTGTCAGAAAGAGAGGGAGCTGGTTAGAATCTCACTATGAAGCTACAGTAAAGGGTAAAACGGTCTTTTAGTTCACTTTCACAGAAATGCTCCATTCAAAGGTACGTGCGCGCTCGTGGCAGCGTAAAAAAAAGGGCGTCAGTTTTCCATCATCCCAATAACGTTACAGGTGTGCTTTGGGAAAGTTTTTTCAAAACCTTACGTCGAGCACTCGTAATAATTAATTGTTCAATCAGCATTTTGTTGGCGGGTGTTTAATGGGCACACAAAACTGTTTATGAACTTTTTTTACGCAGAAAAAATTTATTAGAATGGGGTGGATGGTAATTTTTATTTGATTTGTGTTGGATAGATTAAATATAAATGATCAAATAAATGATTTAAATCATATTACAACAAGTTTAATTCATTGGTTTAACTATATAAACCAAATAAAAGGTTTAAATCTCATTTATAGTACATGAAATTGTGATTTCAATTATTTGAATCAATTAAAATATATATAACAATAAGTTAAACTTATTAGATTAACTACAATGGATCCAATGCATGAGTTGAATTTCATTCATATTAATGCAAATTTATGATTACAATCATTTTTTGTGCAGTTTGATGGACTTAACATAATAAACTTGCAAAATGAACCTCTATGGCAAATCACTTCCATCTACTAACCTGTTGTTTGCCATGTGGTTTTTTTTTTAGAATACTTAGAAATACGAAACAAAAGCCGGAAGTTGATCCAATTTATTTTGTGCTTCTATGAACATATTAAATCTTTAACAAGTTGTTTTGCAACAAAGACATTTTGTGAATATCTCATGAATATGTCCAAAAATTCGAGTATATTTATAAGAGACTAGAGCTAACATATTTTATAAATCTGCCATAGTATTAAGAGAGAGATTCAACAAAGTGTCCTTGCATTTGATCCCAAAATTTTATGTTTTTTTTCTGGGGGTTTCAAACGCAATTGATTTTTCCCTGATATTTGGGAAACATTGTCATGGCTCTGGGTCCAATTTTTTGCATCTAAAAGGAGAGAGGTAATGGTTCATTTTCATTAAATATTTAGACATACATATGCAATAATAAATACCTTTTAAATACATGGTCTTCTCTTAATTTGCAAAAATACACGATTGGTATGACAATGTTGATCTACCAAAATTTCAGATTGGTATGCGCGTCATTCTTCAAACAACGTGCGATTTCTGGGTGTTCCTCAAGTTGGTGATCTTGATCTTCCATCTCCAACTTGTTTCACAATTTAATGAATGCATCTCTACCTAAGGGCTCTCTAGCTTAGTGCAAAATTTTCATTTCCAATTTCCTCCTGCTTCATTGACAGAAATAACAAGTCTGAAGTTTCCCGTTGCGGATTTAATCGTTAGGCACTTTACCCCTCGTTAGAAAAAGGATTGGCTTCTATTTATCATTATTTCCACTCATAGCTTCCTTCACTACTTTCATACTTAGAGGGGTGTAGCATATCTAGTCGGGCTGGTTGGCCGGTGAAAGTCTGTTCATCAATTTAATTTCTGTGGGTGTTATTCATATGTACTGCAAAATATGGCAAAAAATATGGCAAATACTACTCTGAAGTTACAGGGAGTAACCGTAAGTTCATCAAAATCTGATGAGCAAGAAATTTTAGATGAACAAGAAGGCTTTGTTCTGACCCTACGGAAGAACACTAATTCAAAAATCTTATATCCTTAAATACATAGTAAAATAGTTGATGAATCACTAGTATGCAAATAAGCAAACAGTTGAGAAGGTACAAGTATGTGTATCAGTAAATTTATAGAACCGTATGGGCAACTGCCCACACGAGCCCAAGTGCAGTGCCCCTTACCACTGGCTCACTGCTGATGAGTCCAACACAGTAACACCGTGCACGCCCTTCATTCCATATGGATGGACGGACGGAAAGTAAGTTTCTACCCTTTTTCATTGTATTTATTTGATTTTTTTATTATTTTACATGAAATGGGAATTAAAAAATAAATTTTGTTCTCAAAATTTTAAAAATAATCTTGTTCCGTAGGATCGTAAAGAATTGATGTTGATCCAGACATTAGGTTAATCTTTTCTGGCTATTTGGCCTTCATATTGGAGCTCCATTGTCGGCATGGGATTTGGGCCAATTTCTGGCTGGCATAGATCCAGAGCATGCATTTGCACACATGACATAGATGTCCGTGCCCAATGTCCAACCTTGTTTAATTTAGTCGATTTTTTTTTTTGTGCGATTCCTTGCTTCTTGTTGTTGGAAACTTTTCAAGGTTTAATCTTGGAATTTCGAAAAAACCCAACAGAGATCTTTAACAATTGTGTTTTAAAATTGCCCACACCACAATTGTGTGGGCAATTTCCCACACAGATCCACAAGAAATTTATATTTTTATGTTGATATTTCATGGAAATTTTCTTTACATCGTGGTGCCTCTTAAAAATTCAAAAATTTTATAACTAGTACCCCTTACCCAGAATTATCTGGCTCTACCCTGTTGATGAATGATCACGGTGGTTGTCACCTTGTGATCCACATAATCATCTTTCTCAATGTTAGTGCCATGCATTCCGATCTAGCCATGGTTGTCTATGCCATATTCAATGCTTTCATGAAGGAGATGGCTGTCGACATTTAGGCTATGCTTGGTTTGCTTCTGACGTTAGATCCTTGGATCTAAAATGTGGAGGTTTCATATCAAACATTTTCAGATTCGATGTTTGAGAGGAAAGGAGGGGCTGTCGCTTATAAGGTTTCATATCAACTTCTCAGTGAAAGGGTTTGATCATCAACATATTTGACAGGAATAATCAGGTTTTAGGGACTCGAAAAGATATTTTCTGGCAGGAGTGATTTGGAATAAGTGTTTCATTGGTCGATATGCTAGTCACTAGAGCTCATAGTCACATCAACGCATCAGGCTCTCTTCTTTCCTTTACCAAATAGCAGATCCCACGCATAGGTGCTGGATTTTTGTTCTGCAGCCTCCACACGCTTCCTTCCAATCTGTAAAAATTGTAGTTGATTTAGTTACAGAGTTTGTTGACTAAATCAAATAAGACAGATGCACACAAATCCAATAAAATCACATTTACAGACTGCAAAAAGAAGCCACTGAGCCCATTTAGCAGCAAAAAAGTTCCTCCAAATTCTTCTTCTTTTCACAGGAGGTGGCTCCCATGTAATATTAGTCAGTTTTCCGTGAGCAAAAGAATAGGAGATTAAACCATTGAATTGGCTGGTTTTCATAGACCTTGATTCTTTATGAAGAAACTCTTTGCGAACATTGCGCCAACACTATTTACTGAAAACACATTCAAGAGTTTTCTGGAAATGTTTATAATTCATTTCCTTCCACTAGGAAAGGTACCTTGTCCATGAGCCAGAAACCAATGGTTGGGAAATATTGCGACAGATACATCACAAGAAGCACTGGCTGCAAACAATTCAATCACAATTTGTCCATATCAGTAAATAAAACATTCAAACCCAATACTATATCCTGAAGGATATTCCGAATAAGAGGTTCAATAGAGGATCTTAAGAGAGCAAATTACAAGCACTATAGAATGAAAACATAGATGAGACAACTTTTCTTCAGCAGTAAATGCATATCATAGGATGCCATTTCTGCATCAATGTTCTGCTGTTAAGATACGTAGAAATTTTTTTATTTAAAGTCACATTTCGTGGCAAAGACCTTCATAAACTTATTTGCTTATTTCAGACATCCAGCTACTTTATAAATTCAAGATTTCACATCTTTTCTTCATGTTATGCTTCACGGAGGAAGCAACCCTGTTTTTCACACTGATTGTGGAATTCCATGGAGGATTCGGTCTAGTAACAGGAGGTTTATGGATAACTAATATTGCACATGATCCTGCCACTGAACAGTGACTTCCCGGGCGAGCTTAACAGGCATGGTAGCCAAGATAGAAATTCAGCTAATGGCAATTAAAGGATCTGTCTGTCCTGAGCTAGTAGCTAGTGGCATATCACGCAATGTTTACTTTGTTTTGGATGCATAGGAATTCCCTGACAGAAAGCTATGGAGCCCAGGACTAGGTATTTTGTCAAAATGAAATGGCCTTACCATTTATAGATAATAGTTGCTAAATCCATTTATACTGTTATTCAAAAGGTTATTTTGTAGAACAAAAAACTGAAATAAAAAAAAAAAAAGCAAAGAAGATGTGACAAGAAACTCTTCAAACAATGTAAATCAACATCAATCAATGGTTGGGGTAGAGGGAGCTTCTCTTTGGTGTTCCTTCCAGTCAAGAATTGGGGCCTCACAATCCCTAGCCAGTATAAGAATTGTTTTGCAGGGATATAAGGTGCCATTCTATGATTCCATTTCCTAGTACAAATTTACTACTCAAGCTGCGTTATACACTCATAAGAAATGCATCCTAAGGTTCATCATGAAAGGGGCCTTTGCTCATCGAGCTATATTCTTCATTGCTGATTACAATCCACAGAACCAGCTCCTGGAGACATTGCGCATATCATAATGGGATGCACAATTGACTATGCAGGCAGTCTACATTCATAAATAATTTATACCATTCGTAAGTTTATATTTTCATTAAGTGTATTGGTTAATATCTTATAATTCATGATTTTCTTTGGGATGGATGTGATGTCAAATTGTGCAACTAGTTGGACAGCGACCTACTTACGCCACATATAGCTGTTCTTCTACATTCTGCATCTCAAACATGCAACGTCAACTGGGAGTGGAATTGAAGACATAAAACTTCAATCGGTGAAAGCTTTACTAAAACAGACTTCAATTGAAGCACAATCTTCAAAATAGATATTTCATGTTCCTGTTTTTCCTGTTTGTGAATAAATTGAAAGATCATTTAAATTAGTATATTCAGTGATCCTCCTATGAAATTTGTTTATTTATTATTTGTAGTGATTCCTCTATTTAGTTATTTATAATTGATCTACCATTTAATCTCTTAATATGTTATGCCCTTATTAGTTTCTTCAAACTACTCAGTACTTGTTTCTCTACTTTTCTCTGTGCATTAGGATGCTCCACCACAATTTCTCCTTAATTTCACTGCTAGATCAATTGATTCAATAAATTAAAATGAAACACACAATTTTCATACTAATTGAATATAATGAAATCAGTTTTCCTTCTTACGAACATATATAGGTGGACCAAACTTGAACATGTAAGCCTTTCCTTGTCTATCCCAAAGGAAAAAGTCTATCTTGTTCTCACACTTGCTTGAGACTGTTGCATGCACATCTAGTCTAAAATTTCAACGGTCTGACAAATTCAACATGTGAAAAAATAACTGCACCATATGAAGTGTTGATCCTGCTGTTTATATAGAGAAATTCCTACTTGTTCCAAAAAAAAAAGTAAAAAACATGAAAGTTCAACATATAGATCAAATTTTGTCAAGCAAGCAAAGGTAACTTCCTAGGAAGACAGCTGCTTTTTCTTTCCCCTTTAACTATTGCACAAAACCAAATTGACTGATTAAGTGCCAGGTGCCCTGCAGGTAAGCTTACATACTCCTTATTAGAGTAGCATGTGAAGGAATAAATCAACATGATTGTCTAAGTTATAATGGCAGTAAAATATCGGTCAAGAAAGTACATGTTATAATGTGAAGCTTCATCAAACATTTAAGGATGGACAATACCCAAGAGAAGTTACTAGATGAAAAGGGCTGCATAAATAAAAATATAAAGATTATGCATTTGGGACTAAAAGAGTTTCCCCACCTAGTCTATAAATGAGTTTTACTCTTTCAAGTAACTCCTTTAAGTTTTCTGGACCATAAAATTAGGCAGTAGCATCCAATTAAGAAGCACTTAAGAAACTCAGTAAGGGTTTTTTTTTTTTTTTCCTTTTCATTTTTAGAATCATAACTAAAATGTATCAATATCCAATAACTTAAAAACTAGACGGAAGATTAACAAAAAAGGTTAATATTCTCTTAAGCTTGAAGAGTTCCGGACAATGACCTGATATGAAATCCAGGCTTCCTTAAGTCCATGTGTAGCTGCAACGATAATAAGCTCAGCACACCTATCAGCTAGAACACGTCTCTGCTAAGGGAAAAACTGGTCAAAACCTATATCAAGCAAAAATGTAGTGTATGTGGCCAAATATTCCACATGCACGAGGCAATATAATAACTTTCATTCGCAAGAAAAAGGACTTCCAGAAATAGACAAGAAAAGCTACCAAGGTTTAATCAACTGAAGTAGCACTCAAATATGACAGTTATAATTACAGAAAAAACATAATATGTTCCAAAGCCTAATTCCCAAGCTATGTAGTCCACACGATTGAAGTGTCCATAAATTAATGTTTTCCTGTGATTGATGACATACATATTTTGGACCCATCAAGGACTTAGTACTGACCAGGCCATTGATCAAAATATATTCTAGATTTTCTAGTCCCTTTTTCCCTCTCTCTCTCTGAGCTACTTTTTTTCTCCTCCCCCTTTTCTTTATGTTTTTCCTTTTCAAACCATTCTCTTGACCTCAGGGTTGGTTGAGGGAAAGGGAGTTGAAATGCACACAGACACATTTTATATTCCTTTGTAATACTTTCTTCTGTTTTTTTGTCAATTCTTTTTCTTTTTCCTGTTGCAGTTGATTTTTCTCCCAACGGTTAGTTCCTCTTCCTCCTTGTATATACCTCTGTCAAAGTGCCTCTCTGCAAATCTGTCTTTAGCACTGCTGCTTCCACTATTGCCTGCAGCAAAGCAGGTCTCCAAGCTAGGTATGTTCTTCTTCCTCTTCTTTTTCTTATTTTTGTCCCTGATCTTGTTTTTTCTTTTCTCTTTTTTGTGGTACTGAGTGGCTGTACCCCTTTTGCTTGGTCACCTTCTTTCCCTTATTCTTCATACCTTCTTTTTCTGATACTATTTTTTTCTTCCATTTTCATTGCATACTGCCATCCTACTCCATCTGATTGAGCCAGTCTTCTATTCTTCTTTTACCTTTTTATTCTCCAGTTTTGTCCCCCACTTTTGTTACAATAACCCAGCCCTAAGGATGCAAGAGATCGTTCCCTTCCATCATTGGGTGATTACAAAAACATTGTTGGAGTTTCATTTATTAAACAGCTGTCTCAGTCTAGCTTCTATATTTTCCCCAAAGCTCAAAAAACTAAAGATTCTCATAGTTCATATATAATGCACCCTTCAAATGAGCATAGACTCCTTGTTTCTCAACTGTAGTGTATGTTGTGCTACATGGGCACACCTAAAAGGGGCAGAATGCATCTGCATCTACATGGCAGGACATGCGTGCACGCAGATGCTGCTCAGACGTGATCAAAGCCATTCAGGTGTAGTCAACACATCTTATGCCCTTTCCTCTCCAATTTTGGATTCAATCAATTTTTTCGGAGTCTAACCTTGTCCACTAAATTATTTAAACCTTCTAAAAATTATTATATATATTTCATTTGGTCAATTGTATTAGTCTTTTTTTTTAAACATTTAATATAAGAATAGTCAGCCATCCCATTAGACTCGTTTTTACAAACTTAAATATCTCCCACACACTTATTTATTTTTGAATACTGTTTAAGTCCCATAAATTGCCACAGCTCTACACTAGCCAGTTTTAAGTTGCTTCCACTTTCTTGACATACTTCATACTTTAGATATATCTTCTCTCCACTTGTTAGATCGCTTGTATGCACAATGTAACAATAAGTTAAATATTTATAAAATAGAGCAATGTGCTACTCATTAGTGTATATTCTGTTGTTTTACTAAGTGTTTATACTTTATACTAAATGTCATGATCTTCAAAAAATGACATACATTTAAATGTGTCTAACTGGCATATTGTAAGCAAAACCTTGTTTTCCAATAATGAGAACAGTGACCCATTTCCAAACAAATTATCATTCTCAAATATTCAAGGTACCTCAGTATGAGAAGATTGCCCAAGTGAGCTAGCATCTAACAATAAGTTGAATATTTGTAAAATATAGCAATGTGTTACACTAAATGTTATAATCTTCAAAGAAAAATGACGTACATTTAAATGTGTGTAGCTGGCATTATTGTAAGGCAAACCTTGTTTTCCAATAATGAAAACAGTGGACCCATTTCCAAACAAATTATCATTCTCAAATATTCATGGTACCTCAGTATGAGGAGATTGCCCAAGGGAACTAGCATCTCCTGTGCTCTTTGAAGTGTCTATTGGCCCTGGACAGACTACAGTTACCTTGATCCCTCTCTGACATAGCTGTACCAAGAAGCACATTATTAGGAGCCAAGAAAAACAAATAAAAAATTGGCTTCCGCTATGGCTAGAAGAAGCACTAATTCAAAATTACTTAAGAAAGGCTAACATGCAAATCAGAGTGATAAATAATCCTATAAAAATGATGTTGAATTTTACTTTAAGTTTCTAGGTGGTCCCTTGCAATATTTAATAGTTAGGAGTTATCTTTAAACATTTCTCTATTTTTGGTTGATGCTATTTGGAAGTCTCTACCGCTGCCCTAATCTCTTTATTAGTAAGATTAGGGTTAGTTAATAAGACAATTTTCTCTCTCTAAGACTGTCGGCTGTATCATGGTATCAGAGCTGGTGATATCCACCCTTCTCCATCGGCGCTGACGTGACTTTCCGGCGACCTCTTCTCTCTCTCATCTCTTCCCGCCTCTTTTCTTCCTCTACCCTTCATTTCTCTCTTCTGCTGATCAGGAGATAGTGGAGCAGCATGGAAGGGGAACCTAATCACACGCTGGAGGTATGTGTGATTAGGTTCCCAACATGGATGTAGCGAAGCGTGAGCAACTGCATGAGAGTTGCGTTGGTAAGTTCTAAGCCAGATCTAGGCTTGTGAAAGAGTGGCTGTATGTGGACCATATTCTTATCAGATTTTTTTTTTTTTGTTGAATGTGGAAAAGTGGTTGCAAAATGGGTATACTCTTATCAGATTGATCGTCTTGTTTATAATGCTGTATGAAGCCTACGACATGAGATTTTGGTGGACTGATTCACTGAAGAACAAGTTGATAGACTTTTTAAAGTACTTTTATTGATGCTGAAAAATTATGCTGCCTAGATCCTGTCAAGTTGATTGCTGTGATTGGTAGACTGATTTACTGAACAACAAGTTGATAGATATTTCTTTTAAGTACTTTTATTGATGCTGAAAAATTCTGCTGCCTAAATCCTCTCAAGTTGATTGTTGTGCGCTATACTCTTGACTTTATCAAAGTGCGACTACATTAAGGTTATATTGTCCAGTCTTGCATTATGGCTGATAAAGGCAAGATAGAGATGCAGTATGAGCATAAGAACACGGGCAATCCCTTCCCTTATGGCTCTACTGTAAAGTTGGATAGATCTAATTATGAGATTTGGTCCCGTGTGTTTATGATGTTTGTGATTGGACATTGGAAGGAGCATGTTATAGAAGAAAATGAGCTTGTGGTAAAAAGTAGAAAATATAGTACATGGAAGGAAGATAATAATACAGCCAACCAAATTCACTGCCTTGGATAGACAAATATACTTCATTCTGCTTCACAGACCTCTGGGTTTTGAGCAACTAATTTTGTATCAAGAGGCATACAACAAGATCTACAAGAAAACACAATGACAATAAAAGGTCCACTAAGACCTAGGGAAGAGACCCTCAACACTCTCAAATGGAAACCTCGAAAATTACTCACAAAGTTGAACTTTGAAGAATGATCCACTTAATTGTCAACAAATTGCATGGCAACCCATAACACAAGAGAGGGTGTCAACCAGAATACAAGTGGAAGGAGCTCACTCCAGTGGCTAGAAATCTCTACTTGGCTGAATGAAACTGAAATACAGAAACAATGACATAGAAATACAAAAAGACAAAAAGTAAAATAAAAATACTTTAGAGAGACTTGACTATGTTCATGTGTGTTAGTTGTAGGCAGTATTGCAGTTATACCAGGGGGTCTTTAGAAAAGGTTTTGCAATAATGGGTCGGATCCCCTGTGGACCCAAATCCCATACTTATATATATACACTCTTAACTTAGATTAAGGCTACGCGAGGTATAGTGACATTAACCTCTCGGTGAGAGGCTTACTAGCCTAACAAGAGTTGGGAGGGTGCGTGTGTTTTTTTCTGCATTATATGATTTCTGTTACGAGAGAGAGAGAGGCAGCAAAAAGTTGTCTTGCATTACGTTAAGAGATTAGGGTTAGGGAAAATTACAAGAGAAGTCCACTAAAAGTAACAAAACATTTAAAGAGACCTTCCCTAACTTTCTAATATTTCAGAAAACCCCTTTTTTGTATCTTTAACACTCCCCCTCAAGCTGGAGCATATATGTCAATCATGCTCAGCTTGTTACAACATCTCAGGAAATCGCCTATGGGAAGAGCTTTAGTGAGAATATCTGCTGCCTGATCTTCTGAGGAGACATGAATAGTGCTAACAATTCCTCCTTGAACTAAGTCCCGAATATAGTGGCAATCCACTTCAATGTGTTTAGTCCGCTCATGGAAGACAGGATTGTTAGCGATATATGTAGCTGCCTTGTTGTCACAATACATCTTCATTGGGAGATTCACTGAGACATCCAACTCTACAAGTAGTGATCTAACCCACGACATTTCAGCCACAGTTTGAGCCATAGCCCTATATTCTGACTCAGCACTAGAACGAGCCACAACATTCTGCTTCTTGCTCCTCCAGGAAATAAGATTACCGCCCACAAAGACACTGTTAACATATCATGTGTAGGGAACCGGGTCTGGATCCAGACCCGGTCCCATGGGCACGAGTACCGAGAGGGGCTCGGTACCCTAGGCGTTTTTCCCTCTTATTTAATCTCACTTATAGTGTAATTGTTGATTAAGTGATATAAGATTTTCTCTCTCCTAGGGTTGCGGTTGTGCACCTAGGTTAGAGCTTCTCCGTGGTTTTTCACCTCTCTTTGAGGTTTTCCACGTATATTGTGTGTTCCTTCTCTTTCTCTCCATCTTGGTGTGTGTTTCTACATGGTATCAGAGCCAACGCGTGAGAGATCGTTGGTGTGATAGTCGTGTTTCCGCCGTTTTTTTGCCGCTGCTGTTTCCGCCGTTTTTTTTTCCTCTGCCGCTGCTGCGCCGCCACCGTCCCGCGCCGCCGTCGCCCACTTCAGCGCCGCCGCCGTCCCGCGCCACCGCTGCCCACCGCCGTCGCTCTCTCCCGCACCGCCGCCGTTCAGCGCCGCTGCCTCTTGTTTGTCGTCTCTGGTGCTGGGTATTCTTTCTCCTTGGTGGTTGTGATGGCCGAGGAGATGTCCCTCAAGATCGATGATGCCCTAGACTCGGGCAGCAATACCAAGAGCGAGATCTTGCCTGTTCAAGTCACCTCCATCCGGCTGAACAAGGATAACTATCTCTCTTGGTCGGCTGCCCTAGAAATTGGGATAACCAGTCGTGGTCGCCTGCCCTACATCACTGGGGAGAAGCCTGCACCTTCAAAAACCGATCCGCGATGGGCTACTTGGACGTTGGAAGATAGTCAGGTTAAAGTATGGATTATTAGTTCTGTTTCTGCAGATATTCAGCCTTTGATCTTGCGTAAATCGACTGCCTACGACATGTGGACTGTGCTTGCACGGATGTATGGCCGTAAGAAGAGAGTATTGCGTACGTACCAAATCAAACGTAGCATATACTCTCTTAAACAGGGTGACTTGTCTGTAGCCGCTTTCTTTGCAGCCCTAAAGACTAAGTGGGAGGAACTTGACTACCATGTGAATGATGACGGGCACTGTGGGTCTGATCATGCCTTGTACTGGGACAAAGAGTGGATGGATCAGACGTTTCTTTTCCTCGGAGGCTTACGCGATGAATTTGAATCCATTAGGAGCCAAATTCTCAATTGTGACGAGGTCCCCGGAATTGAAGAGGTGTATGCCCGTGTGGAATCTGAGGAACAGCGTCGACAGGTGATGCATATTGACACCAGTCAGGGGAGTTCTCCTTCAGCCTTTGTTAGTCGTGCTTCTGGGATTGGACAGCGTCCTGTTCGGCGGTGTAGCCATTGCAACAAATCAGGACATTCTGTTGATTTTTGTTGGGATCTTCATCCTGAGAGGTGGCTTGTCCGGGGTCGTCCTCCTTCTAGCCGCCGGAGTCCTTCTGTGCCTGAGCCTAGTCAGAGTAGTCCTTCAAATGTTGCCAAATCTAAGCTTTCCTTCGATCAAATCAAAGAACTGCAAGCGTATATCAGCCGGCTGTCTACTACTCAGGAGGATACTTCCACGTCTGAGGGGGCTAAGTTAGCCCAAGCTCTCGTGGCCACTAGTGACCAAGGTAATTCCTCACATGGTGATTGGATTGTTGACAGTGGTGCTACGCATCATATGACAGGGGACCCTAAGATGTTCCAAGAATACAAATTGTCTTCGGGGCAGCAACGTGTATCTATGGCTGATGGTTCTTCTATCTCTGTGGCTGGAAAAGGGAGTTTGTCCTTGTTAAATAAATACTGTCTTCATAATGCTCTTCATGTTCCCAATATTCCTGTGAATTTGTTATTCGTCAGCAGTATTACTAAAGAGCTCAACTGTAATCTGATCTTTTCTGCTGATCGGTGTTTTCTGCAGGACTTGGTGACGGGGCACAAGATTGGGATTGGTTCGGCTATTGATGGACTCTACAGACTGCCTGTGCAGGTTGCGTCCGCTCTTATTTCAGCCACTAGTGGACAGTTGTCAGGCATGGGAGACAGATCTACTATTATGCGATGGCACGAGCGGCTTGGTCATCTTCCGTTTCCATTGATTAAGAAGTTGTTTCCTAGTTTGTTTCATTCTGTTTCCATGGACTCCTTCACCTGTGAAGTGTGTCAGTTAGCTAAACATGTTAGGGCCTCGTACCCTATTTCATTCAATAAAACCACTCGTCCATTTGCTTTGGTTCATTCTGATGTTTGGGGTCCTTCGGGAGTACCCACTTGTCGTGGTTTTCATTACTTTATGACCCTTATTGATGATTACTCCCGTTGTACGTTCGTGTATCTGTTGAAAGAACGTAGTGAAGTTCCCGTTATTGTCAAAAATTTTGTGGCCTTTGTTGAGACTCAGTTTCAAACGTCTGTCCAAGCTTTTCGCACCGATAATGCTCGAGAGTATGTCTCTCAATCCCTAGATGATTTCTTGAAGAGCAAGGGTATTGTCCATGAAACGTCATGTAGTTATACACCTCCCCAAAATGGCGTGGCTGAACGAAAGAATCGCCATTTGCTTGATGTTACCCGGGCTCTTCTGTTCCATCGTCAGGTTCCCAAGCGCTACTGGGGTGATGCGCTTCTCACTAGTGCCCACCTTATCAACCGTATGCCTACCCGTGTGTTGCAGGGCCATTCCCCGTACTCTATGCTTTGGCCTTCTCAGAATCCCTGGCCTCTTACTCCTCGGGTGTTCGGGTGTGTCTGTTTTGTTCATGACCATAGTCTCACCCTCAAGAAACTTGATCCTCGGTCTGTCAAGGCTGTCTTCCTGGGGTATTCCTCCACTCAGAAGGGATACAAATGTGTTGATCCTACCACCTCTAAAGTCTATGTTTCCCGGGACGTCACCTTCCATGAACATGAGGCATACTTTCATGTGAATCCTCTTCAGGGGGAGTATCTAGGACACAGTAGTGAAGAGTATTCCTCAAATCAGTTGATTCAGTTTACGGATTTCTTGGATTACAAGGCCAGTGAAAGTGTGGCAGACACAGTCAGAGATGATAGAGACCGTCACATGGACGAGGGTCTTGATGATAATCAGCCTACAGCCCGTGATCATTTGTTTGGCCAAGTGTACAGAAGGAAGAAGACAGATGTGATTGAAAATGTTGATGTAACCAATCCCAATCCTGTGAGCTCCCCGGATGACCCAAGTCTAATCAATGAAGAGCTTCCTATAGCCCTGCGCAAGGGCACCAGGTCTTGCACTTCTCATCCTATTCAGAGATTTGTCTCTTATGCGAAATTGAGTAAGGATTACAAATGCTTTATAACATCCTTGTCTAAGTCTGTTATTCCCAGGTGTGTGGAAGATGCTAGAGAGGATCCTAAATGGCTACAGGCCATGACAGAGGAGATGAATGCCTTGGCAAAGAATGACACTTGGGAAGTTGTGGATATTCCCAAAGGGACTCATTTAGTTGGTTCAAAGTGGGTGTTCAATGTGAAGTACAAACCAGATGGTACTGTGGAAAGGTATAAGGCTCGGCTTGTTGCAAAGGGGTTTAGCCAGAAATATGGTATTGATTATCTTGAAACCTTTGCCCCTGTTGCCAAACTGAAAACTGTGAGGGTCATATTAGCACTTGCCGTGAAAAAGGGGTGGAGCATGGATCAACTTGATGTTAAGAACGCATTCTTAAATGGCAATCTAGAAGAAGAGGTCTATATGAGTATGCCTCCTGGATATGTTCAAAGCGGAAAATGCTGTCATCTTAAGAAAGCCTTGTATGGATTAAAGCAGTCTCTTAGAGCATGGTTTGAAAGACTGAGGATAGTGATGAAGACAAATGGATACAAACAGGGAAATGGTGATCACACCCTATTCATTAAGCAGAGAGATGGCCTGGTGAGTCTTCTTCTTGTGTATGTTGATGATATGATAGTCACAGGTGACGATGAAGAAGAGAAAAAGAAGATGAAGGAGAGGTTAGCTGCTGAATTTGATCTTAAAGATTTGGGTAAACTAAGATACTTTCTGGGGATAGAGATTGCTCGGTCAGAGACAGGGCTGGTTATGAGCCAAAGGAAATACACTCTGGATCTTCTAAAGGAGACAGACAAACTTGGATGCAGACCCTTTCAAACTCCAATGGAGTCTGGTACAAAGATAAGCATCAAAACTGGCAACATCCTAGATGAAGAAGGAAAAGGGCGGTATCAGAGGCTGGTTGGTAAGCTCATCTATCTTACTCTTACTCGCCCTGATATTACTTATGCTGTGAATGTGTTGAGTCAGTTTATGCATGCTCCTACTGATTGTCACTGGAAGAGTGCAGAAAGAGTGTTGGGGTACCTAAAGAATAACCCAGGAAAAGGATTACTCTATACTCAGCAAGACCAACTTAATATTGAAGGATACTCTGACGCAGATTGGGCCGGATGTACTGATACTAGGAGGTCTACCACAGGGTACTGCATCTTTCTGGGAGGTAACCTGGTTGTATGGAGAAGTAAGAGGCAGGAAGTTTGCTCTAGATCCAGTGCTGAGGCTGAATACAGGGCTGTGGCTATGGGAGTTACAGAAATGTTATGGTTAAAGATTCTCCTAGCAGATATTGGTGTTGAAACAGAAGAGAAGATGAGGATGTACTGCGACAACAAGTCTGCAATTAATCTTGCGAATAATCCCGTTTTGCATGACAGAACTAAACATGTGGAGATTGATCGCCACTTCATACGGGAACGCATAGATTCAAAGGAGTTGATCCTACCTTATATGAAGTCTGAAGATCAAATTGCAGATGTTCTAACCAAAGCCTTATGTACATCTCAATTGGAGAAAAATGTAAGCAAGCTAGGCATGTTTGACATGTATGCCAAGCTTGAGGGGGAGTGTTAACATATCATGTGTAGGGAACCGGGTCTGGATCCAGACCCGGTCCCATGGGCACGGGTACCGAGAGGGGCTCGGTACCCTAGGCGTTTTTCCCTCTTATTTAATCTCACTTATAGTGTAATTGTTGATTAAGTGATATAAGATTTTCTCTCTCCTAGGGTTGCGGTTGTGCACCTAGGTTAGAGCTTCTCCGTGGTTTTTCACCTCTCTTTGAGGTTTTCCACGTATATTGTGTGTTCCTTCTCTTTCTCTCCATCTTGGTGTGTGTTTCTACAGACACAAAACCCGGTAGTAGACTTCCTATCATCTACAGATCCAGCATAATCAGCATCACTATACGCCTCGATGTCAACACATTCTCCTTTCTTGAACCATAGCCCCTTTCCCGGGGCTGATTTCAAGTATCTTACAATCATTAGAGCTGCATCCCAGTGAACTTTTCGGGGTTTTTCCATGAATTGGCTCAACTTATTCACAGCAAAGCTAATGTCGGGACGAGTGACAGTCAAATATAACAGTTTCCCTATCAGAGATCTGTAAGATCTAGAGTCAAACGGCTCTGAGTCATCATCATGTATATGAATGCGAGGATTCATGGGAAGTGTGGCAGGTTTAGCCCCCAATAGTCATGTTTCCTGTAGAAGATCAAGAGCATATTTCCTTTGAGACACTACAACTCCTTTATTACTACGAGCCACCTCAATACCAAGAAAATAACGAAGTTGTCCAAGGTCTTTCGTAACAAAGTGTTGCTGTAAAAACTCCTTTGTTTGAGCTATCTCTTGATCATTTTCCCCTGTAAGAACAATATCATCCACGTAGACAATCAATATCACAAGTCCTGCTGAGCCTCGCTTGATAAACAATGAGTGATCAAGTTGGGATCGGCTAAATCCACACTTAGATAACACTTCAGTAAGCTTTTGGAACCATGCACGGGGACTCTGTTTGAGTCCATAAATAGCCTTCTTTAACTTGCATACCTTGGAACACTCCCCTTGTCGCTCAAAACCAGGTGGTTGCTGCATATAAACAATTTCAGAAAGGTCTCCATACAGAAAGGCATTTTTGACATCCAATTGAAAAAGAGGCCACTCTCGTTGGACAGCAAGAGAGATAATCAAGCGAATAGTGCCCAACCGGGCCACAGGCGAAAAGGTCTCAAAGAAGTCAATACCATAAGTCTGAGTATAACCTTTTGCGACAAGACGGGCCTTGAACCTTTCAACTGACCCATCAGAATGATACTTGATGGTGAATACCCATCGTGAGCCAACCACATCACAGCGTGTTGGGGGGTCTACCAAATCCCAAGTCTCCCGAGAAAGAAGAGCATCCATTTCCTCCTGCATAGCTTGTCGCCAACGTGGATCTAACAGGGCGTGATGGTGCGAGGACGGGATAACATGACTAGATAAAGCTTGATCAAACTGTACTAAGTGTGTACTCAGATGAGCAGTAGAGACAGAATTAGATATAGGATGTAAGGTACACTGTCGCTTGCCCTTGCGAATAGCAATAGGGAGATCTGCTGCAGAATAGTCATCACTTAAACCTGAGTCAGTCTTATCAGTAGAGCTTACCTCTTGAGACGATGCTGGTGGACGGTTGAGAGAGGGACCTAGACGACGAGTGTAAACCAACGGAGGCTCAAGAAAACGTTCATGTGACCTAGGTTGAGATGATGGAAATGACTCAAGTGACACTGGTGGAATAGGAAGAGGTATAGGTGCATGCATCTCAGATGAAGAGGGACTTGACGGAGGGAAATAAGGACGAGACTCAAAGAAGGTAACATCCGCACTGATAATGTCTTTCTTGGTCACGGGATCAAAGCATTTGTATCCCTTTTGATTAGCTGAATAGCCAATAAAGATACATTTGATAGCTTGGGCAGCCAGTTTGCTTTTGTTCGGGCCTAGGATATGTGCGAAGCAAGTGCATCCAAAAACTTTGGGAGGTAAATGAAATAATGAACGCCCTGGATATAGAATTTGAATTGGAATACGGTCTTGAATGGAGGAAGAGGGTAATCTATTAATGAGGTAACACGCAGTAAGGATAGCATCACCCCAAAAATAGGCAGGCATGTGAGAATGTAACATGAGGGTACGAGCTACGTTTAGGAGTTGCCGATGTTTGCGTTCGGCTACACCATTCTGTTGGGACGTATGTGGACAAGTATATTGAGGTCGAATTCCATGGTCGGCATAAAACTGAAGTAGAATGGAAGACTTGAATTCAAGAGCATTATCAGTGCGAATATTTTTGACAATGAATCCAAACTGAGTTTTTATTTCCTTGATAAATTTTTGAAGAATACATATGACTTCAGATCTTTCCCTTAACAAGAAAACCCAACTGACTCTAGTAAAATCATCAACTAGAACAAGATAATATCGAAAACATGATCAAAAAGGAACCCGACTAGGACCCCATACATCCACATGAATGAGATCAAAAGGACTCTGACTCGATGGACTCTGACTCGAAGGAAAGCTGCTCCGTGTATGCTTGCCCAACTGGCAGGCATCACATAAGAAGGACTCTGATGCAGGAATGTCTGGAAACATGCGACGAAGTTTTGGTACGGAAGGATGACCCAATCTGAGATGCCATTGGAAGGGAGAAGGCTTGGAAGGGACTGAAGATGCAGCAACATCAACTGGGATTGACAAAAAATAAAGGCCCTCACGCTCATGGCCGCCACCAATCATCTTCCCAGTTGGTAAGTCCTGAAAAGAACAAGAGTCAGATTCAAAAATGACTTTACATTGTAAGTCGATAGCTAGCTGCTTCACAGATATCAAATTAACAGGAAACTGAGGTGCATATAGCACATGTGTAATAGTGCCTAAATGTGGAAGATAAATATCACCGCTACCCAAAACAGGGGACAACTTGCCATCAGCCAGCTTAACATACTGTGGTGTAGAAAATCTGACAAATGATGAAAAATTTTGTGGTTGATTACAACAATGTCTAGAAGCGCCCGAGTCTATCATCCATGTCATACCTGGATCAGCAGTAGGAGCACCAACAGAGAATGCTGAATCTACAACAGCAGCATTGGTAGATGTAGAGGCAGATGTAGAGCCAGACCTCTGAGCAAGAACACGATCATATTCATCCTTACTTAGGTTAAGAGAATATGACATAGATATAGAAGGATCAGTAGAAGACTCAACCATAGATATTGTTGCCTTTGAATGAGTTGCCTGGGATGAAGAAGGACCTCTGCTTGTGGTGATTCTACCTCCACCACGTCCAGAGGAAACATTAGACCTGATGTGAGGATGTTTGTCCCAACAACGGTCCTCTAGATGACCAATTTTGCCACAATAAGAGCACTGAAATCTGCCACGTCCAGCACCACGGCCTGTACCACGCCCCCTAGTGCCTCCAAAAGAACTAGGGCCCCGTCCTCCTGATATCACAAGTGCAGAGACTGGTATGTCATGCGTAGTCTGAGAAAGAGTGGCTGCAAAGCGACTCAGCCTATTATACGTGTCTGCTAAATCTGGAAGTTCACTGCCTGTTAGAATTTGAGACTTTGCCACAGAGTATTCTGAAGATAGGCCAGATAAGAACTTTGCCACCATACCAGTCTCAACGTGTGATGCATAACAATGCTGGCAAGGTGGGCGAAGAGCCTTTAACCGTTCATATGCAGCAGTCAAAGTAGCAAAATATTGAGATAGGTCCTGATCCCCTTGTCGAATGTTGCATAACTCCTCTTCTAGTTGTAGGATCTTGATTACATTAGTGGCATGCGAGTATGTCTTTCTCAAGAAAGACCACATATCCTTGGCCTTGGTATAATATGCAATAGTTGGGGCTATATGAGACTCCACACTATTCATAATCCAAGACATAACAATATAATTATTTTCATCCCACGCAGCATATATTCCTTTTTTCTCAATAGGTTCATCCTCCTCAAGAATATATTTCTTCCTATGACCAGCCACCGACATTATGAATACCCTAGACCATATTTCATAATTTGAGCCATTAAGTTTCATCGTGGTTCCATAAGAGAATGAATTCCCAGCCATCTTGTAGTCAGTAGACCCTTCAGATTTACTGTTTTCAGCCATAGTAAATAAAGAAGACCAGATTGACGCAAACGTTTAAAGAAGGAGGGCTAGGAAATTACTGTCACTTCAGATCTGATTTAGCCGATGACAAAAACAAGAATGAACTCCCAACGACTGAAGACTGTTGCTCCCAACGACTGAAGACTGCTGCCACTTATAACAGCAGCTAGTTCTCATAAAACTTCCTGTCCACGTGTCAAAGAAATCCACGAAATCAAACAAAAACTTGTACTAAGGATCAGCAACAGTCCTCACGCAGCCTTTCTTTACTGAATTTGTATCCACGATCTATAGAAAAAATCTGATCATATTCAAAAACCTGAATTTATAAGCAGCACATAGACTCCACAAAGCATCCACAACACCTCACGCAGCTTGACTTTACCGAAACTGTATTTACGATCATCACAAACCACAGCGTCACACGTCACGCTGCATCCACAATAGTCTCTTCATACGACCAATATGAGGATCTGATCACGCCTTCCACATAGGCGTGATCAGGTCCTCCTTCTCACGGCACGCCCAACCCCTATTCCCTCACTGTCTCCTTATTGGGTGATAAGAGGGAATAAGGAGTAGCGGTGACAAGGGAGAGAACGAGAGAAAAAAAAAGGAACGAACTCACTTGGCTGTTCGTCGGAGAAGATGGTGATCGCCGGAGAAGGTCACCGGAAAGTGCACTCTGCCGTCGACGCCCACACCCGCTCTGATACCATGTTACGAGAGAGAGAGAGAGGCAGCAAAAAGTTGTCTTGCATTACGTGACCCTAATCTCTATTAAGAGATTAGGGTTAGGGAAAATTACAAGAGAAGTCCACTAAAAGTAACAAAACATTTAAAGAGACCTTCCCTAACTTCCTAATATTTCAGAAAACCCCTTTTTTGTATCTTTAACAATTTCAATTGCAGGAACCAGAAGTAGCTTATCGCTATGTTATTAAGGCCTTGCCTAGGCGTGGACTAAGTGTGAGTCCACGCCCGTCGCCCAAATCCACCACTTAGGCGCCAACACACCTAGTCCATGGAAAAGTGTAAAGTCACCTTCCCTTTTCAATTAAAGTTTCCTAATTGAGTATATATTTTTATGTACTTTATATGCTGTTATATAATGTTAGTCACTAGTCTGTTATGTAGTATTGGATACCTCATACCTATTATATGTATACATTAGTGTGTTTATGTATGTACTTATATCATATAGTTATATGTATTGTTAATTTGTTATACCTGAACTTATATGTATATGCTCTTATTATGTTCGTTAAAGTTCTTTTTAGAGTCAATTTGAGGCTTTCTGTAATATTAGAAAGTGGACTAGGGACTACTTATTGTTTTCTTATATTTTAGTAGACTGAAATTGTAAATATGTAGTCTATACCATAATCTCTTTTAACCTGAGATTAGGGTTACGTGATCAATAACAGAAACGACTCTCTCTCTTGATTGCGACATGGTATCGGAGCCTCCACTGCCAGCGACAGCCAAGTAAGTTTTCCGGCGACTCCTCCTTCTCCGGCGACTTCTTCCTCCGGCGGCTTCTTTCTCTTTCCTCTTCTCGTCGCCCATCTTTGTTTCTTCTTACCCACCAACAGGGAGGCTGTAAAGAAATAAAGTTTGGGTGTGCTGCGTGGAGAAGGACTGATCACACCTATGTGGAAGGCGTGATCAGATCCTTAAGTAGATCTCGTGGCTGCTGTTTGATATGAGGAAAAACAGATCGTGTGGAGCAGATCTGTTTTTTTATGATGTTTGAGGCGTGATGAACGTGGATTTTTTTTTTTAGTGGATGATGTGCTCCCGATGGTGCGTGAGGAGACTAAAAACAACAACAGTTTCAGTTTTCTGAAGGTGTAAACAGTCGGCAGAAAGCAGAATTTGTGTTGACGGTGTGTGAGGAAACTGAAAACAGCAGCTGTTTCAGTTTCTGACAGTGTAAACAGTTGACAAATAGCAGCAGAAACCAATCGCAGTTTTTTTCCTAAACTGGAAATCAATAGCAGTCGACCAAAAATAACAAAAGAAAATTCTGTAATCTATCTTCTACTCTCCGTTATGCTGTTCAGACGTGGGCAGTTCCTGTGATTACAGATTTGTTTTGCTATCCATCATGCTACTCTCTGTTATGCTGTTTAGATGTGGGCAGTTCCTGTGATTACAGATTTGTTTTGTTATCTATCATGTGATACTTGTATGATCTTTGAAGATAGTAGAAATATATTTCTCTTCGGTATTTGACTGTTGCATCCTTACTATCGTGTGTCAGTTTTTTTTCTGTTTCCTTTTTTTTCTGTTTCCTACTATGGCTAACGGTAGTAGGTCAGAAAGTTCTAATGAATATAAGATGACTGGTAACTCCTTTTCGTATGGAACCACAATCAAACTTGATGGTTCGAATTATGAAATAGCAGCAGAAACCAATCGCAGTTTTTTTCCTAAACTGGAAATCAATAGCAGTCGACCAAAAATAACAAAAGAAAATTCTGTAATCTATCTTCTACTCTCCATTATGCTGTTCAGACGTGGGCAGTTCCTGTGATTACAGATTTGTTTTGCTATCCATCATGCTACCCTCTGTTATGCTGTTTAGATGTGGGCAGTTCCTGTGATTACAGATTTGTTTTGTTATCTATCATGTGATACTTGTATGATCTTTGAAGATAGTAGAAATATATTTCTCTTCGGTATTTGACTGTTGCATCCTTACTATCGTGTGTCAGTTTTTTTTCTGTTTCCTACTATGGCTAACGGTAGTAGGTCAGAAAGTTCTAATGAATATAAGATGACTGGTAACTCCTTTTCGTATGGAACCACAATCAAACTTGATGGTTCAAATTATGAAATCTAGTCCAGGGTATTTATGATGTCTGTGGCTGGTCATAGAAAGAAATATATTATTGAAGAAGATAAACCCCTAGAGAAAAAAGGGAAATATGCTGCGTGGGATGAAGATAATAACATTGTAATGGCATGGATTATGAACAGTGTAGAGTCTCGTATAGCTCCAACAATTGCATACTACACCAAAGCTAAAGATATGTGGTCTTTCCTAAAGAAGACGTATTCTCATGCTACTAATGTTATTATAATTTTACAATTGGAAGAGGAGCTTTGTAACATACGGCAAGGAGATCAAGATCTGTCACAATATTTTGCTACATTTATGGCTGCATATGAACGGTTAAAAGCTCTTCGCCCACCTTGCAAGCACTATTATGCATCACATTTTGAAACTGGTATGGTAGCAAAGTTTCTTTCTGGGTTATCTTCGGAGTATTCTGTGGCGAAGTCTCAAATTCTCACAAGCAGTGACCTCCCAGACTTAGCAGATACTTATAATAGGTTGAGTCGTCTTGCAGTCACTCTTACTCAGCCTATGCAGGACACCCCAGTCTCTGCACTTGTGATGTCAGGAGGACATAGCCATAGTTCTTTTGTTGGAACTAGGGGACGTGGTGCAGGACGTAGGAGATTTCAGTGCTCTTATTGTGGTAAATTAGGGCATCTAGAGGATCGATGTTGGGACAAACATCCTCATCTCCATTCTGCTGGTCCACCAGGACATGGTGGAGGGAGAACGAGTACAGGAAAAGGGTCTTCTTCTTCTACTGCAACTTTCTCACAGGCTACAACTTCTATGGTTGAGTCTCCTACCTGTTCTCCATCGTATTCACTCAACTTAAGCAAGAAAGAATATGAGCTGGTTCTAGCTCAGAGGTCTAACCCTGCTTCGACCAACACAGCTGCAATAGATTCGGCTTTCTCTGTTGGTGCCCCTACCAGTGACCCAGGTATGATATGGATGATTGACTCGGGAGCATCCAGACATTGTTGTAACCAACCACATATGTTTTTATCGTTCACCAGGTTCACTACACCACAACACGTCAGGTTGGCTGATGGCAAGTTGTCCCCTATCTTGGGCAGCGGTGATATCTACCTCACACATTTTGGCACCATTACACATGTGCTATATGCACCTCGATTTCCTGTTAACCTGCTATCTGTTAAGCAATTGGTTAGAGATTTACAGTGTAAAGTCATTTTTTATCCTGGTTCATGTTCTTTTCAGGACTTACAAACTGAGAAGATGATTGGTGGCGGCCATGAACGCGAGGGGCTCTATTTCATTTTAGTCCCTGTAGATATTGCTGCATCCTCTTTCACATCGAAGCCTTCTCCTTTGCAGTGGCATCTCATACTTGGTCATCCATCTGTGTCCAAACTTCATCGCATCTTTCCAGATATTTCTGCATTAGAGTATTTCTTATGTGATGCATGCCAGTTAGGCAAGCATACACGTAGTAGTTTCCCTTCGAGTCAGAGTCCATCGAGTCAAAGTCCATATGATCTTCTTCACGTTGATGTTTGGGGTTAGGGGTGGGCATTGGGCCGGGCCGGGTCGGCCCGTCGGGCCCGAAGCACAGGCCAAGGCGATCGGGCCGACCCGACCCGAGCTGTGTTATTTGGACCGGCCCGGCCCGGGACCCGGTTTTCCTGGCCCGGTTCCGGGCTCGACCAGGCAAGGTACCGGGTACCCGACGGCGGCCCGGCCCGACGCCCACCCTTATTTGGGGTCCAAGTAAAGTTTTCTTTCGTTCACGTTTCTGGTATTACTTTGTTCTAGTTGATGATTTCACTAGAGTCAGTTGAGTATTTTTGTTACGGGACAGGTCTGAAGTCATTTGTATCCTTCAGAAATTTGTCAATGAAATAAAAACTCAGTTTGGTGTTACTGTAAAAAATATTCGCACCGATAATGCTCTTGAATTTAAATCTTCAGTTCTACTTCAATTTTATGCCAATCATGGGATTCGACCACAATATACATATCCCCACACATCCCAACAAAATGGTGTTGCTAAACGCAAACATCGACAGCTTCTAAATGTGGCCCGCACCCTCTTGTTGCATACTCATATGCCTGCCTACTTTTGGGGTGATGTCATTCTTACCGCTTGCTACCTCACCAATAGATTGCCCTCGTCTGCCATCCAAGATCGCATCCCCATTCAAATACTATATCCAAATCGACCATTATTTCATATACCTCCCAAATTATTTGGATGCACTTGCTTTGCACATATCTTGGGCCAAAAAAAAACAAACTTGCTGCCCAAGCTGTCAAATGTGTGTTCATTGGATATTCTGCCAATCAAAAAAGCTATCGTTGCTTTGATCCCCATAACAAGAAAGAGATTGTCAGTGTGGATGTTACATTCTTTGAGTCTCGTCCTTATTTTTACACTCCAAGTACCATTGTGTATGAGCTTTCCGTGTTTGTTCCTCTTCATATTCCCCCAGTATCACTTGAGTCTATCCCGTCCTTTCAACCACTGTCAGGTGATCGTTTTCTTGATCCTCCACTAGTCTATACTCGGTGTCAAGGTTCCTCTTCAAACCGCCCACCAGCATCTTCTCATGAGGTAAGCTCCTATGATAAGACTGACTCAGGAAGGAATGATGACTATTCTGCAGATACTCTACCTATTGCTATTCGCAAGGGCCAGCGACAGTGCACAAGACATCCAATTTCTAACTCGGTTTCTATGGACCATTTGAGCACAAGTTTGGTGCAGTTTGATCGAGCTATGGCTAGTCACACTATTCTGACTTCTCACAATCAAGCCTTATTAGATTCACGATGGAAGCATGCTATACAGGAGGAAATGGATGCTCTTCTTTCTAGGAAGACTTGGGACTTGGTGGACCCACCGATGAATTGTGATGTTGTTGGCTCCAAATGACCAATGGGTATTCACCATCAAATATCATTCTGATGGGTCCGTAGAGCGATTCAAAGTTTGTCTTGTTGCTAAAGGCTATACACAGACTTATGGGGTAGACATTTTCGCCTGTGGCACAGCTAGGTGCTATTCACCTAGTTATATCTCTCGCAGTCCAACAAGATTGGCCTCTTTTTCAGCTTGATGTGAAAAATGCATTTCTATATGGTGATCTCTCTGAAACAGTCTATATGCAACAACCACCTAGTTTTGAACGGCAGGGGGAGTGTTCCAAGGTATGCAAACTCAAAAAGGCTATCTATCGACTTAAACAAAGTTCCTGTGCATGGTTCCATAAGCTAAGTGAGGTTGTCTCTAAATGTGGATTTCAAAGACCTCAGCTTGAACATTCGTTATTTATCAAGAGAGGGACTTCTGGTATAATGATATTGATTGTATATGTTGATGATATTGTCCTCACTGGAGAAAGTGCTCAAAAGATAGCTCAGACAAAGGAGTTTCTATAGAAACACTTTCTCACAAAAGATCTTGGTCAACTTCGTTATTTCCTTGGTATTGAAGTGGCTCGTAGTAGCAAAGGGATTGTGATGTCTCAAAGGAAATATGTTCTTGATCTTCTGCAGGAAACAGAGTTATTGGGAGCCAAACCTGCTACACTTCTTATGAATCCTCGAATTCATATGCACGATGATGAATCAGAGGCTTTTGACTCTCATTCTTACAAATCTCTGATAGGGAAACTTTTATATTTAACCATCACTCGTCCAGACATCAGCTTTGCTGTAAATAAGCTTAGTCAATTCATGGAGAAACCTCGAAAAGTTCATTGGGAGGCTGCTTTAATGGTGATAAAATACTTGAAATCGGCCCCCAGAAAGAGGCTATGGTTCAAAAAAGGAGAATGTGTGGACATAGAAGCATATAGTGATGCTGATTATGCAGGGTCAATAAATGACAGGAGATCTACTACAAGTTTAAGCATCTTTACTGGCAGGAATCTTATTTCTTGGAGGAGCAAGAAACATAATGTGGTTGCTAGATCGAGTGTCGAGTCTGAATATTAGGCGATGGCTCAAACGGCTGTTGAAATGTCATGGGTCAAATCAGTGCTTCTAGAATTGGGTATCAGTGAAACTTCCTATGAAGATGTATTGTGATAACAGAGCAGCTACCTACATTGCAAATAACCCTGTTTTTTTATGAGATGACGAAACATATTGAAGTGGATTGCCATTATGTTCTAGACTTGGTACAAGAAGGAGTCATACGCACAATTCAAGTATCCTCTGAAGATAAGCAACTGATATGTTTACTAAGGCTCTTTCGATTGGAGATTTCTTGAGAGGATGTAACAGTTGAGCATGATTGATATCTATGCTCCAGCTTGAGGGGGAGTGTTAAAGTTCTTTTTAGAGTCAATTTGAGGCTTTCTGTAATATTAGAAAGTGGATTAGGGACTACTTATTGTTTTCTTATATTTTAGTGGACTGGAATTGTAAATATGTAGTCTATACCCTAATATCTTTTAACCTGAGATTAGGGTTACGTGAACAATAACAGAAACGACTCTCTCTCTCTCTGATTGCGACAATGTTAAATTGTATTGTAATTTGTTATCCCTGTTATATGCATTGTAATATGTGTCATATGTATATACTGTTATGAACAGTCTGCTATACCTGTTATAAAGTATTGCATTGACCTATTATATGTATAATTGTTAGCCTATTATATAATATGTAGTATTATGATACCTATTATATGTATACGTTAGATGGTTATGTACTTATATGTATTGTTATTGTTGTGTACTTATTTGTATATTATTATGTACTGTTAGTTTTTTTATTACAGTATGTCTTTCTTTAAGTACAGATGGATCAAAGCCTTCTTGAAAATTTACATTCCTTCTTCTAGAGATTAGATTTAGTTTTTTTTTTTTTATTAAATTACATTTTATGAGTAATGTTAAACTTCTTCTATTGATTTTGCATATTTAATGAAGTGAACAATCAATTTTTTATTGTTTAAGTTTATTATGCTTGCTATATTACTACTCTCCACATTTCAAATATTAGTAATAGTTGATCAAAATAACTTGACATATTAACATAACTAATTTTTTTTTTTTTTTTAAATTGTCACCTTTTTTTGCCTAGGGCTCCTAAGCGCTATGTGCTGACTGGTGCCCAGGCAGTGCCTAGTCGCCTTGACAACATAGGTGTATCCCTATGCATGTGTGTGTGTGTGTGTGTGTGTGTGTGTGTGTGTGTGTATATATATATAGAAAATGAAATAAACAGAAAGAAAATAAATGACCACCATAGAGATAGTTGAGTATGTGTGCCTGTGTATATATATAAACTCAATAGATGGTAAACATATTTCAATTTTCAACACCCTCCTCAAACTTATGGTCTAACTGAAAGTCTGAAAGCTTGCTAAGAGAAGAAGGAAAACAAGAAGCCAAAGCCTCGGTCAAGAAGCCTACCAACTATCATTATGAGGAGACAAATGGTAGGTTGATGGTTTTTCCAAGTGTTTTTCTCAGCCACAGAAGTAGTTTATTTCAATATGTTTGGTTTTCTCGTCGAATGAGCAGTTGATAACACTATAGAGATTTTTGTCATTAAAACGAAGTTCTGAAGACAATGTGTAATCTATGTCCTTGAGGAAACTTTCGACCAAACAACTTATCATAGCTATAATCGCCATAGCACAATATTCAGCTTCATTAGATAAAGAGATCTTCTGTTGCTTCTTACAACTCTGAGAAATGAGAGACCATCCTAAAAAAAGACAAAACCAATGGCAGGGTGACAATTATTTAGGTCACCCCTCAATTTGCATCAATATAACCAATTATATCCAATGAATAAGACGAAGATAGGAATAGCCCCTTGGAAGTTGTATTCTTGATGCACAGACCAATACACATTATTGCATTCATGTAAACAGAAGTTAGAGTGTTGGTTTGCAACTTGAGCAACAAGAGTGATGTCTGGACACAATTGTAAGATAAGATACTGCTTCAAGTAATTGTCAATATGGCATAGGATTTTCCGATAGTTTCCATCATTCTTCATCTTCCCTCCAAGAACTAGTGTCTCAAGACTCGCAACAATCTTACTATCTGTTATACCTGTTCTTTCATAAATACTACACAAAAATTTATATACATTCACATATATTCATTTCCACATGCTTTGCAACAAATAGCTGGCTTACAACTTTCAAATAAAAAATTTGAATTTTCAAGTATGTTCAGGGAAAGGAATGTTGGAACATATTGGCATTACAATAAAGTTTGTTTACCTTTACTCAAGAATTTTGTTAGGTTAAATTGTAAGAAGATGCCCATGAAAAATGTCACTACAGCTTTCGAGCTAATAAATATCATACTAAAGTATGCTCACCTCAGAACGTAGTGTATGGAAATATCCATTCACAGCATATTTGGAAGCAGAATAAATAGCTTGTCCAGGAGATGGGTTTTTCCCTGCTGCACTGCTCACCTATGGCAGAACAATAACCAACAAAAGTTACTTCTAGAACAAGGTAGCAATTAAATAAAAGAGGCAGACAAAGAAATAGTGATTCCAGATACCACAACAAAATGACCTCTTCCTCTCTTCAGCATGAAAGGTGCAAGGTGTCGTGTAAGGGCAATTGTACCGAAAACGTTCACATTAAATGTTGCCTGGAGAAAATGAGAATACATATAATTTTTTCCCTTCAAAAAATCTAGAAAAGCCCATGTTACCCCTCAATCTGCTCCCATGAAAAATAACCATGACAAAGAAAAGAGGAAAAAAAATCCACTTGTTACCAGGAGAGCTTCGCTAGTTGCATCCAGAACTGCAGTTTTCTGTAAAGGAAAATGACAATCAGCAAAAAAAAAAAAAAAGAAAAGTTGGCCTACATTTCCTTCCGATCCTAAAAGACCAAATTAGATGGTACAAAGAAACAACAGCCTGAAGCGGAAACTCTAAGTCTCCATTTTCAAAAAGCATTCTCATCAAGTTCTCACTGATCATGACTTCAAAGACGTTTAAAGGAAATATCAAAATTTGAAACAAACTCTTTTCCTATTAAAATAGTCCAATGAAAAAGGAACAAGGTCAAGATCCAGCAGTCAGCTAGTGGATTAACTTACCCACATCTATGACAAATTGCATTTTCAGCTGCGCTTACCGTTGGTGTTTGAAAATCATGGTTAACTTGGTCATAGAATCTTGTATTACACAACGAGGTGCAACACTCTTTCTTATTTAGGAGAAACTAGTTTAAAAGAATGAACTTTGTTCATAACTTCATACAGTAAAAAAGATCTCACTTTTTTCTGAATTTACGTAAGAGCTAAGCACTCTTACTGTTTAATGCACATTTAAAGCTGCTATTCCAACCAGAGGGAAACTATAACTGTCCTAAATAATGCAAATCAGAAGAACAACCCACTGACTAGAGTGTGAAACAAGTGGGGATAACATATTTTACATAATTAACACCCTAAGTTGATCATATGAAAGATGTAAACTTGGCAATAGAAAGAGACACACAGTCCACTTCATAGCCTTGGAAAGAAAATAATGACCTAATAAGACAAATTCCTTATTTTTATTGATGAACAATACACCAAAAAGGTGAAAGAGGGGTATCATAATATGCATACATGCATGATGCATGCATGCACACACACACACACACACACACACACACACACACACACACATATATATATATATATATATATATATATATATATATATATAATTTGGAAACAGCTGGCTACCTCTGTGACCGGATGGTTTTTTTATTTTATGTTGCTCAAAAATGTTGCAAACGGTGCATTCCATCACTACAAACTGCGGCCAAGCAAGTGCCATTGCACATGCTCCTTTAGCAACAGTTTTTGGTGAAACAAAATTAAAAAAAAAAAAAACATCCAGCCACAGAGGTAGCCAGCTGTTTTCAAATCCTATATATATAATTAATACATATATGATGGCAAGTGCATGAGTCCCACAGATGAACAAAGAGACATCCTGCATTTTACTACATTCTAAGTGAAAGAAATAGGACCTTTCTAGAAAAAGCACTTACAGGGCGCTCATATGCTGCATTATGAACCATATAATCAATACCAGCAGGAGAGAAGAATGACTCAGCTTGCCTCACTGCTTCCCTCAAGGACTCATCACCAGAGGTTAGATCCAAAGGTAAAATTTTCACTCCATCCGGGACATGTTTACCTACAAAAATACAAGGCTTTTTGCACATCTGAAAAGAACAATTTTCTATATAATTATGTATATGCATGCAATAATTAGTTATCATTTACTTGTTGTGTGTGTGTGAGAGAAAGAGGGAGAGAGAGAGAGAGAGAGAGAAAAGTAACTACCTCTAAGTTCTGATTTGACTCTTTCTAGTTCAGATTCTTGTCGTGCAGAGAGGATCAGCTTTGCACCTAAACTTGCAAATTGCTTAGCAAGGGCCTCTCCTAAAAATGAAGTGTGAATCAGGAAGGCAATTAGTGGTTATTTTTTCCTGCCCCTCTCCCTTCTTTATCTTCTAAAAACTAGCACCAGCAAACAGCAAATGAAGCATGAAATGCCATCCATAAAATGTGGAATTCACCAACCAGGAAAAGGTTGAACACAAATGCAAATAAAATTGTGAGTTTCTGTGCATAAAAAATGTGGAAGTACATTGCACTATCATAAATCAAATGTATAATTACATGAAGAATAAAAAGGGAAGAAAAAGGTGCATTAAGCACTCATGGTTGACATTTCAACTTCTATAAGACTGTATGAGTTTACCACAATAAAACTGAAATGAACTTACCAAACTCTTGCTTGAGTTCAAATATTACATCACATAATAGCTGAAGTAACAGTTAACTAAATTGAAATTGCTCCTCTGTCAGCTATGCACTATGCAATTGAGATCATGCAGCTGTGCCTTCAATATGAGTGCCAACAGGCCCACTTCAATAATCACTACTGTTTTGCCACATTAAATAAGCAAAGCCTGTTCTCCTAAAATTCCCATTATTTTCCATTTTATATATATATATATAAACTTTCTGTACTGATGAAATTTAAGCAAAATAGTGGATAGTCAGCTTAGTCCTTAGAAACCGAACCATGTGATACCTTTGAGTCCCCTCTGGTTTGCTTTTCTCAGCATAATGCCATTACCATTCACAACTTCAGTCTCTCCATGGTATGACTGCGGGTTGTCCATGTGGACATAATGTGATCATGCTAGAATTCAGTCTCAATGGCAAGCCACTCCCAGGAAATGGTGGATTGTCAACTGCTACTCAAGGCATGGCAGTGCATGCTACAGCATGTAGTTTGGTTCCAGAGAAAGTCCAAAACTAAAGATTATTTCCACTCAATTAAATGGACTGAACTGCTTAGCTTGGTTGAAGGCTGCTTTCTTATTCTTGAGTGGACTGTCCATGTCATATTATGTGCATGGCAAAATTCCAAAATAAATGTTGATGATTGGAAATTTTCCAATTGTTTGGTTATGGCATGGCTCTTGAACTCAATGGAGCCATGCGCGGTAGAAGGATTTATCTTACCTGAAACCATGGAAGGAATATGGAAAGACACTAAGAAGGTGACATTGTTCGCATGTATCCACTCACCCAAGAAATTTGAGTACATTAGAAATTTGAACAGATCTTTTAGTGAATACGTTGGTAACCTTATCTCATTTGAGATGAATTTGACTCCTATCATAGATGTGATTACAAGTTAAACTCATGGGATGAACTACAATGTGTAAACGAAGGACCTAACACAAACTCAAGATGTGGATTATGAGAAAACCTTGCCCCTTGTTGTGAAGGCAAGTGCCATTTACAGTCTCTTGTCCTTAGTCTGCAACTGTGCTTGGAGTCGGATTGATTCAGATAATGCTTTCTTTCAAGGGGAGTCTGACTAATCAGGGAGAAGGTTCAAAAGAAAAGAAATATGTGCTGCTTAAACCAGAAGTTCGGAACAGTTCACAGATGCTTTGACTAAAAATTTATCAAGAGACACATTTAACGAAATCAATTGCAAGTGGGTATATAATGATCCCTAACCACCCAACTTGAGAGGGACAACATTGCTTCTCTGTCAAGTGTCAACGACCCACCATCAACCATGCCATTGAGATCATGCAGCATAAAACATCAAATTCATGCACAATTTTGCCTTCAATATAAATGCCATCAGTCTCCTCCAACGATCATTCCTCCCTTGTGCTATTGATAAAAGAAGCACAGGTTATTCTCCTGAAGTTATTCATTAATTTCTTTTTCACTATGGTATCAAATAAAGAAGCAAGCTTATTCTCCTCAAGATACCATTAATTTCTTTTTCACTACCTTGTGTCATTGTATCACATATATCGACTTTCTGTGTCAATGAAACTTAAACCAAAATAGTGGCAAGCTGTCATTGGCAGTCCATGGAAGTTGGTCCTTACAGACTGGACCACGTTAGAATTCTTGGCCCTCTCTATTTCAATTTCTCTTCTAAATGCCATTATTGGTCACAACATCAGTTTCTCAAAAATGGATTATAGAAGTCTAAAACACACCTAGTGAATCAGTTAACTCCTTTTCTTGCTGTCCCCTTTTAATGGACGAAGCATGCTTTCCCTAAGATTTTGTCACAATGTGGAAAAAGGTTTAGCCATATGTAACTATTTCATTCCAATTTACGTTTGGGCATTAATCCCGACAGGCCTCCTCCAACCAAAGAAGGAAAAAGGAAACAGCATCTTGAGAGGGTTGGATCTAACCCATGAGGTTCAACATATGATTCTTGAATTAATAGCAAAATTCTAATGAAATGCTTAGAATTGGCAGTGTATACGCTGAACCACAAAGATACATCACCACTGTGTTGCGAACGGATAACATTTTGCTTAACTTCTATAGTGGAAAACCACACAATTGACACGCCTAGAAAAAAAGAAAGTTCAAATCCTCATTCAGAACAAGAACAGAAGTGGTCAACCAGATTAAAAGGACTTCAAAAAAAAAAAAATTGGTACATATCAACAGCTAAACCAAAACTCAAGACAGAACTGGCTTACCAATCCCGCGGCTTGCACCCGTAATCCACACGACCTGAGCACAACGAAGATCCAAAAAAGCCGATCAAAAACCAAATTAAACGAACCTGAAGAGATTAAAATTCATAGAGGTAAGACCCCACCTTGTCTTCCACTTCCTCCCGTTTCACTGACCCTTTTGCTAACAAAGTAAAATCCCCTGCAGTTAAACAGAAGAAAACGTGACAAGATGCTCCAAGTTTGCAGTCTATGCAGTCACCTTTATCAAGAAAGAAACTTTCAAGGACCCAAACGGAGCAGTGTACGCCACGAAATTGGCAGGAAAAATTAAAACTCACCATCGGCTGTAGCGAATCGAAACACAAGGAAGCATGCCAAGAAGACGAGGACCAAGACGAGAAGCAGCATCCTCTGTGTGTGTGTGTGTGAGAGAGAGAGAGAGAGAGAAAGACCGTTGAGTTGATCTCAAGCGGTCATTATGTATAGAAGCTCTTGGGAGCATGGGTCGCACGCGTGCTCCGAATAAATACGTCAAGAATCGGCACAGTAGCAAGCATTTATGTCTGCAGCCAACCGCTCCGCTGACTGGGCCCTTCATAAAACCCCGGCCCCCGGGTTTTCTTGTCAAGGAGATGAGGAGCTATCGCGAAAAGGGCAAACAGCATCCAGTAAAACGTAACGTTGCGACTAAATTGCATCGAATGGTCACACATTTAGAAAAAACATAAGTGGCTGCATTGTTGGTTTAATTTCGGATCGTAGATGTGATCTTAGTGCTATAATATGTAATATTTACTTGAACGGAACTTTTTATGTTTGCTTAAAGCATTAGAAAATAACCTTGCATGTTAAACTATGGACATTAGGACAACAATTTATAACTTGCAAAGTATCTCGAACTTGAATCCCTCTACAGCCCCCATTTTCCTTTTCCTTTTTTTTTTAAGTACCAGTGGCGGTATGATCAACTGATGAAGAAGACTGAATTGGAGCTAGAGGCAACTGTTAGTTGGATGAGTCCTATTTTCAAACCAAAATTTTCACATATAGGTCTTATAGTTATCTTCTTTTTTGGTGTGAGCACAAGGTTAACAACTTATTGTTTTGAAAAGAGACCCGAACATCCCCTACTTTCCTGTCTCTAAGGTCATGGACTGTATCGGGGCTTGAATGAGTTTGAATGGACATTAAGTCAGCTTTAATTTGACCAAACATTACCACCTTTTGCAGTCCAAAAAAGTAGCATTCACGGTAATAAAAAAAAAATACACGGTACCCCACCTCTGACCAGTTACGCAAAGTAGTCAATATCTTTTTTTTCCGATTAAGAAAAGAAGGGCATTTTGAGTGTTCATGATCTTCCTCCGCTACCCTTTTCACCGTGCCCTTTAGCCCACCCAGTCGGGGCCAACGAGGACAAGTGGGCAATTGAAAGAGCTATGAGGCATGTATGGGTATACTGCCTTGAGCTAGGTGAACAAACTGTGGACTGAACTTAGTAAGCTTGATCCTAACTCATGTTTTTGTGGACACATTGGGAGAAAATCACAACTACATGGCCTGAATCCTAAAATTAGAACTAGATGTATCATGCCACTTCTAAAACCATTCTAACACCTAAAAATCATATCAAAAAGATCATGGTATCTTTTCTAAATGCATAAAACCAATAAAAAGAAAACCTGCATCCCAGTTTTAGTTCATTGTGGAAGTGGATAGAGAAAAAGAGGAGATGAGTTTCGCCTGATACAGATTAGAGAGAGGTTGACACTAGTTTTACTCAAGCGTTCAAGCCAATAGGAGGGGTTTTTCGAGTCATAAAAGGATGCACTCTTATTGCCACATTAAAGAGAGTAAAAGACAGGATCATACCCGTTTCTCGAATCATAGAAGAATAGCGAGAATCAAAGCCAAAGTCGTGGATTACTGATCCTTACAAATCTCTTTGCTAAAAGTATGTAGCCAATATAGTAAAATAGTGAAGGAAAAGCCAATGACCAAGTGGGGAAGGAAGGAAGGGATGAGAAAGAGATGAAGGATCTTACAAAACAATTTCGAGGCGTTTGATTACTTTGAATTTGAAATCTATGGATCTGACATGAGAGGAGGGTCTGATTTTAAATCCATGGTTCTGAAATCCTGAGAATCTCAACTCTTAATGTAATCAGACCAAGGGAGAGCGAAAGACAAGTCAAGATGTGTAAAGAGGGTAGAAGGCGGCTGAAGGTCACTTAAAAAAAATGTAATTCATCGACGTGTGGGAAAAAGGCTGTCGATGAAAGTTCATTTTTTTACCGATGTCCTGACAATGATGTCGGCATATGTTTCTATTAAGCATGGGCATCAAGCCGGCCCAGCCCAACCCAGCCCGACGCCTGAAACCCAAGCTCAAGTGAGGCCTGGTTAAAATAAAAAAATATTTTTTAAAATATAAAACATTAAATTTTTAAATATAAAACTTATTTTTAATAATACATATATATTATTATTAAATAAAATGATATAAAAAAATAAATCGGCTCGGACCCGATGTCCAGGCTTAGGTTCTACTAGGCTTAAGATGAAGGAACTCAATAAATCATGAAGACATGAACTGGCAGTGATGGTAGTTATGGCTAGTGAGAAAATGGCACAAAATCGAAGACATCTTTGGATTTCCACCAATGTTTTGGATCTAAATTCAATGCCCCTACTTTCCGGTATCTGAATATTTGCTTTTTTTTTTTTATCTTCAACTCAAACCTCTAATTTTCTTCTTGATTTTAACTCGAATTTTCACATAATTTTAAATAGAGCACCTGGGATTTAAAATTACTTCAATACAAGTTTTAACTATTTTAAAAATATAAAAACATGACTTAAAGATTATGAATTGCATTTCATCAATGTGTCATGACTTGCACTCAGTATTCTAAAAGAATTAAGACCATGAAAAGCTAACTAAAGCACCATCACAAGGATTACATATCAGATGTCGTATCAAAATCCTAACATCCGTTTGTTTGTATATGAGATAACTCAAGAGTAGATTACATATCCATCATCCTTGTATGCTGTGAAGTGAAGCCGGCTAAGGGACAGGTTGAGATCAACACATTAAGAACATATACATTAAAATGGATGTGTGAATTATTTATGTTTTACCGCGTCATGTCTTTGTATCTCTTTTGTTTCTCACTTGGTCCTCATAAATTTTGATAGTTTACTCATCTTTCTTCCTAGAACTTCTAAAGAATCATGTCATCTAGAGAGAACTCCATCAACGGTTTATTGCTTATACGCGCTACAAATCAATTTAATTCATTTGCTTGCATTGATAACTGCCCATGTTCAGACAACATAGATTATTTTCTCAAGTTGATCAAAACCTTCAATTACGTTGGCCTTTATAATTTCGTCAGGTTGGGCTCATATGCCTTTGTGATTTATGTAATCACAATGTTTGCAATTTAATAACACTTACATAATTGTTGACAATACCCTAAATCCCTTGATGTCAGGCTCAACATCCACACGAACAATACAACCAAATCTATGCTTTGCATTAAACTTAAAAAGCCTCCCTTTTATCATAAACCACAATCCTACAAAATCGACCACACAATAAACCCTATTAACCTTTCATTTACACTGCTTTATAAGCTAGGCTAATGGAGTGGGCAATGGCCCACCCTATGTTTTGAAAAAAATTAAAACCTGCCATGTAAATTTTGTCAAATTCACTTGGTCCCAATGAAAATTTTGGAAATTATATAACGTCCTGTTAAGAAAAAATTCCAGCTCTGCCCTTGAGCTAATGGTAAAACACAATGTAGGCAATATACGTCGTATATGTACCTGCATATGAGTCAACAACCCATTTCTTGAACTAAAAAGTTGAAATTTGAAGAGAATGACACAAACACGAGATACGGTAAACGCTATGTAGGCAATATACGTCGTAAATGTACCCGCATATGAGTCAACAACCCACTTCTTGAACTAAAAAGTTGAAATTTGAAGAGAATGACACAAACACGAGATATGGTAAACACAATGTAGGCAGTATACCTCTTAAGTTTACCTGCACATGAGTCAAGAACTCACTTCTTGAACTAAAAGTTCAAATTTGAAGAGAATGACACAAACACGAGATTATGAAGTGCAAGGGCGTTGTTGTAGTGCTATTGATGACCGCAATGGCGGAGTCAAAACAAATTTGGCATGAGGGGCATTAATAAAAAATTTCTCATATCTAGATAGATAGATAAATACACACATATATATATATATATATATATAACAGCACCCTACCTGGCTTCGCCACAGCCTTTAGGGTTTAGCACCCCTGTGTGAACGACTAAGTCTCACTCAGTTTCAAAGGCCAGGGGTGGTCTTTCAAGTAAAATCTAAAAAAAAAAAAAAGGGTGAAGTGCATGTAGACATGCTTGGCAATGAACTTTGCGTATTCAAACAACTATGGAAAAACGTTGTATTTTTAGAAAATTGGGGTACTTTTTTATTATTTCACTAAATTTATGGTTCTAACGAACCGTGTACGAAGGAAGACTCAAAAACGCTCTGTATCTTTGGTCTATAGTCACAAATAGAATGCCTGTCTTGAAATCCAGGAAAGAGAAATGGAAATCGTGGATATGAGATCCGAGGAAATCAAACGCGTCCAAGAGGAAAAACCGATCTTATGACGCGAAGAAGAGAACAGCATCATCTCTCATCGTGAGCTGCTGCCTCTTCGCGGCGATGGCGGAGTGCGTAGGAGCTCTCGCCCCTATCCACAGGATACTCTCTTTACCGCTATGCAGGAGCCACGGAAGGCACATGCGTGGCCCCTGTTGTCCTTTCTTTCCATCTGTTCGACATGGTTTTCTACCAATCGCTTCAACGACTCTCTCATTTTCTCCTTCTGGTAAAGAGTTTCGTCCTTCTCTCCCATCTTGAAGTTCTTCATTTATAGCTGATATTCGGCTTTCAACGATATCCTTGTTTTCGGCAATGTCCATCACAATTTTCTCTTTTCCTTGCTAACGCTTTTGGTCTTGCTTTCTGCTTTTTCTAGTTTGCGAGCATCTTCTAATGGCAGCGGCATCCATGACAAATTCTCAATTTTATGAATATTGGTCTTCTGATTTTTTTCTTTCATTCTGTTTACGTTCTTGTCTTTTTTTCTCAGGGTCTTCTGTTTCAGTTGTCCTCGCTGCGGCTTCTGGACAATCAAGCACTGAAAGCGCCTCAGAAACGCCTGAATGGGCCATCCAAGGTGTGCACTTTTCCTGTTCGCTTATTGGTTAGCATCGTGGTTGAATTCATTCTGTTTCTTAACCGAAAGGAAACTATCAATTAATTTTGTGGGTAGTAGTAGAAGAAGAAACATTTGCTGGATACTCATTGGTTGAATTAGTGTTCCGTCGCAATTGCACCATTAGTGGCTCGACTATCTGGGATGCCGCTTCTTCTTCTTCTTCTTCTTTTTTTAACATAAATGTTTTTCGCATACGAAGGTATATTTTTAGTTTCGGTGCTTTATCTGTTAACGATGATGAATATCTTTATGGTTATTTGTTTTGGAATTTCTCGTTCGCCATGCAGAATTTAAAACTGGAACTAGATTAAACATTCTAAAACAATTGTGACGAACTTCAACCTCCAAATTTTATGTTGGTTCTGCGTATTTTGGATTTCTATAGATGAAGTTTTCTTGAAAATGTCGTCCTCTGGTTTTTCTTTCTTTCTTTCTTCTTTTTCCTGAAACGTGGTATATCCACTTTCATTGACGGTTTCTATTAGAAGTAGAACAGAGCACTTGAAACATGCTTGTGACCAAGACGGAAGTGCACACCGGACCAAATTCCTCTGGAGTCTGGACCATTGACCTTATTTTCCTGAGGTCACGTTAATAAGGCGGAAAAGGTTGGGAACAGTAAAATTGGCAAAAGAGCACACTTTTGTCGTCGTTCTAGACAAGGGAAAAGTTTTGCGGGCAAAACATTTCTAAAACCACAGACTTTTCTGAGGAACATTCCAGAACATTGTGTTCTTCTGCTTTGTGGTCTCCTGCTATGCTCTCTTAAACTTTCCTCGCATACGTCTATATTTTCCAATGTCATTGAAGTTGTGAAAAACTTCTCCTGGGAACTATGGTTTTGCGTAACAGATATTTCTCACTTCCAGACATAAGGCAATTTGTAGCAGATATTTTGGTTGAGAATTTTTTAATTAGCAAAATTTCCTCTTCTTTGTATGACATAAGCTGATCAGGGTAGGAAGAATGGGTAAGATAGTTTCAGTGACAAGTTTAAGTAGCAGGCTTTAAAGAATTTGGATACCAAATTTTTCCCCTTGTTTGGAACTGCAAAGGAAAAAAAAAAAAAAAGAAACTTACTTTCCTGTTCCACCTCAAATTTCTTGTCATTTTCCCACTTCCAGAAAGACTTTAAAGCTGAAATTATATTCTTCATTGTCACCTTTGGCAAGTGTCAAAAAGCTGCAAAATGCTGTTCTTTTTGTTGTCGTCAAATTCCAGGTCCACAGGAAAATTTCGGCATAGTTACAACCATAATCACAACTATGGACTATATATTGGAAATTTTGCACTTTTATTTCCAAAAAGGCATAAGCCGTTTTAAGTGGAAAATCTTGTGATATTTTCAGAATATCACCAAAAGGTATTTCTTGCAAAAATATCATGATATTACCATGATATGAAATTACAAGTATACCCTTTAGGAATCTTAGTAATTTCCAGTTCCATCTTCCCCTACAAGCTGCTGCAAACTCTCCTTTTGGCATGGGGTTGATTAAGGGTAAATTAAATATAAAATAAAAATCGAAGGAATATCAAGTTAGAACCTGAACATAACTTTGAGGTCTTGCAGTTAGACACAGAACGAAATGTAAGACAAAGAATTTGGTTACATTGTCTTTTTTGTTACTAATTGAACTATGTCAGTGACTGCTGGAAATAGGCTGCCACACTCTAGTTGGCTGCATACAGGTGTGAGTGCAGACTGGGTGCTTTGTGGACACTGCTGTTAATAATCAATTATTATTATACAATCATCTCTAGTTCGAATGCATATTTTCTCGTGTTTGTACTTATAAGCTTCTTTCGTACACACACAAAATGCACACACACATTATATTTTCCATTGTGTGCTGCATTTTCAAGCTATGCCAGAAAGGTTAAGATGCTTTCTACTGCTAGTATGACTACTGGTGTTATTAATATTATTGACTATCTCTCGGAAAAGAGATTGAAAATTATGTGCTGATAAACTAGCAAAAGTTATTTTTACATGAAGCTCAAAAGAAGTTAATTTACTTTTTGTGCATCTTTATCAGTGCCTTAGATGAAAAATTGTGTTCCATGATGATGTTCCACGATTGTCGGAGTCTCTTCTAACTCTTTCTCTTTCCACATAAGATTTAATCTTTTGGATAATTTCTTTCCAATATCAAAGATTTTATTTGAGGCTTATCGCTTTTCTCTCATCATTGAGTTGTTGTACAATCATCAAAGCAAGTCCAGGTATCATGAAATTCCTTATCATCCCAAAAATTAGTTTTACTCTTTTTGGGTTCTTCTATACCTTGTTTTAGAAGGTTTCTTAGACAGTCACTTATGTACATGGTTTGTTGACAGAGTTTTATACACTGAGGAAGGATGTAGAAACTACGAAGAAACGTGTAGAAGAAGTTACAGAATCTGCTGGCATGGAGCAACTGGAAACTGAGCTTGTTAATCTGGAAGAAGCAGCTGCTGATAGTTCTCTCTGGGACAACCCTACGAAAGCACAAGAAACTCTACTTTCCTTGAATGATATCAAAGAAAAAATTAAACTGCTTTCTGAATTCAAATCTAAGGTTCAATACTTTTCTCAGTTCTGAGGTTTCGCTCAGTCATCATATTGTTATAAATGTTGATATCCGTACATTCTTCTATTAAATGTTTTTTTTTTACGCTATCAAGAAAAAGTGATATTTTTCTTTCAGGAAAATCCAGTTGGTTATCCACATTTTGATTTCTCAAAGGATTATGATAAGGAATATTTTAGATTTTTTGTCATTGATTTCTATGGTTAAGACAATATTTTTTTTTAATCTTCTTAAACTGTGTCAGAACCTAAGCTTTTCATGTGTCAGATTCAGCCTATTCCATGTGCGTGTGTGTGTACCTGTAAAGTGAAGGCTATTTTCTGGTCTGCCCATGAATCTATGCCACTGTAAGGTTCAGGACATCTTTTTTTATTCTCATCCATCATTTTTAATTTTATTCTACAAGGAAGTGCATTTTTTTCTAAACCTAATTGTCAAGAGACACAGCAGCTTAAATTTAGAAGCCTATATGATGGTTCTTTAGCTTTTTTTTTTTCCGTTTCCTTCTCTAGCAAAATTTATTTGGCCAAGTGAATTAGGTTGAAGATGCAGAAATGATTGTCAATCTAACGGAGGAGATAGATTCCATAGATACTGCGCTTCTTGAAGAAGGCTCTAAAATTATTCGGGAGCTGACCAAGTCATTGGATCGTTTTGAGTTGACCCAGCTGCTCTCTGGACCATATGATAAAGAAGGTGCTGTTCTTACTGTTACTGCTGGTGCTGGCGGTACTGATGCTCAGGTATTGCATGCTATCTGTTTGCATGACTCTTAGGAATTAATTATTTTCTTTTCCCTTGAACATTTTTTATGTAGTTGACAGTAGAAATCACAAGTGGAGTACTGGATACCAAGATTCAGAAGCAAATACTTCAAATTTGAAGATGTTTCAGGAAGCAAAAACAAGTAAAAAGCGACAAAGAGAACCTCTTTGGAGAGGGTGTCTGGAACCATGTTAACTTATTGATGAAGTATGTGAGAACTTTTAAGGGATGAAGACACTTAAGGAATGATATCCAGAGAAATTTAAAGTAAAATGACTTGGGAAAAGTCCCACGGTTGGGTTGTTTGGTATCAGAATATCTGAATAGTTTTGGTTTTGCTTTATGGGAGTTATACGTCCTACTTAGAGTGAATCCAGAAACTATGGCATATTTCCCTAGCGAAGTTCAAGATGGGTAGAATTTAGTAGTCACCTTATTGCATCTGTGTGGTTGCACAACACGGGCAAGGTTAGACTGCAGACTTGTATCTTTCTTAAACAAATTCTTTTGATGTTGAGGAATGTCACTGGTCAAGTTTTCGCTTCTATAAGTTTTGTATTGGCAAGGTTAGACTGCAGACTTGTATCTTTCTTAAACAGATTCTTTTGATGTTGAGGAATGTCACTGGTCAAGTTTTCACTTCTATGAGTTTTGTATTATGTCCTCCCATGGAGCTTAAGGACCCCACCTAAAGGAATTTGTCTTAATATCGTGGACCTTGCGACTCTGTTATGCTATATGGAATTCATGAGGTAGGTATTTTAGTCGAGTCTAGGATTCTATTTTTCACAACAGGTACTTTCTACATTTTTACTGCTTCACCATGTTGTATGGGGTATCTTTATCTTAATTACAGCACCATTGCAAGAGAAAGCTTTTTAGCACATTATTGAGGGAACCGGTGCTTTATTTTCATGCTTACATTCATGAGATACAGTTCAAAATATGGTGGCTGTTTTGTATTAAAAGATTTATTTGGAAATGACAATATAGTGTCGTGGTTACTCTTCAACAATTGTTTTGCTTTTATTTCCCTAGATATTGTGGTATGGTCCCATTCTATTACGGGACTTTAGTTCCAGGCTTGACAATGTCCTCAGGTTATTTGCTTTACTTCCAGTGCAGGATTGGGCTGACATGCTTCTGAGAATGTACATACGATGGGGAGAGAAACAGAGATACAAAACAAGAGTGGTTGACAAGTCTTTGGGTGAGGAAGCTGGAATAAAGTCTGCTACTGTTGAGATTGAAGGCCGTTTTGCCTATGGTTACTTGTCAGGCGAGAAAGGAACACACCGTATTGTTCGGCAGTCTCCTTTTAATGCTAAAGGACTTCGTCAGGTGAACAGACTTTCCTTTTATGTTGGCTTTTTTCCCCATCTGTTTGCACCAGGTTAGACAACAGCAGCCTCCAAAGGCTTTTTCCTTCATATTCATGTCCTGGTTATTCCTAGTGAAAAAATACTTTTTCCTGTATATTCATGACCTGGTATTCCTAGTGAAAAAACGTTCTGCTTGAACCTTATTGCCTAGCATAGGTACTTCTGACGCTACATTCTTCCTCTGCGTTGAGGTTATCTACCTCCTTTTTCTGTTTTGTTGTTCTATTTGTGAAGTTTGTGGTTGGTGGGAGTTTTCTTGTTTGCTGATCTATCAATATTTGCTATTGGGTAAAACCATTTTTCCCCCTTTTTCCCAGACAAGTTTTGCTGGAGTCGAGGTCATGCCTCTTCTTCCTGAAGAGTCGCTGGATGTTGAAATACCAGAGGATGATCTGGAGATAAGCTACTCAAGGGCCGGTGGTAAAGGAGGCCAAAATGTGAACAAGGTTGAAACAGCCGTTCGTATCGTTCACATTCCAACAGGCATTATGGTTCGTTGCACTGGTAAGATACACACACGTACATAACAAGGGGTGTAGGGTAGTCACATTGCATATGCACCTGCATTTATGCACACATCATATGCACGCGGTGGCACTTGTCAAAAGTTATTTGTATGTTATATGCATCCATTACCGCTTGTCAAAGCTTCTTTTGCCATTCTTTCAAACCTTAATGCTTTCTCTGTGTGGCATTGCCTGAACTGAAGGACATGGTTGCAGTCCATGCTCTCTTGAAGTTCTTCCACAAGTAAGGTTGCATAAAAATATTTCAAGTGTCGTGCCTTTTATTTTGCCACACACTTGCATTCTGCATCCTATTCTTCCAAAAGTGAACAGCTGTCCTGAATATGCATGTGCAACTAATTTATGAGGTTCTGACAAACAACTGCGTATTGCAGAAGAGAGATCCCAACTTGCAAACAAGATCAAAGCTTTGAGCAGATTGAAAGCGAAATTGCTAGTGGTAGCTGAGGAACAACGTGCATCTGAGATCAATCAAATAAGAGGTGATGCAGTCAAGGCGGAATGGGGTCAGCAGATAAGGAACTATGTATTCCATCCATACAAGCTTGTGAAAGATGTGCGCACGAGTCATGAGACATCTGACATAGTAAGTGTCATGGATGGAGAGCTGGATCCTTTTATCAGGGCTTACCTTAAATTTAAATACAACAAAAGCTCAGCTGCCAGCATCACAAAGTGATGTAAATTTCTACGTGCACATCTTTCGTTTTGTATGCAGACGTTTCTGCTCTTCCTTCCTTTGGATTGCCGGGCGATTCTGTCTAGTGCATTTTTTCATCTAAATCTTCGTGATGTCAGGTAAGATGCACGCCGACACATTATATATGCATGTGTATCCAGAATGGTGATCAAGCATCTTACAGATTTTGGTTTACACTGATGGATGGGACTTCGTTGGATGCACCATCTTGAATTAGATTTAAGCAAAGATTCTTTCAGAACTGACACCTAAGTTTGGCTTCTCATTGCCGGAGCGTCGTATCCCACGAGTAGTACATGACGAGTGCCTTAATGATTTCATCGGATCCCTTGGCAGTGGCCCACAATCGGCCACTTGAGAAGGACATTTTCTAAGCATTCTGTCTATTGCACTAGTTACCGCTTCACGCCTCCGGTGTCACTTCACAAACAACCAGCATTTTTTCGGAGGATCGCTTGTGGCGCATGAGCCCAGTCGCCAGATCTGCAAGATCTCCAAGATTACCAGCCACCAGGGGGTCCCAACAAGATCCAAATTTTTCACAGTAAGTTGGTGCATGTTGGTTAACGCCCTCAGTTTTTGGGTATCACTATAACCTGTTTGAATTAGAAAATTCGTTCTCATGTTAGGACCAAAAGATTGAGATGTGCGCTCAATTTCTCCCTTGGTCATGTTTTGAAAGGAATTTTAGATTATTCAAGATTGGTTTGGGATTTTGAAAGTGGAATTATTTATCCTTCTGATGCTGACAAAAATTCCCCAGGTTGAACTGGGAACAGATGGATCTCCAATATGTATTATGTTCAATTTTTTTTTTCCTTTTTAAAAAGGATAACAAAAGAAAAGGGGAAATGGTTGTGTTGGATAACATATAATTTTTGAAGAAAGAGAGGAGGAAAGGGGTAGAGGAGGTGCAACCACAACCCTTATCCTGAGAACCGGCAAGACGTCACCCTCAGCCTTTAACCTCCAACGCTGACAAGAGGGTAACTCCCATCCCATAGGAATCAAACATGAGATGCTTTAAAACCGACAAGATGTCACCCTCAGCCTTTAACCTCCAATGCTGAGGAGAGGGGAACTCCCATAGAAATCAAACATGACAAGAGGGTAACTCCCATAGAAATCAAACATGAGATGCGTTGTTCACATGCCATAGGTCTGACCAGTTACACTACCAGTCTTTAGTGTGCCCAAGGGTTTCAACCCCTTTATGAGCAAAAGGATTAGAGAAAAAGAATGGTCCGTGGCCCCATCTCTATGGTGAATCCGAGAAGGGGGCACATGCCACTTTATTTTTCCAAAAACGTGATGTAAATACGTAAATTTACAGATTGATGATCTTTTAAATTGGAAATTTACATGTTGATGGCATGTTCATCAAAATTTATAGCTGTACAGCTGCTCCAATGGGAAAGAGAGAGAGAGAGAGAGAGCACTGGCCATGAGACCTGATCTAGTAAGGATGGTGCATGTTTGTTGGAAAGGTCATTTGGACCAAGCATCTTATCAAGCCAGAAAACTCTGAGTGTCCCACGTGGTGGTAGGGCACCAGTATAGCATTGTCGGTACTGGGATTGACCGTGGACTCTCAAAAGTAGGCTCTTTCTTCTCATTGGCATTTACATATTTGTTTAGGGGCAGCTTTTTCTTTTAAAAAAAAATATATATATTTTTATCTTTTCAAATTTGTCCTTATATAAGAAGAGGGTTCTGTATTTTTTTTATCTTTCTTAAAATAAAAAGGATACTTTGATCACTCGGCACTCAAGAATTGACTTGAGTGTTCGGGGCAGAGGATTGGATCTGTTTTGGTGTTAAAAGGATGAAAGTTCAACACAACCTCCAATTGGGACCCAGCATCTTCAGATTTTTCCATGGAGTACTGGAGCGACTTTCCAAGATTGATCCTAGTGGAATCTTTTCAATGTTTTTTACCTTTCCATTGACAGCGATGGTAGAAGAGGTCGAGTGTTCGAGCCAGAACACGCTCCCATAATTGATCCCCCACATGATTGAAGGGTAATTGTCTTCTGAAAAATACCTTTTCTCATTTTTCTTTTTTTAAACAAACCAAGGAGAACAAAGTGTCAAACATGGTTCCCAAAAGTCCCACTCTAAACCCTAGTCAAGTATCACATGCTTATCCGATCTAAAGCTCAAGTATTCCATTCCTGTGGACCCGCTGAGTTAGGTGAGCTCGTCCTAATCAGGCAATTCAATTCTTAAATCAAAAGAGAGGCTTATCCTTCTCCATCTGAAATCACTATCGAATTCAAAAGGGACAAATTAGAATGGAACTTACAGCAAAACTGGTTCACCCAACACTCTAAAAACAAACTTTATATATATATATATATATAGAGAGAGAGAGAGAGAGAGAGAGAAAACTGCCTTACGCATAAAACTTTAAAACTTCTAAAGCCCTACCCTTATGCATTTAAGGTTTTCTTGGATGGAACGACAATACACATTTCAACTCAGGTGTCGCATTTGCCACCATTTGCAACCCAAAAGAATAACATACAAGAGCTTAACAACAACCACAACAAGATTCAAACATCAAACCCCTAATACACTAGTCATCATGTTGCCCGGTTGAGTTATGCCCCTTGAGGCAACCCTCTAAGGGTAGAAAGGTACAACAAATTGGTGAGCTCACCCTCAATTAGTGGTATTCCCTTTGTAACCCTCTATTGGTACAACCACATCCCAAGCCACTTTATGGATGAGCCTTGCATTCTCCAAATTTACCGGCTTCACATATGACTCCCCTTCTCCAGGATGAGGTGTGTGTTCTCCTTTCTCTTCTTATGAGACAAAGTTGTGTGGATCACTAGTATCCACCATTGTCATTGTGGACTTGCCATTCATAAGAGCATAGAGTTATTTCAGAGGTGCAACACCGGCGTTTGCCACACCCTTCAAAATATTGAACACAGAGTTCTTTCATCTTCAAACCTTCGGTTTCTTCATTGTCTTGCATAGTCTAGGCTGGACGGCCGAGTTTGGTTGCTCCCAATATTCGGACATTTTGATGCATAGTGCTTTCCACTACAATGCCAGCACTTTAAACTAGTCAGAGACTGATTCGGCTTGAGATTCATATTATCTTGTCCACCTCTGCACTTACTCTCTTGAGCAGGTGCATTGTCATTTCTATTATGTTGTTGCTCATTCATCTTAGCATTGTCATTACTGCCCTCATTCTTCCTTAAGTTGCAGGGTTTATACTCGAACTTGGGAGCGCTCTGCAGACACAAGTGCAGTATTCAGATCCTTAGGGTCTTGTCACATGATTTCCTGTTCCACCCATGGTTGCAGTCCAACCATGAAGTAGAACAGCCGATCTGCATCAGACATATTTGAAATATCTAGCATTTTGCTTCTAAATGCTTTCACCGTTTCACGTACTCATGTATGGAGCCTGTTTGCTTAAGCTGTCGTCTAGCCATACGCTCTACATCCTTTGGTAGAAAATATTGACGCATTTCCTTCTTGAACTCATCCCAAGTCTCCATAGAGCAGAGACCCTTTCCAGCATCATTATGTCGCCGACGGCACCAGCATGGCATCCTCCACCAAAAACATTGAGGCTATAGTTATCTTCAGGTCATCGCCTTGAACTTGGTTTACCTTAAGATACAGCTCCATGTGCCACAGGAAGTTTTCCAACTCATTCACATCACGAGCGCCATTGTAGCTCTTTGGTTCAGGAACTTTTGCTCGAGGCCCACCCATGCCTCTGGCTTCTACCAGCAAAGCAAGTTGATTTTCTAAAGACTGGTTTTGGATCTTGAGGACGTGCACCTCATCCTCCACAATACTCAGCCGAGCTGCCAAGTTTTCCAACTGAGCCTGCAACTGGTCCAACGGTGGATAAGTTCCTGTATTGTAGTCTCCAAAACCTCCAGCATCTTTGCTCATGGACTGATTCAATGAATCGATGTAGGTGACTACTTGACCTACAGTGCTTTCGACAGTGGACTTAGCGATGTGTCCACTCGCCTCTTTCCTTGTATTGTCTGGATGCCTTCAGCCAAAGACCCCATTTCCTTCTCAGCCATTGGATTGAGAACAAGTTGTCGGCTTGCTCGACACCAACTAGATTCCTGCATTTCCTGGTATTATCAAATCACTTCGATTACTTCACCTAAATAAAAGTAAGGAATTAGAATAGGAAACCTTAGAATCGACTAATATTTTATTTTATGTATATATATATATATATATATATATATATAGTGTGTGTGTAGAGAGTGAGAGATGAGTATATTTTAGCACGAGTGGTTGGTTATGAGAAGGTGAAATCTCCAGCCATCCACAGCCGCCCATCCATTGCTAAAGACACTACATCATGCATTTAGAGGCCCAACTAGTCCTCTGTCCTGGATGGAGAAATCCAGGAAACATACACACATTCTATCTATGTTATATATACAGACACCCCCAGCCAACTAAGTGATTTGATCTACGAGTAGAATGGATGTGACAGATCCAAAATCCACATGTCAGAAAAAAAAATTAAAAAACTGATTTTGATACAATATTGGTTCATATATTTTTGGATATTTGAGACTCATCTATGCAATTAGGTTTTTCCAAAATAGACATATCAATGGATGACCAGATGGTTGTCCAGAGGAATCCAACTAATTTTACATGGTCCCATTTATCTGGCGCTTGATTATTGTCAAACATTAGAAGGTCGTCTTTTATAAAATCAACCTTGTTCAGCGGATACAGAATATTCAAACTCATGGAATTAAACAAACATGAAAACAAGATGTGCAGATTTGAACTATACAAAATTTTCAAAACTAACAGTCTTAGCTTTTATATTTTATGGGAGTTTATATAGTTGAATTTTGAAAAGAAAAAAGTTGAAGAGAAGGTTTGGTTTCCTGTTCTTGAGATGCCAGGAACAGAAATGCGGCTACAACAATATTTTCATCCTTTATCACATCAGGATCAGATAAACCCACAATACCTTCATACATCAACATTTTTGCCAGCGTTATTTCTTTCTCCGACACTCTTTCAGAAGAAGAAAAATCCAAACAAAATACTCAAAAACATCTCCCATAAAATCGTAAATCGCTATCGCATTTACAACATCAATCCCGTTCCACAGTATGAAGAGTTCACATGCTCATATGGAAAGACGAAAGGCTTTCTTAACAACTAAATTAATGGGAATGGTGCGTTTACTTTACCAAAATCAAGAACGAAAGGCATCGCGTGGTTCGTGGCGCGGAGTGTGGCCGGACCGGGGTCGCAGGAAGGCCTCAATTGATCGCCGGAGACCTGAAATGCTCGCCCGTGGAAGCGATTCGCGGCCTCCCTCACCACTCTTATCTCGTATGAGTTCCTCTCCTTTCCCTAATTCCCTAGAAACCAGCACCAACAACCACAGCAACAAAAGCCCACACCCAAAAGGATTCCCCGTTCTCCCTGAACTTTCGACCTCTCCTGCATTTCCCCCACCCGATTCTATGAAGATACAAAAACACAGAGAAAGGGAGAAGTAGAAGACGATGATGCACTAAATTGGGTAGGGTTTGGTAAAATTTTTTTTATTAATTTTAGTTAGATCCTTATATATATATATATACATTTTTTTGATTTTTGACGCCGTCTTTGAAAAAAAAATGGTACTCCATAAAACAAAGTTCAAAAATCAAGAGAAACTTGTTTGTTTGAGCGAGAGATCATCTTTAAAAGCGAGGTTGGAAGCTCTTTTTTTTTGCACCCTTTAACTTAGATCCACTAGTCATCAAATGTAGTATTTTCAAATATAATATTTTAGTGCGGTTTTTATTTTTTTTGGAATTACTTTTGTCGATGGACTCAAGTTCCTCCATGGAAGAGTGGCGCTAGATCAAGCAATTAAAACGGAAAATATCAAAACCTAACCACGTTTTTGGTTATTCCACTCAAAACTAAAGCTATTTTTTGCAAAAAAATTGTTGATTTCCCGTGTAGAACTGACGAGAGCAGACCAAAAAGGATTCGGTAGATCCAAATTTGCCAGACACATCCATGAACTCATTCAATGAGAGTGTCCGTGCTAAGCTCCAATTATTTAAGTTTTTGAGGAATTTAGATTCATTCATGAAACCATTCCTTCGATCTTTGAAGGAGGTTTATGTAACAATCATCGTTTTGACAAACTTTGTATGGTGGATTAGAATCCAAAAATGAAGAGGATTTAGTGGGCAACAGATTCATGAAATCATTTCATCAATTTTTGAGGCAGATTCATGAATCTAATACTCACTTGGAGTCAAACTATGTACCAATGATACGACACACCAGAATTCAAAAATTAAGAAGATTGAATGGGCAAATTGAGCTTTAGAAGAAAAGGAAAAGAGTAGTTTAGATCTAGTAAAATTGTATGGAGGGTAGAGCAGGAGTCCAATTATAATTATAAATTTTAACAAGAGTCAAAATATAGTTTTTTAAAATTTTTATACAAGTTAAATTAAAACTTACATGTAAATTTTAAAAATATAAGGGAGGGCCATGGCTCGCAACCTGGCCCTGCCTCTGCCTCTGCCTTGACTGCAGCATTATTACAAACATCATTTTTTTTTAGTATTAAATTAGAAAGGTAATTTTTCTCGAAAAAGCTTTTCACATTTTAAAAAACTCAAAATTTTATATGTAAATTTTAAAATTTTTAATTTAACCTGTACAAAACTTTTAAAAAATTATACTTCAATCCTTACTAATAGATTTGGATCTCAGATCCTAATCTAAGATTCCACAATGTGAAAGAACACAGGATCCTACCACTATAGGAGTCTAACAATTATCTCAAATCACCTTTGATTCCTTATGACTCCAATATTTGAAGTAATATACATCATGTCCCGGTGAATGTCGGCGATGTGCGTATCTGCCACGTGTCACTTTGTTCATCTATATCCACACAATTCATATGCATCTGATCAGCCTTTTTTTTTACCAAATTACAAATAATAATTTAAATTAATTTTAAAAATAAATATGCATAGGCCTGGCCCCTAGAAGCACTACGACTTTTAAATAAAAAAAAAAAATCTTCCTCCTGTTATTGTGTAATTATTATGTATTTGTTTAAATATAAAAGATAAAAAATTCATTTACGTCTATTATACTTTTAACGGTTAAAAGTAAGTCAACTCGGAAGACCTGAACCTGCTTGATTAAACTTAAAAATATTTTTTAATAAAAAATTATATAAAAATAATTAATCATAATAAAATATTATAAATATATATATAAATTAATAATTAAAAAAAACTCATTATCGAGTTGACCCGAGTTCCTTTTTTCTGGGCTAAGCTCGGGTACCTGGCGGGGCATGGCCTGGTGCCTAAGCTTAATTAAAAATAGATATCAACCACATGTAAACCTTTAATACGGTTATCCCTTGAGAGCGCGTAAGTGACCCACTTTGACTTGGCCTTATTGCATTTCTATGGGTGTGACTCGGAGCAATACTCGAACTCTTGCCGAGTCTTTCATGAAACCTGTATGAGTGAGCTAAGTGTGGGCAATTGCTCGCATCATGAGTATTATTTTTATTTTCGTTAGAAATTTAAAATTTTATATAAAGTGCCTCATAATTGTTTGGATCCGAATAAAACTAAAAAAAAAAAAAAAAAAAAACCCACTTCATTCCTTGACTCGGTCGCGAGAGCAGACACGATGAGAAATTATTTAATCCAATGAATGATAGATAAGCTATCACCCAAGGAAGAGAGAGAGTGTCGACACTGATGACGCGAAGTCTCTCCCCCGAAGGCCGAAAGAAAGCGCCGTGTCACTCGTTAGGTAGAAGTATTCAACCATGGAATCCAAGTTCCAACAAAATAAATAATGCACATAACAGAGCTGTAGACCACATCAGCGTCGACTGACTTCGACCATTTCTAACTCACTAAAAAATGGGAATCAGATCAGGAAATCGTGAGAAGAATATATAGATATGGAACCCTGTTAGATGCCAGATGTCCTCTGATATTTAAAGTTTAAAAAAAAACCATTTCTACGGCATTAGCGACAGAATGATGCCAGATGTCGTTTCGTTAATTAAAAAAATTAAAGAACAATTTGATTATATAAAACAGTTGCTACATTGACATGAGCGACATTTTATAGTTGATAATGGCTTTAGGAATGGTTTAATTTTAAAATTTTAACCATTTGACAGCATTGAACTTTTGAATCTTCATATATATATATATATATATAATGTTTTAAAGCATAATCTATAAGGAATCATCTTGGCCAACTCCCTCTCTCTCTCTCTCTCTATATATATATATATATATATATATAGAGAGAGAGAGAGAGAGAGGGAGGGAGCTGGAGGGGAAATTCTGATTTTCACAAAATTTTATCCATATATCTGGATAATGAACTTTCAAACTTATAAAATTAAGCAAACATGAAAAGAAGAAGTTTGAGAGAACGTTTGATTTCTCATCCTTCACATGCCAAGGACGCAAATTCCAACAATATTTTCATACTTTATCACATCAGCCTCAGATAAACTCCCAACTTGTTCATAAACAATCGATATTTTTACAATAGACTTGAGACCACCGTCACTTCTTCGACCGACACTATGAGACAAAGAAGAAATATCGCCAACAAATTCCTGACGCTTTCATATGGTGATATATTTGAAACGTAGCTATAAATATCGTTTTCGGGTTTTAAAATATCGCCTACAAAATCCTAACTCATTCATATGGTTGATATATTTGAAACATAGCTATAACTATCGTTTTCGGATTTTAAATTATGAAATTTTTGCGTGAGTATGAAACGATGAAGCTGTTTTTGACAGGAAAAAATGAAAAACATTTCTGTAAAAATCTAAAACGGTCATTTTTTCGGTTAAAATAAAATGCAAAAAATGTGAAATAGAAATTTATTAGCCAAAAATTGCAAAAAAAACATGAAAAAAACACGTTATCGTTTTTGACGGTTTTTTTTAAAAGTATTTTTTATTCGGGTGACCAGTTTTTTAACATTTTAAACGTATTTTTTTTTTATTACTACGTGTTTTTTTGTGGCTATAATTTTAAAAACATACCTTTGAAATCTTGAATCGGTAGCACAATGTTTACAAACTACAATAATACATTAATTGAAAAACGGCAAGACGCCCCCCCCCCACCACTCTTGACCTCATTATCAGTTCACCTCCTTTCCTTTATAGACTCCAGAAATCTATTTTTTTTTATATTTGATATTTTTGAATAAATTTTTTATTTATATATTAGTGTCCCTTATAAATTTTATACATAACTATATTCTTACCCACAAAATTCTTCTTCTCAATATCCCCCTGAACTTTAGAAGTCTCCTCAACTTCGCTGATCAGATTTGTTGGATGACCTATAAAACTCATAGTTGGCAACTTGCAAGCGCTCAAGTTAGCTCGAATCGCTAGAAAACCTGGCCACAATTCAAGTTGACTTGGCTCATCCGTGACTCGGCCCTTACTCGTCATGGCTCACCCTATTCAAGTTATTTTAAAACTCGATCGAGTCGACAAGTCAAGTCATTGACCCGGTAACCCGATCATCTACCTATCCAAGTCTGATTCATGGGTTTGCCAACTATGAGAAACTAACTGAAATGACGAAGAGACACGGGCGCAGAATCTAATGACTCCAGATAAATGGCACAAGCGGCGAGAGCTGGAGGGGATGCTAGGTTTAACTTTTTGGGCAGGAAAATGGGGGAAAACGAATTTTAAAAACAAGTTCAACTTTCAATGAGACATCCATCGCAACTTAGAATTTGACTTAACATGGAGCACCTAAATGTTATTTACTAAAAATTGAACTAATTTTTGTCAAAAGTTGAAAAAGAGGTCCATGACTTTTTGTTAGGGGTCGGAAAATTTTTCCTTGATTTCTTTTCCCTTTTCTTTGTACTTGGTTTCAGCTGTTGGACCCACGCGCAAAGTGGCAAAACTTTTCTCGTTCAGCTGATTTTCCCTCTCAAATCAAACATATAACTGAATTTTTGATTTATTTGAATTAACCACCTACATTACACGTCATTCAAGTGAAAACCACTTGGGTGTTATGGTTTAAGAGGGGAGGTGTAAAAGGCACCTCCCTGCTTATGCCATGCAGCCGGGAGGGCCTAAGCATTAGGGTGGGCATCGGCGTTACCCGGATTAACATGCTCAAATTCAAGTCCAATTGCTTGATCGGCCCCCCGGTCAGATTGTTTGCCCAAGGCCCAGCTTACCCAGCCCGGCCTAGTCCGACCCACCTGATTAGTAATGGGTTGGGTCGGGACTGGCCGAGCCTCATCAAGCTGGGTCAGGTCGAGTGGGGTGTGCAGATTTCAGAATTTCAGATGTAGTTGAGGCAAAAGAAGAAGAAGAAGATGGGCGCGAGACAAAGATGACAAGGAGGCAACCATGTCGGGGCAGCAGTGGCTGCAGATGGGAGTAGGTGACGGTCTGATTGCTGCGTTCGATGGCGAGGAGGCGATGGTGCTATGTTCCGAAAGAAAGTTGAAACTTCAAAGGCTCACACTCAAAGCCCTAATTTCAATTCAGACATTGATAAAACTTAAATCTTAAAAAAAATGGTAATAGCCCATTGGGCTTATCAGGCCCCTGACTATAGGGCCCGTGCCCAGTTCATTAGCCGGACCCGAAAGGGCAGGTTTGACATGACCTCGAACCGAGGCCTGAGTTGGGCTAGGTATCAAGTACCCATCGGTGTCGGCGGCCCGGGTCGATGCCCAAGCTTACTAAGCACGGCCCCCCAACCCAAAGAGGGGGGGAGGGGTGGGGTGGTGGGTGTTCCTATTAGACCATAAACCATATAACCTCAAACAATCAAAATAATACAATAGTGAAACCATAGGTGTTTGGATTATTCCATAAAAAGGTGGACCTTATTGTAGTAAAAATTTTAAAAAGAGAACCATATGTTAAGAGGGTGGAAAAGTTTTCCTTGTGGGTGTGTTGAAGATGTATAGAGTTCGACAGGACAGCCCCCTTCATGAGGAGGGGAGCTAAAAAGTTCTGGTTAAGGGGGCACTATATATAACATTTTAAATTAAAAAAATATAAAAATAAAAAAATTAATTCAAAAATATCAATACAAAAATAAAAAAGTTTTTGAGTCCATTGTCGACACGTAGCCCACACATACCTCCTCCCATGGCCCCCTTCTGTGTCAATTACACAAGCCCTGGAGCCCATCAACAAGGCTTGGTCAAACTCGACCTGTTTTCATTGCGCTACTTTTTTTTTTATTTTTTATTTTTTGCTCTAACTTCAACCCTAAGACCGATGCGCACAAATAAAAGTTTTCAAAATAGATTATATGTCATAGCCCTTAACAAATGACAATGTGTTATGGATTGAAAATGATCAAAATGCCTTCATTGATAAAATGAAAGACCTCTGGGGCAAAATTATATTTTTCACAAATGACAAAAATACCCTTTTCTTCCCATGTTAGCAGCATATGAAAGCCTCTCCATATAAATCAAACAATTAAAATGAGAGATGTTAAGACTTAAGCCTGTTTTAGTTATTCCATCAAAATTTGCGCTTCTTTTTGTAAAACATAAAAAAAAGGAGGAAGGGAGAGCTGCAACTTTTCCGAGGCAGGAAAGGTTTTCATCGTTCTTTTCCCTCGTTTTCTTTTTGCAATCGATTTCAGGCTTTTCAGCCGTGGGACCCACGCGCCGATTTTCCCTCTGAAAACAAACAGGTCCTGAAAGAAGTTTCCCTGTGCTTAAAACAAAACAAAAAAAAACGAGTAGCAACCAGACGGTGCCTTGGGGCCCACGGAAATCCCGAAAACCTGATTAAGAAAGATTGGCTTGTCCTCTAAGTCTCGGTAACCACGTAGCTGTCATTTTCCCTTTTCTCGCCCCCGACAACGTGACCGCACGCAACACGGCGACTCGCCCGATCCCGAGGCGATTCGACCTCAACACCCCACCCGATACGAATCGTATCGAAACGACCTGGTCAGCCTTTGCTTGCTTCGACTCGGTCGCGTCAAAGTTTAGCCGGATAATGAATGGAAAAGTAAAAAGGCTGAAGAAGAACGATTGGAAAACATGGCTTCCCTGTTCTTTCCAGGAAACTTTAGGAGTTTTTAGGGATTTTTCCTTTTAGAAACAAATAAATTAATTTAGAAAAGTAAATTGTAGAAATATTTCACCTCCCTAAATCCAAGAAGGGATAAAGTTTTCTCCCCAAGTTTTCGTTCGTCGAACTTTTTGGAGGACAAACTTTTCCAAGGACAAAAAGTCGTGTCCGGACTTCCGCAGAAGCGCTTATCAAAGGCCGGCCCCGGAAGAAATACAGCGCAGCGGACAAAGAGAAGGAAAAAGAAGACATGTAATAAAATAAGGTGGGGAAGGAGGAGGGGAGACGGAGCGAGAGTCTCCCAGTTTGACCGGGATTCGTCATCTTGGTAGGATCGCATCATTAAATTTATCATCATCCGCCATTGATCACCATCCATCATCATCATCTTTGTGATTAGGTACCATTGATCAGCACCATCGATGGGGTCATCACGGATGCCTCATCATCACCATCAATGCGGCTGACCTTCTCCTCTTCTTCCTCTCCCTTGCCGTCAACCTTCCTGTGACTATTTCCATTTTTTCCTTCGCCGAGTCGTTAAAAGGATTGTTCTTTTGGTGCTTTATGGTCTGCGAAATTGCTACAAGGGAATTAAGAGATATAGAGAGATTGGCGTGGGAGAAGGAGGAGCAATAGAGGAAAAGGAGGACGTAGAGGGAGAAGATGGGTTCGTGCTGGTCTTCGGGGAAGGTGACGGGTTCGAGTAGCAACAGCGCGAATAACCATGCCAACGCGACCAACGTCAAGAACCAGCATAAGAAGCCGGCGACGACGACCGGGCCGGTAGAGGAGAGCACCGGCAACAGGAAGAACTACCAGCACCACAAGGACAAGGCGGCAGCTAGGAGGTCGCCGTCCCTCCTGCCCTGCGGCAAGCGGACGGATTTCGGGTATGAGAGGGATTTTGAGAAGCGCTACAGCCTTGGGAAGCTGTTGGGCCACGGGCAATTCGGCTACACTTTCGTTGCCACCGATAAATCCAACGGCGATCGCGTAGCTGTGAAGAGAATTGAGAAGAATAAGGCAAGTAAAGCTGGCGGTTCTCCATTTTTTTTTTCCCTTTTTCCTGTTGTTGGTCTCGTGAAGTTTGATTGCTAGAGGAGGATTGGGTCTCGATAAGTCGTTGATTTCCTGTGTCTCGTTGAATTGAAGCGCCTCAACGTTCTGGATCTCTGTCTTATTCCGTGGCTTTAAAGTGTAATGGTGTCTGTGGCGCCTGTGTTAATTACGTGGAGATCATTACTGGGTTGTCGTTAAAGTTTTGACACACGTAACTTTTTCTGGCTTTAGGAATAGTTAATGGAATTTATTCAATTCTGTCACCGCCCCATGTTACGTAATTCCCTCCCACAGTTCCTTTCGGAAACTTTATTGCAATTGAAAATGCTTTTTGTGGTAGGGGAGATGAATTTGTTTTTCTTCTTCCTTTCAGTATCTGACTGAAATTCATATGTTCTCATTGACTTGGTTAGCGCATTTCATTCGCTAGATACTCAAGCTCGGATGTCTAATCAAAACCCTATGGTTGTCTGGTTATAATTTCCATTTTCTGTAATAGAATAACCATTTACGGTCAAACCGGTGGATTTAAAACATGATTAGGCTTCAACGATGGAGCAAAATTCATTTTGTTTGCTGAGTTCAGGAAGAAATAATATACAGGGAATATCTGCGGAAGAAGCTTTGGGAATAGCGTGGTTTTGGAAATGCTTTTCCACTTTGTTCTCTGGCAGGTAGGCTGTCAAGAATCTAGCTATCAACCTTCGTGTTTAGGCACGTTTAGCAATCTGAAAAGTTAAAACCCTAGCTGATCCGATCTACCAAGACACATCTTAGGTTTCTGTTTCTTGCTAGAGCTTTTCTCTTTTTTGCTCCTGGTTGGTAAGTTTTTTCTAAAGTTGTTAGCTAACTTTATCCATTGTCCCAAGGTCTCTTTTTTCAAAAGGTTTCTCAGTTATATTATTTTCTAAAGTAGTCATTTTATTCCTTTTGCACACTCAATTTATTGACGGAACATCAATATGAAGCAACATAAAATTTTACATTGCGTGGATTGGTACCGTGGTTTGAAATGTGAAAGACTACTCCACAAATACCTGTTAAGGTGAACTCATTATATTTGATTTTCTTGTGAAAGTGGGTCATGGACTACATAAATGACGGTGAAAGATTAGTAGTCTTTTTGGAGACAGTTACTATGTTTTAAAGTTCACTGATTTGGCATTGAGGCAGTATACTCCTTTCATGTCATGTTCACTAAACAAATTAATTCTTCTCTTAAAGCCTCCTAGAATATTAGCCCTTTTACTTGGACTACTGTTGCTAATAATGACACTGGATCTTTTTGTCGGTTGCAGATGATTCTTCCCATTGCTGTTGAAGATGTCAAAAGAGAGGTCAAGATCCTAAAGGCTTTGAGTGGCCATGAAAATGTTGTTCAGTTCTATAATGCTTTTGAGGATGATTCTTACGTGTACATAGTGATGGAGTAAGTCTTATCTCAAAAATTTTCAAGGGGTTTCTTTGTCTTTAGAGTTTCTATAATATTGACTTGTGGTTTTGGCTTTCATGACTTTCTACATGATTTTAACTTAGCTCTATGCTGCTATAATTATGTTCTGACTGGTGTAGCATTATTATTTTTTAGTTTATCTGCCATAGTAAAAAGAAGAAAAATTAGTTACGTGTCTATACTTTTATCTGTGTTACATATTATGTGAAGAGTTGGCAGGTTAAAGAAGCTTGATTCTTTATTTCTGTTAATTTTATAATGCAACAAATTTAAATAGAGAAAAATTATCTGATTACTGCATATTTTTGTCTCAGGTTGTGCGAGGGTGGGGAGCTACTAGACAGAATCCTTGCCAAGTAAGACATTTCAAATCCTGTTGTTTCTATTGGTATATCTAATGTCTTGCATCTTCTTGTATTTTTCAATAAAGTATATAGTGACTTTTTTTGGGCCATAAAAAATTAAGAGAAAATGGGTTCTGCACTCATGAACACCTGTGTACTTGAAGATATCGAGATGTCATTATTTTCAAGTTTCAAAAAACTTTTTGCATTGTCATTTTCTCGTAGGCCACCTAGCATTTCACATCCTGTTGAGGCATCATTAAAACTAACTGCGCTGTGAAATATATCGTTATGTAAAATGTGCATTTCTGCATTTAAATATCCATGCAAATTATGATTAGTATTTTGTCTGCAACTATTTTTGGCAAACTTGTCAACATTTGTGAAAGTTCTGGAGCTCATGATACCACCATATGTCATGGTCGCAAGTGTCCCTTGAGAATCTACTGTGTTGTTGCTAGCATAATAAATTCTTTCACAGCTTAAGAATGCAAGTGTTTAACCATATTATGAGACTTTTAAGGAATAAACATTTCTGATATTTCTTATTATCATTTTTTGATTTTCAATGTTTGCCTACTTATTATCATTGCAAAAAAAAGTAAAAGACACAATTTTTCCTTTAAAATGAGGATATCCCTGTTTTTTCCTTGTGCTTTTGCAATTCTTTTATTGCTTTTACTTTCTGTGATTGCTCAAATTTCTTCAAGAGTGTATAGCTCAAAAACAATTATGTAGAATGTGCAGTGTGTAGATGTGCTGTCCATGATTGTCCACTACAAAATTGGATTGTAGCGTAGAGCACCCAAGTCTATCTCATGCTTGAATGGTATAACTTAGACCTAGCATGATCTGGGGGTCAGAAGTGAATCCCATAACTCTAACGATCCCACGCACAAAAGAATTCATGAAAAAGGCATGTGCCTAATTGGTTCTGGTTTGGAAAGAGGCCAGAAAGCAGTGGCGGAACCACTGAAGCCATTGTGGGTGATGTCATATCTTCAGCAACTTCTAGCCTCCAGAAACTATAAAAGTTTACTTTGGTTCTAGATGCAAATGTATCATTTGGCAACTATAACCGAACTGTTATTGTCATGCAGGAAGGATAGTCGTTACACTGAAAAAGATGCAGCAATAGTAGTCCGGCAGATGCTTAAAGTTGCTGCAGAGTGTCATCTGCATGGTGTAGTTCATCGGGACATGAAACCCGAGGTCTGAACAAAATGTTATTTTATTACATCTGTTAAGACTTCTGACAGACATTGATTCTGCTGTCTACTCGTGAAATCTGACCTTGTTTGCTTGTTTCCTTATCTCAGAATTTTCTTTTCAAGTCAAAAAAAGAGGATTCCCCTCTTAAGGCTACAGATTTTGGACTATCAGACTTCACTAAACCAGGTCAGTTAAGAGGCCAAGGCACTTTTCCTTTCTTTCCATTTTCTCCCTGCCTGCTTTTTATTTCTTCTCCTAGTATTTGATACTTTACATGTGATCAAGAAACCAAATTGAAATTTCAGGGAAGCGGTTTCAGGATATTGTTGGTAGTGCTTATTATGTTGCCCCCGAAGTGCTTAAGCGGAGGTCTGGGCCTGAATCTGATGTTTGGAGTATAGGTGTTATTACTTACATTCTACTTTGTGGAAGGCGTCCTTTCTGGGACAAGACCGAGGATGGAATATTTAGAGAGGTAAATACATTTAGTTCCTATCATGTTCCTTCTAAACTTACATTGGAATTTGGAAGGGTTTAGCAGCATTTGCATTTCAGTAAAAGGAAGGATCCAATTATTTAGATATGTAAGACACTATGGATGTGAAATTTCTTAAATACCTTCTTTATGATCAAAATGCAAAAGACCAAGCAAGAAAGGATTGGTATGTTCAGCTTTAGAATGGATGCAGATATTAGGATCTTATCTAGTGATGCTCGAGACCAAATGTGTACAGAACAATATGAGAATTTCTGAGACTTCTTTTGGTTTCTTCAGATTTATTTTAAAGTTTTTTTTTTCTTTTCTTTTTAAATATTATATGAATCAATACCGGAAGCATGTTTTACAGGCACCATTTTAACTTTCATTTAAGCTTTTTAGGGTGTGTTTGATAGCTTCAGATATTAGACCTGAGGCTGATCTAAAATCCCTTTTATGTGGGACCAGTGTAAACAAACACTGGATTTCACCACTATATGAAAAACAGAATTTGAGATCCTCAGTTTATAGCCAAAAATTCAGATTTGAGGCTGGATGGGAGGGTGTTTGACCTCAAATCCTCGGATTTGAGATTCCCAATGATCTCAAATCACCTCAGATCTCAGATCGGAGGTAAACAAATGCCTCCATAGAGTAACCATATTTTATGAACTAGCTGGTTTCTTGGAGTTGGTCCTGACTTTACCTTGACCATTATGATACAGATCTATTTTGGCTTCTAGTTCGAGAAAAGAGAATTGCAAATAACTCCTTGTATTCAAGTTTCTTCCCTGTTCGCATTGGGATTTTTGTATGAGATCCTGGAATTATGGTGTCATGCTAATGCATCTTCTAACAATAACTTTAGCACTCACTTAAACATTTTTTCACCTTTACCATGTCCATTTTTCAAGGTGGAAATGTTTTTAATATGGAATTGTCATCTACAAGAACAATTTTTTTGATAATGTTTACTAAAGAAGTCCTCAATATTTTGAGATTCTATTGGCAATAATACCGGGATGCATGAAAGAAATAAGAACCTCGTACTTTTCTGAGTATCATGACCCTTTAAAGTCCTTTGGATTGAATTCAGTTGTCAACATTGTTCTAATGTTTGCCAGCAAGAATATTTTTCTGAAACCTACATGAACCATGCTGTGGACCTGTAATCTTCAACAGTCACAGACTTATCCATTTTTTCCCTTTATATATCATGACAAAGCAAAAAGCTCTTTAAGTTTGAATAGTTGAAAAGCCTACCTTTCTTTATCACTCTGCATCTGTGGAGATAATTATTCTTTTCTTCCTAGCATTGTCCTGATCCCTAAATAGAATTTTGTGCCAATAAATAAAAACTTATCTATATATATTCTTTTGTTGTACTCGTAGTTGAAGTATCTATTGAAAGTAAAACTCCTGGTGTAATCCCAATAGGCTGGTGGTTTTCTCTTTTCCTATTCCTTTCCCATGCCTTTCTTCTTTTTACATCTGCATAAAAGACTTGTAATCTTCTTCAAACTTCAAAAGCCTAGATGATGCCTAAATTATAAAGGCCTGAGGAAACTTTTGTGCCACTCGGGGTTTACTTTTCCGTCTATGGAAATGAACCTTTTAATCAATTTCTGGACATTTTTGGTCCATATCTCCTGTCAGGGCAACAATCCAAAATAATTAAAATAATTCATCCTTTATTATTGATGTCTTGAATTTATGCATTCCTAACAACTTACAGCTTGATTCTGGTTTCTGGTTCATCTTTTTGTTCTGTTTTCATTTTAGTTGCATGTAGTTATGCCATAATTTCATTTTGTTCTGTTTTCCTTTTTAGTTTCATGTGCCTGGTTGTTTTTAACAAGAAAAGAAATGCAGGAAAAGTGGCATTTTTAAGCAGCAAGTATTCATTCAACATTCATGCACATAGTTACAGGAATATTGTGATGAATTTATTTTTCTTTTCTCATAATGTGATTATTTACCAATATTTTTTTTCCTTTTGACTCATGATAGCATTGCAATCTTATGAAAAAATGGGTGATATGCTAGCTAGGTCATACATGCTAGGAAGGGCACCACATTCATGTCGGCATGGCTGGACATGGGTGTAGGGCACAACCAAACTATGTCTTGCTTTTTCTGGCCTATTTTAATATTTATTGTGTCATAATTTATATTCTATGAATATAAAAATGAACATATATGTTTGTTTGCTTAAGATCTTATTGTTATATATATATATATATATATATATATATATATATATATATATATATATAAATTGAATGATGTCTCTAGCTATCCATAGTCATCCAGCTCACTCATGAGGGCTGTTCGATGCATCATGATGGACAGTTGAGAAAAAAATAACAAAAAAAAAGGTGATGGTCATTTTCATCATTTAATATCAGTTCACCTTTTTTTCTCCTTATTTTTCTCTCAACCGTCCATTATGATAGATTGGACGGCCTTCATGGGTGAGCTGAATGACTCTGGATAGCTAGAGTCACCATTTACTCTCTCTCTCTCTCTATATATATATATATATATATATATATATATATATATATATATATATAACACCCAAGTTTCTTTAAAAATACGCAATGCCAGTGTCCGCACCCATATGTGTATGTTCAGAACAGTGTTCAGTGCTTAATCATGAAAATATTGTTCTCTTGGGATTAATATATAGTTCAGTTGTCTTAACTGTGGACCCGTTATTGGTAGATCACTGAAAGCCCAGGATACATGCTGAAGGCCCTTTTTACTCTCCAAGAACCACTATTACCAGGAAGCACGAACGCATAGTCCTGTATCTTTTGCCAGTCTCCATGTTCCTGTTGTTAACCTTTCCTTCTTTTAGTTATGCTTAATTCTGGTTTATAATTTTCATTGACTGTATGGATAAAAGTGATGCATTTAGCTGACTCATTTCTGTTAATTTGCCTGATACCCATTGAATTATCATGTAATTATTGGCAGGTCATGAAAAATAAACCTGATTTTCGTCGAAAGCCATGGCCAAGCATCAGCAGTGCTGCTAAAGATTTTGTTAAGAAGTTACTAGTGAAGGATCCCCATGTGAGACTAACTGCTTCACAAGCCCTGTGTATGTATCCACTTTGCTTTTACTATGTGAAGATTTTTGAGACAGTCTAGTCCATTCTTATCAACAACAAAATGATCTAGAGATTTTTATGTTCATTTATCATTAATATTGTCATATAATTACATTTTACCATCCCTTTCCATTTGTCTCCATTCTTAGTGCAGCCGGGACTACTACAAATGTCTATTCTTTTTCTGTAGTAGTGAATCATCCCTACCTGTTCTCCCTTCTTTGGTCACTATCACCATCTCCATTGTTTGTTTTCCCTTCTGATAACAATTTTACGTCCACCATCACTGTTGGCCAACTCATATCCTGTCTCCCTCTGTCAGCCTGCCATTTCTATCACTGTTCTCTGCCTCCATTGAAACATGCCTCATGATAATGCTTTCCCCTCACTGTCACCACAAGTTGTGCTTCTTCTCTTCACAGTTTTGTTGAATGAATGATGACCGCAATCCATGATTAAAAAGCATGTACCTTTATATAAAATTAGTGGGTTGCAGGAAATAACCTATGGTGGTTGTGGGAAATAAATATTAACACAAGGTGAAGATAGCAGGTAGAGTATACTTTTCAAAACAATGAAGAGGAATTGTTTCCATTTTTCACATGTTTGAAAATCATGGTACCTTTTCCTTTGCCAAATGATTGAATCAATTACGTTGGATGGCTTACCACCTGTAACATAGAAAGTATTTTTTTACGGTTAGTGCCATCCAATTTTCCGTTTGTCAGGCTATTAGACATTCAATCAAACGGCTGAATGTGAACTCCATGAGTGCATCATTTTTATTTTTCTTACTTCCACACTTTATTATGTCTATGAGAGAGAGAGAGGGAGATTGCAAGCAAGCTCAAGACTTTCATTTGCTTCTCTTTTGACCAAGTCATGTGACCAATTGGATTTATATTTGGATAGACAAGGGCATGCTTGATTGCGTAGTTCTCTCTAGGTTTACTTTCACTAGAATTTGCTTACACAAAAGATGGCAAAGAAAATTGGGACCTCTTCTCTACCAACTTTGTTCACCAATTTCAAGAAAGTCCACTTCCTCATTGCCTTTGATACGATGCAAAGGTCACAAACATGTAATGAAGATTGAATGTCAGACAAGGTTTGAATCATTCATGTCCTTATGGATCACACTAAAATAGCAGTTGAGAAACGAGGAAATCAGTTGCACCTGAAAACCAGCAGATCTGGTGATTTGGGATATAAACAATTAGTAGGGCTCCGTATGAAACTACAGTAGACCCATATGTTTTTATTGAAACAACATGCTGAGAAAAGCTTTACAATGGAAAGAATGATGACATCGTGAGTGCTCTGGTGCACAAACTCAAAGGACTGCTTAAGCATTTTGCTTAAATTTGTTCACATTTTGTTACATTAGAGCAAGCATCCATTAAGTAATCCATTAAATGTAGAACATATGTCAAAAAGTAGCTTGTGCAATTTAATTTGGAGAGAAATTATATATGTTTGAGTGCTATGTGATATGTTCTTCCCACTTTTATTTACCTGCTTAAATTGTTATCAGATTTTGTCTATTCTCTCTCTCTCTTTTTTTTTGACAGCGTATTCCATTCTGTTAACAACTTAACATATTTATTATTTTGCACCTCTTTCCTGTTTTAGCACACCCATGGGTGAGAGAAGGTGGGGAAGCATCAGAAATTCCTTTAGATATTCTGGTTCTATCCAATATGCACCAATTTGTGAAATACAGCCGGTTGAAGCAGTTTGCGTTGAGGGTACTGAAATTTTCTAGTCATTGGTATCCATAGTTGACAACATGTAATATTTAAAATGGGCCAAGATAATCTGAGTTCCCTTGGTATCGTCTTTATCTGCAGGCACTGGCAACCACTCTTGATGAAAATGAACTTTCTGACCTTAAAGACCAGTTTGATGCAATTGATGTGGATAAAAATGGAGTAATCAGTCTTGAGGAAATGAGACATGTACGGTGTGCTGACTATATGTTTTGCTTTTTTTCCACCAGGGCCTACAGATTGTGCAAACTATAATTTTGCATGATCAAGAGCTTCTGTTTAATCTGCACTTATTATCTGTTTTTAATGTTCTTTTCAAATTGAATTTATATTGACTGCTGAAAGGTTATTTTGTTGGACTTATTATTTTGGGAATCATTTGGCATATTGCAGGCCCTTGCAAAGGATCTTCGCTGGAAACTGAAGGAATCACGTGTTGTGGAAATTGTTCAAGCTGTAAGTTAGATATCCTGCTGCTTTGAACTGTTTTCTATCTGTACTCTTATTGCAAGCATTTAAGATCTAAATTTCGTTGCTTTGTTCACCAAAGAAATTTTCAATAGTTCCATGCTCCAAATATTGTCTACCTCTTATTTGATTTGACAGCTTATTTGTGTATTTCTATTCAATTCCCTATGTTACTATCAGATTGACAGCAACACTGATGGGCTAGTTGACTTTATGGAGTTTGTTGCGGCAACCTTGCATCCACACCAGTTGCAAGAACATGATTCCACGAAGTGGGAGCAGCGTTCTCAGGCTGCCTTTAGTAAATTTGATGTAGATGGAGATGGATTCATTACACCTGAAGAATTAAGAATGGTATAAAAGCTACACCATGCTAGATTTTCTTTTAATCTGTTAGAACTAGAGCTGGAACCTTAAAGTCATGCTGCTTGTTATTTTTCTGCTATTCAGCATACAGGACTGAAGGGGTCTATTGACCCTCTCCTCGAAGAGGCTGACATTGACAAGGATGGGAAGATTAGTTTTTCAGAATTCCGCAGGCTCTTGAGAACTGCAAGCATGAGTAATCTGCCCAGCCCATCTGGCCATCGGAACTCCCGCAGACCAGAATATGCAGAGAAGCATATGAGAGATGCAAGCTGATTTTTCCATATGAACCGCAGATGATTCACAGATTTCTTGCTTGATCATGGTTCCAATGGGGCAACTTGCGTCTAAAACATGCTCCTCCAATGGCTCTTGATGAAGCTGTTTCTTGTTTTCTATGGCTAAAGTTTATCTGTCCATGAAATCACATGCCATGAAAGCCTTCACCAGCATTTGTTAGGATCGGCGTTGATGTGGGGTTTGATGTAAAGATTGGTACAGCAATACAAGTGTGGATTACCCAAACTAGGTTCCAGTTTCCACCTCTGTTATACGTGTAGCTTTTGTCATTTTGTATTTGAACCATTGATTTGTAAAGTGTGGGGATAAAGGGACTTTCTCTAGTGTCAGGTTGATACAGGAGAAATGGTTTCTCAATACAAAAAATTCTAATTCCTTCTCTCATAGAATGCATAGAAATATGTGCTGATTTTGTACTGCAGAAATTGTAAGACAAACTTTTTTATGAAATTGCAGCAGCCATAGCAGAAGCCATTATGCGAACCCCACATTTATTACGACATTTGCATTAGAATACTTGATACCAGAAGAGCGTCTTTGTCCTTCCCTTGGAATTTTCCCCACTTGTCCTACAAATAAATACTACATGGTTCATCAACGAGGGTGAGGTACACCAACATAGCTTTGCTTGGTTGCACTGACCACAACAATGGAAAAGAAAACAAATTCCTACAAAAATTCGAAAAGGTTTGTGAATGAACTGTCTTACCAGGAGGAAAATCATGCTTAACGAGGCATGCAGCAAAATCTGATGCTCATTATTAAAAAACATCTTCAAGTTTGCTGCTCTTTGCCTACTACTTTTGACTTGTGTAACCTGCAGGAACCTTTTGTAGTCCTCCTCTCTTTGAAGGCCACCTACTTTGAATGCTTTATATTTAAGGAGGAAATTAACTTAGGGGCCTAGTGGCCATCTAAGTCAAGTTCCTCTTGTGCCCATGCAGATTTATGACCAAATGACTCTTAAAGAATAGACCTAAGAAATTGAAAATCAAGGATTGCTTTCAAGTTACTAGTACTTCTTTTATGTCTAGACTTTTTGTCTTTGGGCTAGATTTCACTTCCAAAGTGCTTTGTTTCATTGATTTATGTTGTAAAACCTAAAATACTCTTTAAAGGCTCGCAAAGCTGAAAAAGAAGCTTACGATGGCATATAAGTGAATACCAAATGTTTGTGAAGTCTTAAATAGGGTCACAAGCACCAAATATTTGTTGCTTTTAAGTATGGAATTGCTTGATCAGTATATGTAAGTTATACTATGTCTAGGGTGATACTTGAGAAGCTTCCAGTTTATGCATTCTTTTCTAGCATACACAATGCATGAACTACAGTTTTAAAGAACGTAATTAGAAGACTTAGGTTTATGATGCTTTTCTAGCTCACGCTATGCTGGAAGTAAAATTAAAAAAGAAAAAACATAGGATAATTAGTTTGACTCTACATGCTTTTCACTAGGAATTCCATTGCTATTGTGGAGGCCATAATTTACACCTTTATAGTTTATAGCCCTTTTTTCTGGAAACGTTGGATAGGAAAAGGACAAAATATGCAAACCAAAGATGATTTTTCATCAAGTAGTAATGTTAAAATGCTTGATGATGAGAGGTGGTTTTTTGAACGGTTCCTTCCAGATGCCCTTAATGGTGAAAACGCTTTTAGGAGAACTTGGGAGATGAAATTCTTTTCAGGTGCTACAGTGAAGCGTAAAAAGATGAAGGATAAAGGTTGGAAGAGAAAAATGAAGGCAAGATATAAGAAAGATGGAAGAAATGGGAGAAAATAGCAGCGGAAACGCCAAAGGAGAGATCAGGGAGTGGAGCCCGTTTCAAAATTTTAGTAGGGTTGAAATATACTTTTAAAAATTTTTATATAGGCTAGATGAAAATTTTCAAAAAATACACGTAATTTTTTTTTTAAAAAAGGCGCGAGCGTTGTAGGGGGCATGGCCCCTGCTGCCCACCGGCTCCGCCGCTGGAGAGAGAAATTTGCACGAAGGAAAGCACCAGATAAAGATTCCTTGCCTCTCAAATGAAACAGGTATGAACAACAAAAATATGATTCGTGTCTAAAGCCTTTAGATGCGAAAGTATTTGTATAAAAGGCTTTCATACACAAAATCATTACAAGAAGACTGAATCCTATTGTAGTTGCAGTATTCCATGTATGATAGGATTTATGAACGGTCTTGTATCAAAGATCTTGAGGAATGTCGAAGATCTTATATGGTAGAGTCCCCTGGTACCAGGGTGTTCTAATTTATAGTCATTCCTTATTGGGATCTGTAAAATTTATCTATCTGACAAGATTCAATGCAGAACTCCCGTCGGTAGTTGGAGTCAATACGAATGAGAAACTTTGTGCATGTAATACTCGGATTTGTTAATTTTGCATAGACGGTATTAATTTGTGAAACAATGTTGCATATTAATTCTCCTTCAGAGCTAGATGCAGGGCTTTGCATCTAAGGTGGATATAGGCACAGGAAAGCAAAAACTCACTTTCTTGTTTATGATTCAAGGGAGAACTTCCTCAAATAGCCTTTTCGGAATGAGCTGGAAATAAAGCTCTGGATTGAAGCATGGGTGGAGACAGGCGCGGGTACTGTGTGGGCAATTGCCCATACTGACCAACAAAAAATGCTTATTCTCATATTAATACATCAGGGTAATTTTTCTTGTTTACATATTGGAGCCTCTTAAAAATTTAAAATTTTATAACTAGCGTCCCTTTGCTAGAATTCTTGCTCCCGCACCTAGATTGAAGAATATAAATCACTGAAGATTTTCAAAAGTATAGATTTGGAACTTCAGAAAGCCCATTGAAATTTCTTGGCGTGTCCACAACCACAATTGTTTCTCCCCATCGCTTTGGGGGCACTTACAGAGTTTACCAATCGTTACGTTTCTTTCTCGTGTTTGCTGCATATTATGAGGCCCGGAAGAGAAGGCCCGGAAGAGAGGTCGGAAACTCCAGTCAAACAAGACCTAAAGCGCTAACTTAGGTAATTCGCATCACATTCAACAAAGGATGAAAGGAACAGATAGGTAAGGGATGTCCAATCGGATGGATAAATTATTGATTACCTCAACAAATAACTTTTTTCTATTTTGAAAATAAAAATAGTTCGAATCATGGGGTTCCAATGCACGAGGTCTTGTTCCAGCCAAGAGGGAAGAATTTTGTGCCGTTTTTAAGGAGAGAAGATACGTTTTCTTAATGTAAATTTTCTCCCGGTATCAATATGAGGGACCTACGTGGTGCAAGTTCGAAGGTTGCTTGGCTTGTAAAGATGTCCATTCATGACGCCATTACGTTCAGCTCATTTGCATAATTTCATGCTCAAAGGAAAATAGCCTGAAAAAGGGTACCTCTTTTTAGTTCCATGTCTCCTGAATATACGAATAAAAGAAATCACATTTCAACTTCCATCTGTCTCCAATTTCCACCTCATAAAACCATTTAACAAGATAAATGAGAGCTATCGTGCTTTCCTACGTGAAGGCCAGGATATTGCTTCCGTACAATATGGATTTTTTTTTTCCTCGGCACCCCTTGCCTATTCATATATGTAATATCATGTAGATCATATGTCATGCAGAGTTCAGTAGCACAAGAAATCTTTATCTAAGTTTTACAAATGCGCTTCAAAATAAACGTGTGTAAGGAACGAGTCAACCAATTGGTGTAGGGTGCATGACAAACCGAGTAGATCTAGTTTACCAGTTCCTTCCACTGGTCTCAATTTACAGCTCATTTCATGGTTTCCTACAATAGCAAATGAAAATTTAGGCAAAAGAAAAACAAAGGACTCCAAAAGAGAGGGAAGCCAGCTCTAGAATTCAAGCTACAAACAATAGCTGCAGTCTTCTCAAGAGGGCAAAGTTTAAGTTGACATGGTTACTTCAGAAGAAAGAGAAAGCAACTACAAGCTTCTGCTTTGCTGATATTGCCATCTAAAGCAACCTAATCCGCATAATTTGGTATCCGACAATGGAGGCTGGAAGTAGAAAATGATCCTTGTGAAAACGCAGAAAAAGAGAGAGTGAAGCTCCTCATAATTCATCCTGCCAACCAGACAAGGAGATGAAGTTAGAGTAGAAAGAAAAAGTTAAGCATACACTAGGATGACCTTGATACTAGACAAGCAGGGCAGACTGATATTCCACTTTTCGTGATTGTCAAGACTACGTAAGTGCCAAGAATGGCAGTTTTACATGAATTGTAGCGACCCACCAAGTTTGGAGGGAATGTTAATATTGCAATTTTGGTGCTAATACATACACTGGTGATTCTTGCAATTGAGCTTAACAAAAAAGGGCCATGCACAATTGACCAATGAAACAGACAAACTTGGCATTTTAATCGGCAAAGTTGTACTCACATGATAATCATCATCCATGTAGCGATCCCTCTGTCCATCAAAATAGTTAAGTCAGTACAAAGTATGAGACATAGAAAGAGAGAGATTGGTTGGTTGGTTGATAGAGTTGGATACCCTTCTGTATTTGTCTCTGTATCTGTCCTTGTAGTCCCTGCGATAGTCCCGTCCCCTCTCTCTTCTTCTCTTCTCTCCTTCTTCCCTTGCTCGTTGAGCTTCCTGCATGAAGCAGCAAACCTTCAGAACCAAAAACTCATCTCCATCACAGTACCAAAAAAGAGGTACTCGAAATCAAGTGGTTCAATTGAATTTGGAGTATGTCTAGGACAGTAGAAGCGTATTGTAGGGTGGTCTATCCAGTAATCCAGAATTTACCATGTAGAATGACTGAACAGAATCTGTTTTCAACTCAAGCCCATAGACTCATGTTAATAACATACATTTAAATGATAATAACGTACTTTTAAAATGAAAGCCAGAAAAACTCATTTATTCCACAGAGTAGTAATTGGAATTGGCTGGGCTATAGATCCTACCTCCTCTTCTCGAGCAAGTCTGACCTTCTCTGCTTCTTCGAAAGCTTCTTTCTCAGCCTGTAGAAGAAAACAAGGCCAACTTCATAAATCTGACATAATCTAACAATAGCAAAAGAGGACAGAAGACAGCACACACCTCCTTGTTCTTTGCCCATGTTTCTTCTACGACTTGCCGTGCATATTCTGGATCGTCACAGATCAGGATGTTGTCAAATACAGAACCAGCCTTCACCTGCATTTCAACCATAAGCAAACCATTTTTACCAACAGACTGACAAATCTAATCTGCACAAACCCCTTAAATATGCAATACACAGAATGAAATCCATACACAACATTGAGGGACTAGCCCAAAGCACCATTTTTCCATGATTCCACATCATAACATGTTACAAACAAAAAGGGAACCAAAAGTAGAGATTGCAAAACTCATGGTCTCTAGGGTACAACAAAAGCATCCTGGATTTAGCTAACTTTTTGTATTTTTCAGATAAAAGATTGGCTTGAGGTGTACAGCAAACATCTAAACAATTAATTAATTAAATTTCAAATCAATAGATCATCAACTCAAGTCCCATTAAAATACTTATATGAAATGTTTGTCAATATTTTTGTAAGAACAAAAGTAAAAGACTCATAGCTTTATAACTTAAAAATGACACATCATTTCTACTAAGAAAATTCCAATCCAGGTCTGCAGACATGTCATAGGAATCCCACCGTACTGCTACCTAAGAAATTTCCATGACTTGCCAAGCTAGGCAATTTGCAGAAGTCCCCAAGATGTCAAAATTATGTATGAAACAGAGTACAACCATTGAATCCATAAAAAAGAAAACGATGGCAAAAAATTTAGCACTGACTGGAAGCATTAAATAAAGATAATCAGTCAAGAAAATGGATACCATAAATGCATCTTTTTATACAGCAGCATTACAATATAGAGAAATTCCATCACATCACAGAGGGAATGAATATTTGTAAGTTTACTATTATTGAAGGAAGTGGAAATGAGTAACTTTTTCTAGTTTCTTCTCTAACCTACGAGATTTTATATAGTCAGTAATCTTCTAGTCAAATTATGTAACTAGATTGCACCATGCCAACAAATCTTAATTAGGTCGATTTTTTATTGGACTGGCAAGAACTGAACTGACATAAGATCATCATGAATCCATAAATTACAGAATATCACCATGACAAATTAACAAAAAATGTAAATGGCAAAGCACGTTATGCAGGACACTATGCTAATGACTTCATAATAATGAAGATTATGTTCTCTTAGATAAATATTTTGGATTCAAGTACTTCATAATCGGAAGCTCCAAACAATCTTCCTTCTCAGGATTTCTACAAGTCATTGAATTCTGAAACATGGGGCAGGGAGCTCACCTGCCAAACTTCAATTCCAACATATTTCACTGGCTTCATGACATAAAGATCTGGATCATCTTCAAACTCTACAAAGCAATACACAAAGAGAAACACAAGAGGGCTGATGAGAACATATCAACTCGTGGCTAGAGCTCCAAATCTACAATTGGTAGAGAAATCTAATTTCCAGACTGTCTATTTTCGACATTTCACTTTCAACAGCAAGCATACCTGGATTATCAATCCAAGGAGTTCTCCATTTCCCTTTATAATTGGGATTCTTGACCTTCTGAAATGCATTAAAAGAGATGATGAGAGACGCCAGAAATTCCAGTTTTTCCTGAATAGTTAAATATTCCAATGTACACACCTTGGGCTTCCAGGGTCCCTTGTAGGCAGGATTTGGTACCATTGGTGGTTTCCATATGCCATCCTCATCTTCATCCCAATGATCAGGCTAAATAAAAGCAAGGACTCGTCTTAATGTGACTAGACAACAAGTCTTTATGTGTTAAAAGTCTGACAGTAACTGACGTACCTTTTTAGCTTTGGGATCAGGAATCTTAGCCGGAATTGAATCATAACCCTACAGAGTAGGTCAAATTTTGTATATCAGTTGGCAGTAAGAGGAGAAAAACTAGCTTAAACATGGTACGGTATACCAAGTTGATACCTCTGGTTTAACAGCATCAGGGTCATCAATGTATTCTCGATCATCCCAGTCCTTGGGCTGTTCGCAAGAAAAGTTGCGGTGAGACTTCCACAATGAGGTCAACTTCCATGACATCATGGCAGGAAAAATAAGAGCTCAACGACCATACCTTCTTTGCATGCACATCCTTAATTTTTAGTGGTGGGAGAATATCCCAGTCAGTGTACATATTTCCAGATTCTCTTTCTCGGTTGTCAATCAAGATGCTATACGATGCATCAGGGCGAAGAATAAATGTATATACATGTGTTAGCTTATCAGTCTCGCACTCTAAATCTTTCTTGAGAGGATAATTCTGCCCCTGGTATGAAACAATCGCATGGAGCTTCTTCGTCTGTGTACCACAGATATCAGGACCAAACATCAAGCTGGGGGAAGGAAAACATGAATCATGTTTAGCCAATTAACCATTAATATGGTTAGAAAGAGAAACTCAATGGAGAGGAACTCAAGTGATCCTTTATAGACAACTATAAAACAATGTTTTGAAGAATCAGTTGCCTATGTTCAACAAGTCTGTTTTTCGCTGTCTGTAAGGCATATCTGTCCCATTTCCTTCAATATTATCTTATACTTTTTAATTGATTAATTTGACACAATACCCAGGAAACACCATAAGCACTCCATATTTTAGTGCAATTTTGCCATCCACATAACGAAATCACATCCTTTCTTTTCCCCTTTCGTTTCAAGCTTTCGATATTTTGTTTGTCTATTTGGCTGGTGAAAGCTGCAATAAAAAATCATCCTGTTCTACATTTGGAAAGTAAAACCTTTTTCTGATACGTTAAGTCACAATTCAACAGATGCTTCATCCTGTTGTCCCCTATATTAGGTTTCTCCAACTTCTAAGTTCTAAGGCATCCTATTTGTTGAAGAATGAAAACCTCTTGGCAACACCAACCAGTGATTTGGAACCTGCAATTTCTAATGAGATGACATGTTTGGAGACCCCAATTCAACCAGGTATGCAAAGGCCATTTTTCTAATGATGCCATTGCCAGCATTGGGACATAAAAAAACTTGGGGTGCAAAAAGGAAAATCACTGGCAGCCAATTCCCAATCTGACAATGCTTTTTTATGATGATTAATTCCTGATACACATTCTGGAGACAGAGAGTGGGCATGATGTGACAGTTCTGGACAAAATGATGATGTCTTTGTTTGCAATTTTATTCATTAAATGACAATGGTTACAGATGTACAGTAGACAAGTAGCCAAAATTTTAATAGAATTCACAGATAAGTTGTAACATACAAAATGATAATCTTGGGATTACAGCAAATTAACATGATAATCCAAGAAAGAGTTGAAACCTGTAAGGAGTATCACCACCAAATTTCTTCTGATTGACATAACCAGAAAGAAGCTTAATGTAACCACCACCACATTCAATATCCTGCTCAAATTTTATTGAGTACTGTACCACAAGAGTTCTGTCCTTGTTACTGAATTCTGGAATTTTTGCAGATATAGCATAATGCTTTGCATCAGGGTATGTTTGAATACCTGAAAGAAGTTGAAAAAAATGAAAATCAGTATGAGCCAGCTGAAAACTACTCAATAAGGAATCATTCAGTGCCAGCAACCAAGACAACAAAGTTTCTAAAATAGAGGGTAGTGCAAATACATACTAATGAATTTATGTGCACACAGAAGTAGGTAAGATCCATCCATTCTTTTGGACTTTGTTTGGGGTGAAAGAAATTAGAGATGGAGGAAGACATGTAAACTGAGGATTTATGGTGGCGACTAATTTTGTGAAGGTGACTTTCACTTGTTCTTGCACAAATTCTATGCATCATGTATTTACAAGAAATGCTTTTCCATCACACAAAGCAACCTGTAACACAATGCCAGTCAATTTATCTGGCCTACACATTTCATTTTACGCTTATACATCTTAAAATAATCAAATTACATGCATATTGATCGTTGCCTTAATGTTAGCCTGCATTCTAAAATCAGATAACAACACCAACCACAAGAATCTATCTTTAAAACTAACAAAAGCACAGGTGCCACTCTGCAAGGGAAAAAGGAAAAGTCAGAATACCTAAACTTTTTCCTTTATTGGGCAGCTAAAGACATAGCACATTTTGAATTCAATATCATAGTTTACATGATTAAACTACAGTTATTTAGCATTCTGGTGTGCATGATCGGTTGTACCTGGAAGACTAAAATCAACATCTGCTAACCGTGAGAAGATTTGATTTTGTTGTGCATTATTTCTATTCATGTACATGTATATGTATGAGTGAAGATGTATCTAAGAATAAAAAGCAATTATTTGGAGAACATTCACATATTAGAAAATTAGCAAAACATATTTGTCAAATTATCCTGCACCATTACAGAGAACAGAATACCTTTATCATCAGGATCACCAGCCCATTTTCCAGCAGAATGCCTGAAAGACCCAGCCTTTCCTTCACTCTTCTTCCAGTCAGATTTAACCCACCGTTCCTCCCATCCATCTTCAATATGCAGATCATGTATAACAATCAATCTCAGACCATAATGAAGTGAATAGCTAACAGAACCAGACCAGCTGACAAACTTGTATATCACAAAAATGCCATCTAACAAAATATGAAAGTAGTGGAAGATGACAGGAAAGACAAAATACAACAATAAAGAATCAAGGAATGTTACAACTTCCATCCATACTTGATAATGGCGTGATTCACATGACAGAGTTATATTTGTAATTATCAGATAGATGGATTGTGAAATTTATCTAGATTGAGCTGACAATGGCCATCATGACTCATGTCATTCGCAAAATCATTTTATTCGCAGATAAACTTCTTAATCAAACTGATATCAACACAGAGTATATGAAGAACGATTTTCCTGGTTAGGGTAACATGCATATGTCCAATTAGGAATTGACTTGAACGTCACTCCAAAAAATGCCTGCAAAAATTTTATAAACCATCAGGAAGCGGATGGCTTGCTATTTTTACTGCAAGCCAATTCCTACTTCGTTACTGTCTTTGAGATCAAGCAAATCTGCGTGTGAGGTTTCAAAGACCATACAAGTTGCCGGCCTAGATATCTTGTGGAATGAGGATTTTATATCTCAGAAAGATTTGTAATCTTACATAACTGATTTATAAGTTGCCATTGAGAGAAAGAATATTGATTGGGAGTCCGCATCAGTCTGGAATCTTATGGTGGCCCATACGAGATTAGATTATAACTAACGTGCTTATCCCACTGCATAAAACGACCATATAGCCTGGCTGTTAATATAATAATATGTCTCCAAATGGAGGAATAGGATAACATATAGTCTGAGATAGAACGCAGTCATTTGAAAATAAATCACTATTGTAGGACCCAGGAAGACGCTCCTAATGAAATCAGCATTTTTATGCCAAGAATGCACATAAATGAAATGGACGAGTAGCATTCGCAGACACAACCTATCAAAAGGGAATTTTTTCTCCAAAACTACACCTACCATTCACTGGGCCAAAGAAAAATAATACTTGACGCCTCATTGTGCCAAGGAAAAATTAAAACCATCCCCAGACCTGAGCTTAAGTAAGAGCTCATACCGAAACTGTCACTTCGATCAATGCAAATCATGGTAATTGCAGTAGGACGGGTACTGGAAATAAGCACGAAACAAGACTGTATCATCGTTCAACTAATGAGCAGGAGAAGACGAAACACCCAAAGGTTCCAGCTGAAACCGGCGCCAAAAGAACAGAAAGAGAATTCTCGGTATCCAACAAATTGATGCACAAAAAGAAACCTTCTCCTAGTGCGTCTACTGGTTCTCGTTCTCGTTCAATCGCCAAAAAAAAAAAACACGGAAGAAAAATCAAGCTCGGAAGCTGATAGGATCGAAGCACTGAAGCATTTCAGCTCAGGTGCAGTAAACTTAGAAAAGAAACCTATTCAGAGCAAAATCTTCTCACGAGAGCTAAAAATGAGGGGACCAGTAGACGTTTAGAGGCGAGAAAGATCGACGAAGTTAACGTGATCGCAGGGAAGCGGAGAAAGAAGTGAAACGACAGAGGCCAAAAGAGAGGCAGAAAGAAAGAGCGACGAGCAAGGAGTCTCACCGTCGAACCTCTCCTCGAAGATGATCTCGGACGAGGAGGGAGCGGGCAAGAGGAGGAGAATCGCGAAAGCTAGGAGGAGCATGGAGGCCTTCCAAATTCCGGCCGGCTTCGCCATTTTCAGTAGGCCTGCGAGCAGGCGGACAGGGATGCAGTGATCCTTGGCATCGCTTTATAGAAAATAAATGGACCATAATTTTCTGGGTCACGAAACTCCTAACAGAAATGCCATGACTCCATGGCCTTTTATGGCAGCGCGCCTCCTCTCCCTTCCCCAGCATGAAGGGTATACAAGATATCTTCCTCACAAGCGAGGGTAATATTCAGTACTCCTGAGGAGACTGGAGGATGACTTTGACATGATAGTAAATTACGAAAACACCCTTTCATGTCACAAAATCCAAATACCAACCACTCCGGCCGTCGCGCTTTAGGACAGTGATGTTTTGACCGAAATACCCTTTCTCTTTTTTGCCCTTTCGCGTTTGAAATACGCCGTTGAAAAGGTTTCAAAGACAATAGGGTCGGTCTGGGGTCGACCGTCGACGCACGTAGCCGGTATCTATTTTTAGCGTCAGGAACATCAATGTTTATTTATTAGGAGGCATTAGAAATGGTTGATAGCTTCAGATCATATATCTAAACTACATTTAAAAAAACTGTGTTTTGAGATATCTTTAATTTAAACAATCTGGAGTTCACGGTAACATGGATTTTAAATTCATATTACATGTTAAAAATCATAGATTTAAGGTCGAAGGAGGTGTGTTTGATAGTCTTAGACTTAGGTTTAAAGCTACATAAAAATGTGTGAGAGATTTTCAGTTTAAACAAACTGAATGTCTTACTAGCATGGGTTTTAAATTCATACTATATGTTAAAAACCATAGATTTAATGTCGGATGAAGGATGAATCCAACTTTAAATCCATGACAGATCACCGTAGATTTGAGATCCATGGTGAAGCAAACACAAACTAAGGAGACAAGCGGTTGTGTCGAATCAGGGGAGCTTCAGTTCTCTGCCAAGTATTGGGTCTCTCTACGCACAAATAATCAAAACGGGCCTGTTTCAAAAAACTGGCAAATAAGAAAAACTCTTTAGGTAAAATGTAAATGACACAATAAAATTGTTCTCAGTGTTTGTGTTTGTGTCTCTATAGTGTTTTTTTTTTATTTTATTTACAAAGACCATTTGTATATGTTTGTTCACTTGTACGGGAGTATCACCCACTGGTCCAAGTGTCATGTATGAGCATTTGGGCACCCTTATAAGTAAAGTTGCTTATATTATCTTGTCTTTTCAAGTGAATCCTTGTGTCTATTTACACACTCTTTATTTTCGAGTTATCTACGCACTCACTTACCCTTTAGGCCTATAGTGGTTTGAAGGACTGTCGTTGCACAGATGGGTAAGAACAGTCAGCCCACGAGAATTGGTATCAGAGGAGAACAATTTCTTAGAAAAAACTTGAAAGACAAGAATGCTACGAGCATGAGTTCAGAAAATGTGAAAAAAAGAACATGATGTTCTGATGCACATATGCAATTAACAAGTTGTTTTGAAAACCGTTGGCTTGTTGTGATGTGCCCTATGGTTTGACTATGTTCGTCAAACACTGGTTCAAGTGACCCTGATGGTGTTGGCTAGATGGAGATCACATGTTTCGAAGAGTTTGCTGAAGCATATAAGGTGAAAAGCCCAATGTAGAAAAGGATTGTTCAAGAGGTTATGGGCCTTTAGTATTGACATGACTTGAAGAAGCGAGCATGTCATTACTCAAAATTGATTATTGGTTGGCAACATATTTTGGAAATTTTATACTTAGTGGTCACAGGATATGTTCTAGATTCTTCTAAGGAAAAGTGCTAAAAGCGATAAAAAGGTGAAAATACCCGAAGTTGGACTAGAGGTAATACACTTGATAAGTTAAGTAGCTGAGACATAACGGGTGCGTCAATCAGATTGATGTTGGCACAATTGAATGTAATGAAAGGAATGGCCATAGTCTTTCTCACGCAGGGAGCAAGTTGACGAGGACAACAACGTTTTAGTGGTGGGAGAATGTTGCGGACGACTCTGCTTAGCTCGACCAAGCAAGGAGTATGGGATGTTGCGGCTAGCTTCGGCATTGCTCGGAAAGCAAGTGGGATCCAATTGGCGCTGAGGAAAGTAGAAAACAATGCACTTAAAATGTGCAGTGTAGTTACGCAAGGAGAAAACATATTAGTGTTGCATGGTCATTAGTCCCTTCGAAAGATGCAATTCCATCGGTAAGTTCCCACGCCTAGCGTTAGGCTGCCCATAGGGGTGCGCGCGAGTTAGGGTTAATTCACCTAATGGATGCATAAACTGCATCTACATTTGCTTATGGTGACGTAGGGGTAAGCAAGTGAAAGCTCGCGTCACATAAGGCGATGGTCAACCTCCTTGCTTAATGACATCTAGTTGGCAACCGGTTTGACTGGAGACTTCCTCTCAAGGAAAGTTCCCCCCCACCTAGATTTCATATGGTGGTAGATAGGCACATAGTTAGACAATGTTTTAAGTACCTTATAATAGATGACCAGCAAATCAATGCTACAAAAGTTGTTGAGGCTGAGGCTGAAGGAGCGTAGCCGCAGATGGGAGCCATGTAGATGCTCAATGTTGTCCAAAGTTGAGCTGCATCAAACACAAAGGTGAATAAAGAACTGATGTACTTCGATATTGCTTTGAGGAAAAAATCTACTACATGGTAGATTTAGGAGCAACACACAACTTCATTGGAAAAAAAAAGGTGGAGAGAATGGAGTTGAAACTTGAGCCTAGAGAAAGAACATTGAAGATGGTGAACTCTATTGTCACGCTTATCCTTATAGAAGCAAAGGGTGTAGCCATCCAAACGGAGAGTTGGGCTGGCATTACGAGCTTCTCAATTGTTCCCCTAGCTGATTTCAAGGTAATTCTCAGTATGGAGTTCTCTCGAGACCAAAATATTATGATGTTCCCAAAATTCAATTCATTGACATTGATGGGGCCAAACTGTTCGCACACAATGCACCACTATTATGCCAGTAAAAAATCACCTTCCATGTTGTCAGCTATGCAGTTAAAAAAAGGCATGAGGCATAGAGAGCAGACATTCCTCGTGTCCATTCGTGTAGAAGAAGTCAGGTCTGTTATTATTCCACCAAACTTAGTTTCATTGCTAAAAGAGTTTCAGGAAATAATGACACATGTAGGCCTGGGCATCGGGCCGGGTCGCCCTTCTGGCTCCTGCCCCTTTCCCGCCCTCCTGTCGCGCTCTGATGGAGGAGGAGGGGGAGGGAGAGGGAGAGCGGGAGAGGGAAACAGAGGAGGAGGGAGAGGGAGAGCAGAGAGAGGGAGGGGGGGGGGGAGCAGGAGCAGAGAGGGGGAACAGGAGCAGAGAGGGTGAGGGAGAGGGGAACGGGAGTAGAGAGGGAGAAGGGGAATGGGAGCAGAGGGAGCGGGAGTCGGGAGTGGAGAGGGAGAGCGGGGAGTCGGGAGTGGTGTGGAGAGGGAGAGGGAGAGGGAGCGGGGAGGGAGTGGAGAGGAAAAGCGAGAGTCGGGCCGGGCCGGCCCATTGCCCAGGCCTAGACACATGAACCACCAAAGCGATTACCATTGAGGCAAAAAGTTGATCACTAAATTGAACTGGTTCCTGGAGCTAGGCTCCTAGCTATGGTTCCTTATTGTATGGGTCCAATCAAGTTGAAGAAGCTGCAAAGATAGTTTGATTGGTTGTTGGAAACAAATATTATCTAACCATCAAAAGCACCATTTGGAGCTCTATGTGTGGACTATCATGCATTGAACTAGATAACAGTAAAAAATAAATACACTTTTGCTACTCATTGTTAACTTGTTCGACCAATTGGGCACTGCACGAATCTTCTAAAAATTGAACCTTCGATCTGGTTACTAGCAAATCAAGATTGCAGAAAGAGATGAACCAAAGACCACTTGTGTCACTCATTATAGTGCTTATGAATTCCTAGTCAAGCCATTCGGATTGACCAATGACCCGATGACCTTCTCAACATTGATGAATACCTTGACAAGTTTGTGGTGGTCTATCTTAATGATTCAGTGGTCTTTAGTAGCAAAATGGAAAAGCATGTTAGTTGTTTGCAGACGGTGTTTCAAGCATTGAATAATAATGATTTCTACACAAAAAATAAAAAGTGTCCCTTTGACCAACTACAGTGCCTGAATTGCAATCCTTCATTGGGCTAACTAATTACTATAGGTAGTTCATCAAGAAGTACTCCATGATTATTGTCATGTTCATTGACTTGCTCAAAAAGAACATTGTCTGGGTTTGGATGTAGTGTGCTCCAGAAGAAAGCACTTGTGCGAGAGTCTATGCTGAAGTTGCCCGACCACTTGAAACCTTTTGAGATCAACACTAACTCCTTTGACTTTGCCATTGGTGAGATATTGATGCAAGAAGGTCATTCAATCGCCTATGATACAGTGGTCTTTAGTAGCAAAATGGAGAAGCATGTTAGTTATTTGCAGACGGTGTTTCAAGCATTGAATAATAATGATTTCTACACAAAAAATAAAAAGTATCCATTTGACCAACTACAGTGCCTGAATTGCAATCCTTCATTGGGCTAACTAATTACTATAGGTAGTTCATCAAGAAGTACTCCATGATTATTGTCATGTTCATTGACTTGCTCAAAAAGAACATTGTCTGGGTTTGGATGTAGTGTGCTCCAGAAGAAAGCACTTGTGCGAGAGTCTATGCTGAAGTTGCCCGACCACTTGAAACCTTTTGAGATCAACACTAACTCCTCTGACTTTGCCATTGGTGAGATATTGATGCAAGAAGGTCATTCAATCGCCTATGATACAGTGGTCTTTAGTAGCAAAATGGAGAAGCATGTTAGTTATTCGCAGACGGTGTTTCAAGCATTGAATAATAATGATTTCTACACAAAAAATAAAAAGTGTCCCTTTGACCAACTACAGTGCCTGAATTGCAATCCTTCATTTGGCTAACTAATTACTATAGGTAGTTCATCAAGAAGTACTCCATGATTATTGTCATGTTCATTGACTTGCTCAAAAAGAACATTGTCTGGGTTTGAATGTAGTGTGCTCCAGAAGAAAGCACTTGTGCGAGAGTCTATGCTGAAGTTGCCCGACCACTTGAAACCTTTTGAGATCAACACTAACTCTTCTGACTTTGCCATTGGTGAGATATTGATGCAAGAAGGTCATTCAATCGCCTATGAGAGCTGAAAATTGGAGGAGCCATAGAAGTGCCAAATTGTGCACGGGCAAAAAATGATTGATATTGTGCATTACCTTTGCATATGATGACATTATATGTTATGAGGACATTATATGTTGGGACCTCAGTCGTCGTGAAGATTGATCATGTATCTACAAGCAACTTTTAGATGTAGAAGAAGATATCCTCAAAACAGGCCTGTTGGCAGAAATTCTTGGCTGAGTTTGACTTAGCTTTGAAATGTAATGCTAGAAAGACCAATGTTGTTGGTGATGCGTTTCGTCGAAAGGCTGAACTTGTGGTAACTCGAGTGGAGGCCTCTGAAGTACAATTGGATGATGCTCTCCTTGAGTGTGTTTTTGAAGGGATGCAACAAGACCCAATGACAGAACACTTGGTGGCCTTGGTCGAAGCATGGAAGACTTGTAGGTTCTAGCTATGAGACAGACTTCTCCTCACCAAAGACAGATGTGTATTTGTGCGAATGAGGTGCAACCTTCGACGAAAGCTCCTAAAAGTGCCATGATACATTATGGGCTGGCCACCTTGACCAAGTGCGCACCCTAACACTCCTTGAATGCGTCTATTATTAGCCGCAATTGCGGGAAGATGTCGAGCCATACATGCCTCATCTACTAGCAAGATAATAGGTCGAACCATAAACATGCCGGCCTCTTAGAACCACTGCTTATTGCAAAGCGTCCATGGGAAAGCCTTTCCATGGACTTCATTGTAAGCCTCCCAAAAGCATATGACTTCAAATCTATCCTTGTGGTTATTTTGTTAAGAATAAGTTTTCAAATTATGCTACTTTTATCCTGACCTCAAAATCCGTGTCCTGTAGAAAAGACGTTGGAGTTCTTCGTGAAGAGCATAGTAAAGCACTAGGGCATGTCGAAGAGCATTGTGAGTGACCGCAATGCTTGTTTCACATGCAAGTTTTGACATAAAGTATTTCAGTTGTTCGACTTAGGTTTGTTGTTTCTCAGGAGTTTCGACCCACACACAAATGGCCAAATGGAGCATATCAATGCCTTGTCGGAGCAGTACTTGTGGAACTTCGTCGGTGTTAAATAGAAAAGTTGGGTGAAGCTGTTTAATGTTGCCCAATTTTGTTACAACTTGTAGAAGAACGAGTCTTTTAAGCACAATCTATTTGAAATAGCTATAGGGTAACAACCGCTGATGCCACACACTCTTGTTGCCCTAAAAAAAGAAAGACCCACATTTGCCTATCAATTTGTCAAGAACTGACAGGAGCAGATGGAACTCATCAAAGTATTCTTGCATAAGGCTGCCAAAAAAATGAAAATGTGGGCTGAAAAAGATCAATGACCTGCCGAGTTTTGAGTTGGAGACAAAATCCTTGTGAAGTTGTATCATGATCATACTGATATCTTTCCTGGGTGACACAGTGCTTTAATTAAGAAGTGTGATAAAAAAGATTGTGAGCATACAAGCTACCAAACTTTCAGCATGAAGATCTTTGTATGAGCTTTTGGACACCTTTATAAGTAAAGTCATTCAATCTCCTTGCTTACCTTTTCTTGTGATGTATTGTCTTTTTTAAATGAATGAAACAACTCACATCAAGTTATTTTCCTTCTTCTGTCTAATTACACTCTTTGTTTTCAAGCATACTGGCTTATCCTTTTAGGCTTGTGGCAGTTTGAAGGACCGTTGCACCGCATGGGCCGGTGAGAACAGTCGGCCCGTTAAAAAAAAAAAACAATTTCATTTTTAAGTTGGTTAAATTTTAGTTTTTTAATCAAAAAATGTCTTTTAAGAATAACAATAAAAAATCTGAAGCAAAAAATAGTTCTTTTTAGTAATTTAAAAATTTTAATGCTCTTATCGTAAAATGCTAAAATATAAGGAAGCATCTTCTTAAACACCCAAAGTAAACCTGATATGTTGGAGGATGGGGAGTTGGACTCTCAACCGGATTCTAAGATAAAATACTGTTCTTGCAAAGTCGGAAGAAATGTCAAAGGAGTCTGTTTGGTAATTTCACTAAATGGGCATCCCCTTCACGGCGACGACTTGTTGACTGGGGGTCTACCCTTGGTCCTCCATAAATCTGCGGGCCACCACAGGAAAGTAAAGGATTGGATTGGATCGGATCTCATTCATTTCAACAATCGGATTTGGGTGCCTTTGGATTTGAAAATTGGATTTAGATTCACATTTAAAACTTCTTTAAAGCAAATTCATTTTTTACTAAAGTTTAGACGCTTATATGTAATTGGATCTATATTTGGATAGGAAGTCAGTTATTCAACTGCATGCTAAATTTGAATTCAGTTTGTACTTGAATCTGGATTTCTCTACCAGATCCGTTTTTAAGAAATTAAAAGTCCAATCGTTAATCAAATATGTCGGATTCGATACGTCCCTGACCGTAAGAGACACGTTTAAAGGAAACTACTATTTTGACGTATTAAAAATGTCCACCAAACGTCTTGGACAATTCATAAATAACCGGTCAATTTTATAAAATGATTCACAAACGACCTTTTGATTAATATAAAACATTAATATATATATATTTTTTAAAAAGTCATTTTACCTTCAATAAAGATGAGTCCACTTCTCAACAAAAAGTTTTTCCTGTTATATATATATATATATATATTCTCGACTGCCTTGCCCTTTCTTATGTGATTGTAGAGATAAAAGGCATGAGAGAGAGAAAGAGAGAGAGAGAGAGTGATTGTAGAGATAAAAGGCATGAGAGAGAGAAAGAGAGAGAGAGAGAGAGAGGGGATGTGAAATTGTGAAAAATCACCTTAATAATGTTCTTTATGATTTTATTTTAAGCAATTATCTTTTCTATTTAAGCTAAAATGTTTGTTTTAAAAATATTATCTAAATAATATTGATTAAACCTGCACTTCAAGTATCTCATTATTCCATTGAGAGCCGAGGCCTTCCACATTGTCCAAAGCTGATATTGTATTATGTGGTGAGATCACTCTATGCTTCAACTTGCATGTAAGACTCACTATTTTTATAAAACAAAAAGCATAACCAGGTTTTAAATTGAAAACTCGCCTTCAATGCACCCCTAGCCCGTCCATTTGGGCTATGCCCTCGGGAACTTGCACTCGTAAATTATTTCATAAAATGAAGCAATTACTTATAAGTTTACAAATGGCGTACACTTATTTGCATTTAAACAGTCACTTCGGAAAGATGACATTATTTCGACATGTAAAGTTTATTGTTTAAAAAGAATGATATATGTCCGAGTCACCAATATCGTTTTTAATGTAATGTGAGTAGTTAACTTCTTATGTACCCAGATCCGATTCAATCATCGAAATCGGGTCTTAACTCCATGATCAGATGTATGACTACATCCAAATATATTGGGTTCACAATTAAGGTCGAGATCGGATTCTGTTGCATCTCAGGTTTGAAGAATCATCGTTTTTTGTGTACCATGTGTCTAATATATATATATATATTGTTGCGTCGCCTATATTTGGAATGAGACTAATGGTGCTTTTGGTCCTCACTGTTCTTTCCTGGTGTATGATATTTTTTGTTTATCATATCGTACACCTGGTATGTTCAATCTTCTTTTCTTGGAAGCATGGTTATTTGTAATTGTTATCCAGGACAATTTGGAAATATGCTTCAAGGACTTAAAAGGAAGGAACTTTGAGCGGCATTTCCACTCTTCTTCCTAAGAACAAAAAGTTTGATGGTTTTCTTAAGTTTGGTATGGTGTCTTAGCTTACGTTTTATTATTATCTAAGTGTGTGTAACATATATATATATATATATATATATATATATATATAGCCGAAGAAGCTTTAGAGAAGCACTCTAGAAGTTGAAAACCTTGGTGGCTATGGTGACTAATGAGGTTAAAAGAAAGAAAGAACCTCTGATGGCCCTGGCAGCCATCTAAGATCCGTGGCTAAGCACTGTACCCAGCCTGACCTAGCCATCTTGGCTCGATTGGTTCGCCCCCTAAAAAAATTCTTGGCTCTGCCCCTGGTTCCAATGCTCACCTTACGCTTAAACAAGTGCTTTCCTTTTCCTTTGTATGAAAATGAAATGTTACTGCCTTTCTCCCTTGCTAAACAACCGGAAGCTTACTGTAAGTAAATATATAAACCTATAGTAAATAGATGTACTTTTTCCCATAGTGCATCCTTCTCAACCTTAGGGGATTGGAATTTATTTCTCTATGTATTGTGTGTGTATATATATATATAACATATACACTTCATTTATAGCTATTAATAAATGATTGTTTTGCACAAACACGCCTAGACCCGAGTCAAAGATATGTGTGGAAGAATCAGAAAAAAAACTATCCGCTTGAAGTAATGTGTCTACAGAACCAGTTAGTTAAAATGGAAAGCTCTTGAATCTTGAGCATGTTGCTTCATTTCAATAAAAGTTATTCCCCTTCTATAAAATTTTTCACTGACGAAGTTATTTGTGCTTTTTATTAACTACCAATATTTGGCCCTTCTTAGTAAGGGACATTTTTGTTCTCAAAAGCTATTTAAACGGTTTAATAAAGAGAAAGTAGTGAGCTCGTTAGAATGATATTGAAGTGGTTCTCAAAATAAAATACAACTGGTTAATTTGTCTGATATCATAACCATGGAAGGTTGCCACAAAATTGCTATTTTTATGTTTTAAGGAATTGGAATGAAATCGTTAGTCGCAATTTGATAGGCGGGTTTGTTCAATAGATGGGTCAGAGGTTGGTAGGTAGTCAATCTTTGTTTCGAGTTACAAAGCATCAACTTCTTATGCTATAAAAAAAGGGTACTGATATGCCAGTTAAAGCAAACCAATGGCACCACCTCAAGTACGGAATACAAACCTAATACTTTAGGAGAGATGGAGAGAAAGGTAGGGTTTCGGTTTTTTTGTTAGAATGAAATATTCCTCCTATTCACCCAACCTCATTTGACGAGCATGAATGAAGATAAAAGAAAAAGGACCATAATAAAGGAAGAGACCACCCCCTTTCAATAGATTTTCCCTTCATTATTGACTTCTTTATGCATTTAAAAAGGTAGGTGTCTAGTTTTTTTCTCCTATCTTCGTCCCTCACCGATAGGAAAATATCAAGTTCATGGTCTTCAAATTGTCGTTGACAATTTCATCCCAAATGTTTTCATCTTTTACTAAGAACATCTTTTGCTACACATAGCAGTTGTGTGCTGCCTGCCATGGTTCTGATAGCAGTTTTATTCTATTTTGAGAGTCGCTTTAATATCATTCTAAGGAACTCACTACTTTCTATTTCTTAAGCAGTTTAAATAGCTTTTTAGAACGAAAATTGTCCTCTACTTGAAGGGCAGATGTGCGTAATTAATCAAAAGCATAAATAAATTCGTCAACTAACAATTTTATAACAGAGGAGTAACTTTTATTGAAATAAGTATTTATTAATAAAATAATAATCTGTGTGTTATTGTAATACAATCGTTTATCAATTGCTATAAAAGGTGAATGTTCAGAGCTGAAAATTTTTGGCTAAGGCCAAAGAAGACGTGAGTTTTTTTTTTTCAACATAAAACAATTAACTGCTTCGCTGCCTACGTCGGCCAGCAGTAAAATAAACTACTTGTTGCCTCTCAATGCAGCTTTCAAAATTCAAGTTTTCTATGAAAAAATTAATTGCAGAGTCATCCAAAAAAAAAAAAAAAAGAACGGAGCCCAACAACACTGGAAAGAGCGGCCAGGTTGACCATTGCTGGCAGCTAAAGCCCGGCTTAATCCAACTACCCGGCTTAATCCAACTATTAAGAAGAACTAAGGTTCCGTTTGATTGCAGGAAAGAATTTAATATGGTAAATTGACCATGGAAAAGAATTTTGAAAAAAAAAACAAAAGAAAAAATTTTGAGGTCATGTTTGATGACATGGTAGGTTTTTACCGGGGTAGGTTTTTGTAAGGTAAAATTATTTGGTGTACAGGTAAAATGAAGGAAAGAGGCCGGAAGTAACACAAAAATTGTTTTGTAAACTGCGGTTTAGATACCCTTTGTAAACCTAAAAGCACATAAAAAAAAAAAATCAATTGAGAACCTATCGAAAAGGTGAACAGCTGCCGGCATTGTTCTGCGTTTCTTCACCGGAAATCGACCGGACTCCAGCCCGTTTTCTGCTTAATCTCAATGCCATTTTCAAAATTCTGCACCGGACAAGGGATTAGATCAGATCAACAGATTGAAATCCTTAATGCAGATCGATCTAACCCTTAAAAGTAGAGAAATTTCAACCGGTGAATTGTACCAGCAGTTTTTAATAGAAAATTCCCCATTTTTCAACAAGATCGTTCGTGTTTCTCTCTATAACTCGAACAATCATGAATATGTTACAACCAGTTAGAGGCAGAAAAAACCCAATATTTATTAAAAATCCATCAAGATCCCGAGGGGAATCGGGCCCGAAACGCCTGTTTTCAGGCGTAAACTGCAGAAAATGAGTCTGAGCAGTGCCTGTTCAAGGACAGTTTTCCGGCGTCTTCGGGCTGCCAATGCTAAGGCCCTAACCACTCTGAAACGGCCACCAAATCGATCAGACACCAGGCTGAAGTGCACGATCCAACCTAGTTAACAACTAATACGAAGAAAGGAGTGAACACTATTAAACAAAAACAATATCTAAATCGAATTCATGCCGCTGCACGCTTTAAAACGAAAATAGTAGATCTTAATCAAGAAGAACAACACAAGAATGTGAAATAATAAGTTCCTGGGCCTGTGCAGAACTGATTTCAGCTGGGATCAACATAAGAAATAATGAAACAAAACTAGAAAAGGTATTCCATGGGATGGCAACTTTGGGAGCCAATGAGGCTGAAGAACCTTGATTTGTAGAAAGAAAATAACCATCCAATGATTCAAGGCTGTCCTTTTTTATTTCATAATTGGATTTGCTCGTTATTGCTGGCTATCCATTCTTCTTTCATCTTCATGCTTAATGACCTTCTTCTTTTTTGCATGTTTTCAGTAAGAAATGAAATATAATTCGTAGCAATTTTCATGTGATTATCTATAGAAAACCAATATTTCTAGCTTTATACAAAGAGTTTAACCATAATGCTGAAAGCTGTTATTGTATAGAATTTTATTGAATTACTCTATTTGAAAGTGTGGATGTGGATGAAAGTTGATATTGTATTGAATTTTATATAAACTTTAGATTGGTAAATCATTGATGTTACATGTTTAAACAATTGATTCAAGTAGTGTTGCAAAAATTGGCATTTAAAAATATTGACAACCTGTTTATTTAAAACAAATCTACAGTGACCTTAAAACTATGTTAATCAAACCTAAATCCAATATTAAGCTAAACTCAACTAAGCTGCATTAGAAGCTCCCTCCCTGCCCCCAAATTGCATGAGCTCTAAGAACCAATTCGAGAGAGACAAGCAAGCAGGAGAGATATTGGCTCCAGGGGTGGAGGCAAGTGTGGGCACTTTGTGGTCAATTGCCCGCACAGACCCACAAAAAATACTAATTTTTATATTGACACGTCAAAGGAATTTTTCTCATTTACCTTTGGATGCCACCTAAAAATTTAAAATTTATTATTAGTAATTCTTAGCCGGAAATTTTTTGGCTCTGCCCCTGATTGGCTCTTGTGTTCGCTTGTTCATCAGGGGAGTAGAAAGTGATGAATGCAAAGCTCAGCACTGAAGCTAATATTGGGGTAGAGCATTCGTCATCACTAGAAGCAGAGCTCCTAAATGAAAGGCCAATAGATGTCTATAAACTCTTTGCATTAGCCAAAGAGGAAGAAAATGACGTTTTGCAAGTAAACACAGGAGAGAGGGTCCAGCTGAACATCACTACAAACCGTGTAGTTAGGAGTTCAACATAAGATCACAGTTCATGTGAATGAATTGCTCAGTCAAAGATTCTTAGAGTGAGCCAAATTGGCCTTCATGCAAAACCGGCACCATGTCAGGGTCCTGAACTGCATCACAATTAAGGGTGGGCACTAAGCATGGGCATCGGGCTGGCCCGGCCTGATAACGAGTCAAGCCCGGGCCGGCCTGACATCCAAAAACCTGGCGCAGACCCAACCCGACTTGGAAAATCCGAGCTTGAGCCCAAGCCTGATTAAATTTACAAATATATTTTTAATATAAAATTATATATAAATATAATTAATTATAATAAAATATTATATATATATTAAAAAATTTAAAAAATAAATTATTGGGCTTGAATCGGGCCCACTCGGGCCGTCCCGAGTCCCTTTTTTCCGGGCCGGGTACTCGGTACCCGGCGGCGGTCCGGCCTGGTGCCCAGCCTTACTGGGCATCGGGCCACAGGTCCATCGAGCTTTTGGGCCGAGCTCAGGCTGAGCCCGATCCATCAAGGGCGGAGCCAAAGGGGGGTCCGCATGGGCCTTAGCTCCACTTCAATTTTTTTTTTAATTTACATGTAAATTTTAGAAAATTTCACTTGTTCTATATAAAAATTTTGAAAAATGATATTTCGGCTTCTATCAAAACTTAGAAACTTTAATTCAGCCTCCCTCATAAAAAAATTTCTGGCTCTGCCCATGCGATCTATGATAATTGGGCCTGGCCCCGGGCTGTCATATGATTGCTGGTTTAAAAATGAAGAGAATCTCTCGCCAATTTGGCCCACTCGAAGACTCTTTGCCTAAGCAATGGATTCACATGAAACTGTGCTTTTATCTTGAACTTCAGCAATGTAGTTTGCAGTGACGTTCAGTGGGACATATCATCTATGCTTACTTGCAAAGCGTCACTTACATCCTTAGCTGACACAGCGATTGCTTGCCATCTACTGGCCTTTCGGTTAGAAGCTCTGCATCTCGTGATGAGGAACGTTCTACCCCAATATAAGTTTCAGTGCCAAGCTTTGCATTCTTCACTTTCTAGTCCCCCGACCAATAAGAGAACTCATCTGCCATAGAAGGAGGTAAAAATAATGCTTCTGATGCTTAGCCAATTAATTTCTTTAGAAAGAAAAGATTGAATGCCGAGATCGAGTCGCGTGCATGTACAAAATATATACTCAAGAAAAAATGGAAGAGGTTGGGGTATTTTAGAATTTTTTTTTATAATGATATGTACATTTAGACTTTTAACAATTTCATAATATTCTTTTCATCTTTCTAAAGTCTCTTTTTTTTTTACTTTATTGGGAGTTGTTTTGGTTATTACACACCCACAGGGACGGAGCGAAGGAGGGCCTTGCCTGGGCCCCGGCCTTACTTCAATTTTTTTTAAAAAAAAAATTACATGTAAATTTTAAAAATTTTACTTGTCTTTATTGAAAAATGATATTTCGGTTCGTATCAAAATTTAAAAACTTTAATTTGGCCTTTCTCATGAAAAAAATTATGGCACTGCACCTGTTCACCCATGTGCATGTAGAGAGGTGTGCATGTAACCAGTTTCCTTGAATGCCTATATGCATTAAAGTACTTAGAATAAATTATATGCATTGCAAAAAATCAAGATTCATGGCATATCCTCTAGGACAAGGAGCAAGTTTCTGGACATCTCATGTCTTTCTCGTGTATACTACAATCAAAATAGTAGAAAACTGTCAATAGTTTTGATATATAACAAAGGAAGATTTAGTTCAATGATAATTCATTCATCAAGAAAGGATATCAAAAACTCTGAAAGTAAATGAGGGGAGAAACTAAAAAACAGTTGAGCTTGACATAGACATACTATAATGTTGGCCTTTTGGTAAACAATGTCAAGAGAGTGGCTTCTTGATGTCATTCAAACAAGAAAACCTTTTAATTGTACAAGGTGCAATGAATCTATTTACAAGGAGTAAAAGTTCTGAAATCAAAATGCACAACCATTTATCCCACATATTGGCCTCCATTGAAAAGGTAAAAGGAAACTGCTCTAGAAACTCATGAAACAAGAATATCAAACTTAAAAAATATACATAAAAAAAACACAAAACAATTTGGAATGTACCAAAAATTTTGTGCTTTAGGACATTTGGAACAACTTCTTCATGCTATACAATGAGAAGAAGAGACCATTATTGTATTGTGTAAGAAAGAACTTGAGACTTTCATTATATAGTCAAAGCTCCAACTTCATATGGCAATTAAAGGTTGAAAGAAATAATTGAAAAATCTGTATAGGTACGGTACCGCCCTGGTGCAGTCAACGCAGTACCGGGTACGGTCAACATACCCGGGATCATTTTTGTCTATTTTTGGACTCGGCCAACTTTGACCAAGTCCAAAGTTGTCCAGTTTTTGAGCTGAAAATTAAAAATCTCCCTCTCTTTTCTTGTTTCCTTTTTCACTCTAAATCTTTCTTGTACATAGTTCCTCACATCTTTTCATTTAAAATCTTCCATACAATGTTTCAAAAATTCATTCCATCTCTATAACTTGACTCTTCGATAATAGTGTGAGCCATAACAAACGCGATGTCAATATATCTTAAAAGTGTGACTTGTTGCTCCTTCTAATCTTGATGATGCGATGGAGAATCAAGAAAGCTGATATATTTGTATGTTAATTACTTCTTTACTGTGTTTTGTGAATATGTTATTCATCTTGAAATTTTCTGACACACACACACACACATATATATATATGTCTGCGTGTGTGTACGGTCATAGACCCACATCTAAATTTTTTAAAAATGGTCTGTACCCATACCCGAACTGGTACCCGTACCCGTACCCATACCTCTACCCTCCATCAAATTCTTCTCAGGGCGTAAGGCCACCTAGAGACACAAACCATGGTACACATGATTTTGAGCATGTAGAAGGTCTACCCATTACTATTCAGAAAGGAAAAAGGAAGTGTATTTTGCATCTTAGTTCTAACTTTGTTAGTACTAATCATGTGAGTAATAGCTTCGTTCAGTTTAGATTTCTTCGAGACTTTTTTTCCATTTGCTAAGTTGGGGACCATTGGACTTATAATCTTGATTGTTGGTCAATAGAAATGGCCTATGTATCAGTTAGATGTCAAGAGCGCATTTTTTTATAGACATGTTTGAAATAGTCTATATACAGCAATCCTCGGGCTTTGAGAGTAAGGGGGAATGTACATCTATAATTTATGAAAGACCATATAGGACTTAAACAGAGTCCTCGTGCTCAGTTTCATCAACTATTAAAAGTGGTGTCGATGTTTGGGTTTCAGAGGTCTCAGCTGGATCACTCACTCTTCATTAAAGGAGGATCTAGAGATATGGTTACTCTTGTAGTTTATGTGGTTGGTATTATTTTGATAGGTGAGAATAACGAAGAAATTTTTGTTACAAAGCTAGTGTCTTCAACAACACTTTGTAATGAAAGATCTAGGCCAATTGGTATGCTTCCTTTGAATTTAGGTAGCACAAATCAAGAATGGGGCAATCATATCACAAAGGAAGTATGTACTTGATCTGTTACAAGAAACTGAGATATTAGGAGCAAAATTTGCCACACTACTTATGAATCATTGTCTACATCTTCATGATGATCAATCAGAAAGTGGGTATGCTCATACCAATGTCTCCTCAGTAAGCTTCTCCATGTCACTAACACTCGACCTGACATCAGTTTTGCTATGAGAAAGCTAATTCAATTTATAGAGAAGCCCAAAAAGGTGCATTGGGAAGCTGACATGATGGTGCTTAAATACTTGAAATCATCCCCAGGAAAAGAGTTGTGGTTCAAAAAGGGATCACCTTTCAAGGTTGAAGCCTTTAGTGTTGCTGATTATACTAGGTATGTTGAAGACATGAAGTCAACTACATGTTCTTTTTGGAAGCAATCTTATATCTTGGCATAACAAGAAGTAGAACGTGGTAGCTAGATTGAGCATCGAGTCAGAGCATAGGGCTAAGGCCCAAACTACAGCCAAAATGTTTTGGGTCAACTACATGCTCACAAGCTTAGGAGTTTTAGTCAATCTTTCTCTAAGGATGTATTGTGATAATAGGACTGCCACATACATAGCTAACAATCTGTTTTTCCATGAAAGGGCTAAGCACATTGAAGTTGACTGTCACCACACCAGAGATTTATTTCAAGATAGAGTGGTACGTACAATTCATGTTTCTTCAGAAGATCAAACAACTAATATCCTTATGAAGCATCTTTCAATTGGAGATTTTTCTAAATGTTGTAACAATCTAAGCATGATAGATATCTATGCTCCAACTTGAGGGGGAGCGTTGACAAATAATATTAGTTTTAGGCAATGTGGGTGATTAATGGATTTTTTAGGAAGCTTTATATTTTTCAGTTTAGCATAAGCCCTCTTTAGTATTTACTTATCTTTTCTAAACTTTTTTTGTAAACTTTTATTTATGCCTAATCCCCCTTTTAACATGGGATTACGGTTAGTCATAATGAATTTTTTTCTCTCCCCAATACTATGTCGCTACACTTCTCAAAGAACTGAAGGGTCTATCTATGAGTTCATGGCACCATATGCTTGTAACCGGTCTCTCAAATTTTTTATTAATTTGTTTTATAGCCTTGTGACTTTTAGTTTGCACTTTATACTCATCTTTGTCCCCACCTCTCATGTGATTAGAAATTTAAAATAAGACCACTTCCATACTCCATTGTGATTGTGAAAGCAATAGTTGCTCCATACTGGCAGTTTCAAGTTAATCCCTTTGAATATATCCATATAATCCTCTCCAAATAACACTATCTTATCCACAATTTTCTCTTTAAGTTTAGAAACTCTAATTGAATCATCAAAATATCATGAATACGTTGAATCTGAACCATGTGAATCCCCACAACTGATGCATAAAATGTTACTAAAGTACTCTTGTAATGCCCCAAATTTTTAGTTTCGTATTGAAGATTGTGAGGAATCTTCAAGAGTTTATAAAGGGGCTCATTACCATAAATGGTTGTCCTGGTTCCTAGCCTTTTTGATGTTGAAGCCGAAATTGTTGGGGGGTGAGTTGGGTTTCAACGAAGCAAGGGCCCGAGCCCAGGAGTGGGTCGGGTTGTTACAACTCTAACCCAATATAACACCTCTTAGACTTGTAGCTCAAACCAAATGTCCACCTACAACAAAAAAGAAGTGTCAGGATAGAGTTAAAGGTGTGGAATCCAATCGTGTTAGAGTTCAGGAGAGACTTGAGAACCTATTCTCGAATAGGACTAGATCACATAATGTATGACATGGACTAGTTGGCACGATGAGTTCCACTACATAAACATGTATACACCGTTTCCATCAACTGAGAATGATAGGACCTTCCAGTTCTAAACTAGGTCCTCTATGATCTCCTAAACTCTAACATGATTGAATTTCATACGTTTGATCTGCCTAACACTTCCTTTCTTGTTGTAGTCAAATGTTTGGTCTGAATTACAGGTCCAAGAGGTGTAATATTAGGCTAGATTACTTTGGTTATATTGTTGGAATTAAAATTGACCACGCAGAACAACAAACTGAAGCACAAGAGCACATACCATGCAAAGAAGAAGATGATAAAAGATGGTGAGTTTCCTAATCTTCTGTGATTTTTGTCATATGTACACCATTCTATCTCTAGTTGTTGTAATAAGTCAACATCCAAAATATCACCTAATATGCTACTTCTCTTATAGAAATGAAGTGGTTTGTCTATGAGCTGATGGCGCCATTGGCTTGTAATGGGTTTCAAAAATTTTCCATCAATATGTTTCATAGTGTAGTATGTTTTAGTTTGTACTTTATACACATCTTTCCCTCAACCTTTGACGTGATTAGAAATTTGGACAAAGATCACCTCCCAACCCCATTCTAGATGTGAAAGCAGCAGCTGCTCCATAGTGTCTAGATCAAGCTGATCCTTATGAATATGTGCATACAATCTTCTCAAAACAATGTTATTTCATTTCCAAATTTCTCTTTAAGTTCAACATCTCTAACTTCAATCTCCAAAAGATCATGAATAGACTAAAGTTGAACCATGTAATCCCCACACCTAATGCGCACAATGTTTCCAACGTAGTCTAGCCCATTATAACTCCTCTTGGACTTGTAACTCAGCTGAACAAGAAAGGAAGTGTCTGGTATAGTCAAAGGTGTGGAATCCAATTGCATTAGAGTTCAGGAGAGCCTAGAGAACTTAGTCTCGAACATGACTAGAGCACAAAATATATGACATAGCTAATTGGTACAACGAGTTCCATTGCACAAACATGCAGAGCATGTTTTCATCATCACATATTGATAGGACCTTCAAATTCTAGACTAGGCCTTCTAGGATCTCATGAACTCTAACGTGATTGGATTCCACACCTTTGACCATGCCTGACACTTCCTTTCCTGTTGTAGCCAAATGTTTGAACATATTGTTGAAATTAAATTGGCAACAAAGATAAACCTCTTTTATTATCAGTGTGAATTGATAAACCCTAAACCATTGTTATTCATGTATACAATCATAGCTAAAAAATTTTTATGAAGGGTTTTTAATGATCTAGCATGGTTTTGATTGCCACTAAAACACATTTCCTAGTAGTGTCTATTCCATCAATTCATGCATCAATCATCATAATTTCTATGAAACAATGTTTATATGACTTGGCTAGATATGAAAGAGACAATGTCATATTCCATACTTCCTAAAAAAATGACGCAAGAGATTAATTTTGCCAACATAATACTTCAAAATTAGCAAACACTATTTAAAAGACTATGTATATGAAAGGATGGTGCTAAAGAAACTACAATAGAACATATAAGAACATTTTTTATGACTATATGTTTCGTAGAAAGGGAAGCAACATATGCTGAGCCAGTACCTATCTAACTTATATAATGTTGACATTCACTAACAACTGAACTCATTTGTTCTATGCCTCCTTGACACCCCATATAAGGGAATTGAACACAAGGTAATATTGTTGTCAAATGCATCAAGATTTTATATAGCTACTTTGTCATTAGTTCCTATAGGAGAAAACTGAAAGGGAAAAAACATATAACGAATTTATTAATGAGTATGCACTCAAACGGTCCTTGATTTTGGAATCTCTCGTGGAAGTTTAATTCGCAATTTATTCAACAATAAATATTTACCATTCATATGTATTTTAGTGATTTAAGTGTCATGTTTGTGTTGTTTTATGTGTTAAAAGCTTAAGTTTGGAATTACATGCCAATTATGCTTAAACAGAAGGGACAGCAATGTGTATTGAAGCACAATTCCTAGAGATGGATATCAAGATCCAAACCCAAGAACTCAAACCTACCACATGGATCCAAACATCAGATCCAAAGTCAAAATCATGATCCAAATGTGGAGAAGTTGAAGACCTTTCCACAAGTGTCACTATAGGGATCATCACTTTTTTATATTTTAAGTTGTTCATGAGTTAATTTGTGATTTCATCAAAGTGTTTGGATCTGATTATATGCAACCCCCAGTGCACAAAATGCATAATGACCATAATACCCTTTTGAGGAATCTTTTTACATGGATAATAAAAGACTGAAAAGTTAAAAGACCATAGACATCTATTTGAACAATCCCCAAAATACTCTAGCAAAAGGGGACCCGCATGGGCCCTAGCGCTACCCCTATTTTTAAAAAAAAAATACATGTAAATTTTAGTAAATTTCACTTGTCATAAGTCAAAAGTTTGAAAAATGATATTTCAGCTCCTGTCAAAATTTGGAAACTTTAATTTGGCCCTCATCACGAAAAATTTCTGGCTCCGCCCCTACACACCCATGTGCATGTAACCAATTTCCTTGAATGCCTACATGCATGAAAGTACTTGTTAAAATAAATGATATGCATTGCAAAAAATCAAGATTTATCGCATATCCTCTAGGACAAGAAGCAAGTTGCTAGACATCTCATGTCTTTCTCGTGTATACTACAATCAAAATAGTTGAAAACTGTCAATAGTTTTGATATATAACAAAAGAAGATTTAGTTCAACATAATTCATTCATCAAGAAAGGATATCAAAAACTCTGAAAGTAAATGAGGGGAGAAAATAAAAAACATAGACATACTATAATGTTGGTCTTTTGGTAAACAATGTCAAGAGAATGGCTTCTTGATGTCATTCAAACAAGAAACCTTCTAATTGTACAAGGTGCAATGGATCTATTTACAAGGAGTAAAAGTTCTGAATTCAAAATGCACAACCTTTTATCCCACATATTGGCCTCCATTGAAATGGTAAAAGGAAACTTGCTTGAGAAACTCATGAAACAAGAATATCAAACTTAAAAAATATATAAAAAAAAACGGAAAACAATTCGGAATGTACAAAAAGTTTTGTGCTTTAGGGCATTTGGAACAACTTCTTCATGCTATACAATGAGAAGAACAGACCATTATTGTATTGTGTAAAAAAGAACTTGAGACTTACATTATATAGTCAAAGCTCCAACTTGACATGGCAACTAAAGATTGGAAGAAATAAAGGAAAATTGTGGCAAATGGAGCAATTATAGGTGTGAAAAATCCAAAATTTACTTGACTTATTTTTTGGGTTGAATAATTGCCTTTTATAAGTTAATTTAGTCTCATTCTTTGTGTTAAAAAATATTTATTTGAGGAAAATGAGTGGTAGGCAGGAAGAGTTGGCTTCAACTTTCATGTTTATCTTTATCAGTTTATTGCCTATTGAAGAAATGAATAGGATGGTTTTGGCTATTAATTTACTAAACTTTTGAATCTTACAAGAAGCGATGTTTCAACCTATACAGCTATGTGGCTAGATGAATGCTATAAAAAATATGTATATGTATTTACTGACAGATAACATCAGTGAAGATAGCGAAAGCATTAGTAAAACTTTTAGAAGTGTAAACAATGTCACTGATACTTTTGCTGGCGAGAACATCAATGTCACAAATAAAACGTTACCGGAAGGTACGGTTTTCCGCAACAGTAAAGAGCAACCTTTACTAACACAAGCATTACTGACGATCACATCAATAAAGTGCTAATGTAGAAAACCGCACAAGCTATGCTAGTGGCTTCCGTTAGTGTTGTCAGTCTATAGCAATATTAGTAGACTAGTAGTCATCGATAAAGATCTATACCAATTATTTTTTCCACTGGTATATCCTCGGTCATTAATAAAAAAAAAAAAAAAGATACACCGCTAGGCGCTAACATGTGACCTTTGCCATCGCAATATTGTTGACTTTTATTAAAAAAAGCAAAATTATAGAAAAAATCATATATCAAAATATGCACATCAAACTTTGAAACTATAAAATTGAAGTTAACAAACATAAAAGTATTAAACTTTTAAATAACTGAGCTAATAAAGTTAATACAAAAATCAACGTTTGCAATCTAAGTTATGCAAATTCTCTTTTTTCAATGGAAGTGCATATCAAGTCCATGATGTGGAGCATCCGAAGTAGTCGAAAGATGGGGAAGATTAAGAATCAAGAAGAGATAACATACTCTTGGAATGGCCAAGAGGTGATGCATTCGGCCTCAGGAAGGAAAATAGACTTGGCACATGTGCACCAAGTAACCTAGGAAGCTCTTGAGGTGTTATCCTCAATGATCCACTTTACGAGTTTAATGAGCTTGGGGTGGAGTGTTGGTCAAGGCTTTGGTTGGGCACAGCCGGAGACTAGCCGAGGAGGATTCTTGCAAGTAGGGGCAGAGTTAAAAATCTTTTTTTGATGAGACACTAAAATATATAGTCAGCAACCAAGTCCACTCAGATCCACAAGGCACGACTACCTAAATCTAACAATAATTTTGAGGAGGTTTCATAGCAACTTCATGGGGCGCTCACCCTACAAGGAAAGGTCAATGTGGCTGAGCAAGGCTGTCCTTCAAGGCACTTAGCTGGTTGGATGTCGAGGGACCGTTCTCTCTCTCTCTCTCTCTCTCTCTCTCTCTCTCTCTCTCTCTCTCTCTTTATCTATCTATCTATATATATATATATATATATATATATATATATTCTTATTTGGTTGTTTGACTTTTCATTGAAGGTGGAACAATGTTGCTTTTCGTCTTATAATGGACATGATTTTGGGTTAGGAAATTCCTTGCAAGCATTTGGGCTTATTTTGCTCCCTTGGAAATCCCGGGCAGCTTAAGAACACAAATTCAACATTTAAAAGTAAAAAAAAATCAAACAAAAACAAAATCAGAAAAAACCAAAAATTCATTGGCTCTGGCACTGGTCATAGGGAAGAGAGAGAGAGAGAGAAAGAGAGAGCCAATTAAATGGGAATGTATATCAAAATTTAGAGACAAGAAGTCCCCTAATTACAAAAATTTGGGGACAAAAAGTCCCTTAGTTACAAAACAAACAGCATGACAGAAGCAAAAAGACGAAAATACAATACAACTCACAAAAAAATGAAATAAGAGGGGTGGGGTGAGAGTGAATGGATAGAACAGCACCATCACCCAGCCGCAGAAGGAGGACGACGCCACAAACTCTGGCAAAGAGAAGGTGCCACTAAAGACTCTATTGTTGCACTCCTCCCAAATGTGCCACCGAGCTGAAATGAGCCACAACCTCCAGACAAGACCACATGAAACATACAAGGGAGAGGAATGACAAAAGAGAGAAAAAAAGACGAATAGAGGGGTCTAGAGACTACTAACAAGGGAAGGCTAGGCAGATGCAATAACACTAAAGAAGAAATGGCAAGAGGTAAAAAGGTAGACCCGAGACTCAGCCGCGGCGAGACAGATGGGACACTGGTTAGTTAAATTGATGCTAAAGCACTGAAAGTGGCAAAAATGAAAAAAAAATATGCATCGAATGGCCATACCGTTTACAAAAAATTTCATGTCTGCCACACGATGTTTTGTGAATTTTCAAATTGGCGCAGCATCCTTTTAAAAACAATTGCTTCGATTTCTCAATAGCTCACTTTTTAGAACTTGTGGGAATACTACAATTCCTTATAAAATTTTACACAAATAACTCACAGCTTTTAAAAAATCTCAATAACAATGTTTAATTTCCAGTGATCTGTCCATGCCCATCAAATGTAGAAATGGGATTCCAAAAAAACCAATTCCATTTAGGCAAACAAAAATCAGTTTTGGAATTAGGCATCTTGTTTCCCACATCACTAATTCCAGAATGAAGATTCTAGAAATCTCATTCCAAAATCTTGGTCATGGAGGAGAAAGCACTATCCTGTTATTTTCTTGGTTTAAGTTGTTATTCAATAGCTTAGAGCCCTAATTTCTACCGCACTTTTGAGAAATTTTTTGAGTAAATGAAAAAAAAAATTAGTAATTGTATAGTGTGATAAGAAGTCATTAGCCTTACATAGCTATTTGCATAGGATGCAATTGCAACAACAAATTTTCGTCTTGACTTAATATGGATGAGTGCATTTGTTAAGCAAATCAAATGCTAATATATAATACTTGTATTTTTCAAGACATGAATGTCGCATTTAGGAAATTTTTGAGGAATGATTGACTATTATTTTTCTAATAGTAGGTTGCCTTCTAAATTATGTTGAGCCCTAGGTGGGTTTCCTCAAATTATGTGTTGATATTGTGGAGTCAGTTTAGGTGGATTTCCCGGTGTCTTTTTTTTTTTTTGCCTTTGTTTCTTCTCCAAAATCTGTATAGGTACACCAACTACGTCGCCATCGCTCAAGCGAGTTGCTGATCTGCTCAAGAGGCCAGAATTGATTTTTGTGCTGAAGAAACCCTTACACCGTGTTTAATAGCCTCGGATCTTAAATCCAAGGCTGGATTTCAAGGCGAGATCTACGGATTTAACAAATGGTGGATCTACAATTGCAGTACTCATAGCTTTTCAACCAATGGACTTCCTTCCTCTTATATTCAAAATAACAGTACTCACAACTTTTTAACCAATGGACTTCCTTCCTCTTATATTTAGAATAACAGTACTCACAGCTTCCTTCCTCTTACACATGATTTTGAGCATCTAGAAGGTCTACCCATTACTACTCAGAAAGGAAAAAGGAAGTGTATTTTGAATCTTAGTTCTAACTTTGTTAGTACTAATCATGTGAGTAATAGCTTCGTTCAGTTTAGATTTCTTCGAGACTTTTTTTCCATTTGCTAGGTTGGGGACCATTGGACTTATAATTTTGATTGTTGTTCAGTAGAAATGGCCTATGTATCAGTTAGATGTCAAGAGCGCATTTTTTTATAGAGACATGTTTGAAATAGTCTATATACAGCAATCCTCGGGCTTTGAGAGTAAGGGGGAATGTACGTCTATAATCTATGAAAGACCATATAGGACTTAAACTGAGTCCTCGTGCTCAGTTTCATCAACTATTAAAAGTGGTGTCGATGTTTGGGTTTCAGAGGTCTCAGTTGGATCGCTCACTCTTCATTAAAAGAGGATCTAGAGATATGGTTACTCTTGTAGTTTATGTGGACGGTATTATTTTGATAGGTGAGAATAACGAAGAAATTTTTGTTACAAAGTTAGTGTCTTCAACAACACTTTGTAATGAAAGATCTAGGCCAATTGATATGCTTCCTTCGAATTTAGGTAGCACGAATCAAGAATGGGGCAATCATATCACAAAGGAAGTATGTACTTGATCTGTTACAAGAAACTGAGATATTAGGAGCAAAATTTGCCACACTACTTATGAATCATTGACTACATCTTCATGATGATCAATCAGAAAGTGGGTATGCTCATACCAATCTCTCCTCAGTAAGCTTCTCCATGTCACTAACACTCGACCTGACATCAGTTTTGCTATGAGAAAGCTAATTCAATTTATAGAGAAGCCCAGAAAGGTGCATTGGGAAGCTGCTATGATGGTGCTTAAATACTTGAAATCATCCCCAGGAAAGGAGTTGTGGTTCAAAAAGGGATCACCTTTCAAGGTTGAAGCCTTTAGTGTTGCTGATTATACTAGGTATGTTGAAGACATGAAGTCAACTACATGTTCTTTTTGGAAGCAATCTTATATCTTGGCATAACAAGAAGTAGAACGTGGTAGCTAGATTGAGCATCGAGTCAGAGCATAGGGCTAAGGCCCAAACTACAGCCAAAATGTTTTGGGTCAACTATATGCTCACAAGCTTAGGAGTTTTAGTCAATCTTTCTATAAGGATGTATTGTGATAATTGGACTGCCACATACATAGCTAACAATCTGTTTTTCCATTGAAGGACTAAGCACATTGAAGTTGACTGTCACCACACCAGAGATTTATTTCAATATAGAGTGGTATCTACAATTCATGTTTCTTCAAAGATCAAACAACTAATATCCTTATGAAGCATCTTTCAATTGGAGATTTTTCTAAATGTTGTAACAATCTAAGCATGATAGATATCTATGCTCCAACTTGAGGGGGAGCGTTGAGAAATAATATTAGTTTTAGGCAATGTGGGTGATTAATGGATTTTTTAGGAAGCTTTATATTTTTCAGTTTAGTATAAGCCCTCTTTAGTATTTACTTATCTTTTCTAAACTTTTTTTGTAAACTTTTAGTTATGCCTAATCCCCCTTTTAACATGGGATTACGGTTAGTCATAATGAATTTTTTCTCTACCCAATACTATGTCGCTACACTTCTCAAAGAAATGAAGGATCTATCTATGAGTTCATGGCACCATATGCTTATAACCGGACTCTCAAATTTTTCGTTAATTTGTTTCATAGCCTTGTGAGTTCTAGTTTGCACTTTATACTCATCTTTGTTCCCACCTCTCATGTGACTAGAATTCTAAAATAAGACAACTTCCGTACTCCATTATGGCTGTGAAAGCCATGGTAGCTCCATACTAGCAGTTTCAAGTTTTTCCCTTTGAATATATCCATATAATCCTCTCCAAATAACACTATCTTATCCACAAAATTCAATCATCCATATATCATGAATACATTGAAGTTGAACCATGTGAATCCCCACAGCTGATGCATAAATTGTGACCAAAGTCTCGTATTGAAGATTGTGAGGATTCTTCAAGAGTTTATAAAGGGGCTCATTACCATAAATGGTTGTCCTGGTTCCTAGCCTTTTTTATGTTGAAACCGAAATTGCTGGGGGGTGAGTTGGGTTCCAACGAAGCAAGGACCCGAGCCCAGTGGGTCGGGTTGTTACAACTCTAACCCAATATAACACCTCTTAGACTTGTAGCTCAAACCAAATGTCCACCTACAACAAAAAAGAAGTGTCAGGGTAGAGTCAAAGGTGTGGAATCCAATCGTGTTAGAGTTCAGGAGAGACTTGAGAACCTATTCTCGAACAGGACTAGATCACATAATGTATGACATGGACTAGTTGGCACTATGAGTTCCACTACATAAACATGTATACACTGTTTCCATCAAGTGAGAATGATAGGACCTTTTAGTTCTAAACTAGGTCCTCTATGATCTCCTAAACTCTAACATGATTGAATTTCATACGTTTGATCTGCCTAACACTTCCTTTCTTGTTGTAGTCAAATGTTTGGTCTGAATTATAGGTCCAATAGGTGTAATATTGGGCTAGAATACTTTGGTTATATTGTTGGAATTAAAATTGACCACGCAGAACAACAAACTGAATTACAAGAGCACATACCATGCAAAGAAGAAGATGATAAAATATGGTGAGTTTCCTAATCTTTTGTGATTTTTGTCATATGTATGCCATTCTATCTCTAGTTGTTGTAATAAGTCAACATCCAAAATATCACCTAATATGCTACTTCTCTTATAGAAATGAAGTGGTTTGTCTATGAGTTGATGGCGCCATTGGCTTGTAATGGGTTTCAAAAAATTTTCATCAATATGTTTCATAGTGTAGTAAGTTTTAGTTTGTACTTTATACACATCTTTCCCTCAACCTTTGACGTGATTAGAAATTTGGACAAAGATCACCTCCCAACCCCATTCTAGATGTGAAAGCAGCAGCTGCTCCATAGTGTCTAGTTCAAGCTGATCCTTATGAATATGTGCATATAATATTCTCAAAACAACGCTATTTTATACCCAAATTTCTCTTTAAGTTCAACATCTCTAACTTCAATCTCTAAAAGATCAAGAATAGACTAAAGTTGAACCATGTAATCCCCACACCTAATGCATACAACGTTTCCAACGTACTCTAGCCAAATATAACTCCTCTTGAACTTGTAACTCAGATGAAACATCTGCCTACAACAAGAAAAGAAGTGTCTGGTACAGTAAAAGGTGTGGAATCAAATTGCATTAGAGTTCAGGAGAGCCTAGAGAACTTAGCCTCGAACATGACTAGAGCACAAAATATATGACATAGCCTAATTGGTACAACGAGTTCCATTGCACAAACATGCAGAGCATGTTTTCATCATCACATATTGATAGGACCTTCAAATTCAGAACTAGGTCTTCTAGGATCTCATGAACTCTAACGTGATTGGATTCCACACCTTTGACCATGCCCGACACTTCTTTTCCTGTTGTAGCCAACTGTTTGGACATATTGTTGAAATTAAAACTGGCAACAAAGATAAACCTCCTTTATTATCAGTGTGAATTGATAAACCCTAAACCATTGTTATTCATGTATACAATCATAGCTAAAAAATTTTTATGATGGTTTTTTAATGATCTAGCATGGTTTTGATTGCCACTAAAACACATTTCCTAGTAGTGTTTATCCCATCAATTCATGCATCAATCATCATAATTTCCATGAAACAATGTTTATATGACTTGGCTAGATATGAAAGAAACATTGTCATATTCCATACTTCTTTAAAAAATGATGCAAGAGATTAATTTTGCCATCATAATAATTCAAATGAGCCTAGAGTGGTGTGCATGTAACCAGTTTCCTTGAATGCCTATGTGCATGAAAGTACTTAAATTATATGCATTGCAAAAAATCAAGATTCATTGCATATCCTCTAGGACATGGAGCAAGTTGCTAGACATCTCATGTCTTTCTCATGTATACTACAATTGAAATTGTAGAAAACTGTCAATAATTTTGATATATTACAAAAGAAGATTTAGTTTAACGATAATTCATTCATCAAGAAAGGACATCGAAAACTCTGAAAGTAAATGAGGGGAGAAACTAAAAAACAATTGAGTTTGACATAGACATACTATAATGTTGTCCTTTTGGTAAACAATGTCAAGAGAATGGCTTCTTGATGTCATTCAAACAAGAAAGCCTTCTAATTGTACAAGGTGCAATGGATCTATTTACAAGGAGTGGAAGTTCTGAAATCAAAATGCACTACCATTTATCCCACATATTGGCCTCCATTGAGAAGGTAAAAGGAGACTTGCTTGAGAAACTCACTAAACAAGAATATCAAACAATATATATATATATATATATATATATATATATATATAACAAAAACAAATTGAGAATGTACCAAAAATTTTGTGCTTTAGGAGTTTTGGAACAACTTCTTCATTCTATACAATGAGAAGAAGAGACCATTGGATTGTGTAAAAAAAGAACTTGAGACTTACATTATATAGTCAAAGATCCAACTTCATATGGCAACTATAGGTTGAAAAGAAATAAAGGAAAATTGTGGAAATGAAGCAATGATAGGTATGAAAAATCCAAAATTTACTTGTCTTACTTTTTTGGTAGAATAATTGTCTTTTATAAGTTAATTTAGTCTCATTCTTTATGTTAAAAAAATATGTATTTGAGGAAAATGAGTGGTACGGACTTCAACTTTCATATGTATCTTTATTGCCTATTGAAGAAATGAATAGGATGGTTTTTGCTATTAATTTACTAATTTTTTGAATCTTACAAGAAGCCTTGTTTCAACCTATTCAGCCATGTGGCTAGATGAATGCAATAAAAAATATGTATTTACTGACACTAGGATAACATCAGTAAAGATAGCGAAAACATTAGTAAAACTTTTAAAATTGTAAGCAATGTCACTGATACTTTCACTGCAAGAACATCAGTGGCACAAATAAAACGTCACTGGAAAGTACCGTTTTTCGCATCAGTAAAGAGCAAACCTTTACTAAAGCTTATCAGTCTATAGTAATATTAGTAGTCATCGATAAAGATCTAGCAATATTAGTAGTCATCGATAAAGATCTATACCAATTACTTTTTCCACTGCTATATCATCGGTCATTAATAAAAAACATACTTCACTAACTTGTTGACCTTTGCCATCACAATATTGTTGATTTTTATTAAAAAAACAAAAGTATAGAAAAAATCATGTATCGAAACATGCACGTCAAACTTTGAAAGTAATAAAATTGAAGTTATCAAACATTAGAAACTTTTAAATAACTAAGCGAATAGAATTAATACAAAAATAATGTGCAAATGCAAAAATGATTGCTAAACTTACTCGTCTTTGTGTCTCTTTAATTTTCGAAACCGATTGAATTGCACATAGATAGCTACGCAAAAAAAACATGTGGTTTAAGTTCACATTCTTGTGTTGTTTTGTCCTTTTCGTTGTATCTAAGTTCCCTTAATTATGAGGTCACATTACTTTTTCATTAAAACAAATGATTTCAAACAGTATCAGCTGTTTACTTTAATTTTGCACTGCATTCACAATGACGTTTAGCTTCTTACGCAGCTAAAAAGATAGAATCTAGTCCTTGCTCTCGTTACCATTGGTAAATATACGACCGATCCTGAAAAAGTCTGGCCCTAAAATTTCCAAGGATCTTGAGATTGAAATGCCTTGAGTTCAATGAGCCTGGGGTGGAGTGTCGGTCAAGGGTTTGGTTGGGCACAGCCGGACTTGCCGAGGATAAATCAATGCCATCCACAAAAATTTTTCTAAATCGACGACAACTTGTTTACTTTTACAAAAGCTAGTTCCAAGACACTCTAAGTTGTTTGGACGGCTTACCATTAAAAGAAGCTGATTGGACAACTTACCATAAGCTTACATATATTCATACCTTATATAGACGCCAAAATCTATCTTTTTTAAAGTAATTTATGTAATATAAAAATTTCCAATCTATTCGTGCCATGCTGACCCAATCTATTATAAGGCGTCATTTTGGGTCAGCATTTAATTGGGTCATATTAGAAAGACATCATTTTTTTTTTGTCATATCAAGGAATATCATTTCTTCATACATATTAGAAAGATATATGACTCTAATAATCACATAGGCAAACCAAGAGATACAGTGCAATCTGACCGGAAGAAACAGTAGCAACATGAAAACAATCGCTAGTGCGTGAAAGTGACCTGCTGAATGTTTATTCAATGAAGAACGCCTCTCTTCTGTTGTGCTGTCTGCTCGGGTGGTTTAGCAGCATCGATGTCTCCCTCCCATTTCCTTTCCTTGAGCTGCTAGTTGCACAAATGAGAAACAACAGCCAATCCATTTGTATGTGACTGTGAATGGGCGGCCTTCTTGCATCTCTTCTATCACAAATCCAAACACATTGATCAAGAGGCACTGTCAGCTCAATGTGCAATTATCAAAACCATGATAATTGAAAATTTGGGGGAAGAACCAGAAGGTTTATGAAAAGGGCCACTAGTCTCTCCGCCTGCAGACGTTTAAAGTTTTACTTTAGTCGTTCTCGGAAAGAGAATGGCTAAGGCTTATGAGTCGAATTGATCATTTTTGAACTATTTCAAAATTCAAAGTAAAACCTTGACGTCTCTTGTCATGTTTCCAGGCTTCCTGGGGATAGGAGGTACTATCCAATCTTGCTTTGGTCTTAAAAAATGTTTGCTCATCTCATTACCAACCCGCTAGTCTGTTCATGAAATAGATGAAGCCGCTCGAACGTATTCCAGTCATGTTGAGTGTGATGAATTCTTCATTATTTCCATGTCTCAGGAGAGGTAGGCCATTTAGGAAAAACGATTCAATCTGACTCGTTATTCCATGTTAACGACTTTGATGGATTCTGTAAGGTTTCCTTTGTTTTAGGAGAGGCATACCATTTGGGACAAGCGATTAAAGCTAGTCCGTTATTCCATCTTGACCCGGAGTTTGGGTATTCCTTTTCAAAAGCACCGGGTCGATTTTGAATGGTGACATTTTTGAATAGTTCTGTTGAAGTTGCACAGGTTTTATGTCCCTGATTTCATCTAATCTTTTTCTTGGCCTTTTTGCAATAAGTGCTTTTTTGAAAAATGTGTTCTTTTATTTTCTGAGGTAAAGGGAGGTGCCGTGTTCATTCATTTGGCTGCTGGATAACTGTCTCTTCTGTAATCAGGCAGTTAAAGGATCTATATAAGCATATCATCTCAGTATTTGATTGCAGCATGAACTTAAAGAACCATGGGAAGAAAATCGGTTTTTGTTGATATGGAGTCTTTATCTCTTTCCATAGAAAGAAATATGGATTGAGTTCAACTATTGTCGTGTTTGTGGATCAGGTCACTAGGGTCTTGCATGACTGGTCTACCACTACTCTACCCATCTAACCAGATCCATGTGCAAGGGTGCAGTTAGTAGATCTCTCCTTGAAACCCAATGTAATTTTGCATGGCCTAAAGTGTAGCTGTGGTATCAATTTTCGGAATTTTTTCAGAATGATCACAAGTGTGACTGCCTGTATATTCAGATGCATTTTATGCATTATGAACAAATTTGTGACCCTTAAATTGAAGCAGCTTTATGCTTTTAAGTTGAGCATTCATATGGATGGATGTAGTCCTGCGTAGTGGGCAGTAGATATGCAGGGTGAAGAATGTGGAAGCCTGGAAGAAATGATGGTGCTTCTTGAATCGTCAAGTGATTGGGGCTGAGAACATTAGTTGGTAGGTTCATTTAACCTTTGCTCAAGTATTGTGTTCTACAAATACTCTGGAGGGTAATATAAAAATCTTTTGTTTTTTGTTTTTTTGTTCTTTTTGGATAGGTATGGGTCTGTTTTTTTGCTTTCACATTTCTGTCCTTATGGGTGTAACATGAGCTGCTTCTTTCTTTTCTAGAATAAGTTGATTTGTGTGCTCACATTTTATTTCTCCTCATCAGCTTCTCTTTCTGAGCTTGGTTGCTGACTGGGGTCTTGCATTTCTGGCTTCTTGTTTTTCCAAATGCACCCAATCCTGTCACCAAATATGCTTGCAAGTTATCTCAGACAACAGAAAATATTTCACTAGTTGAATGTGAGATAAAGGTACATTTTGCACTTACACACTAGGAAAATAGAAAGAAGCAACACATGGTGCAAATACACATGATTAGCTTTGACTGAATTTCAGCTCGTATGTTCTGATGCGACATGAGAGTGACTTTTTAGTTGGAACTAATTGTAAAGATGCTAATAATTGGCTGAAAGAAAGCCTAGCTGGTCTGAAGGGGAAACTGGTGAAACTGCAGACGAAGGTTGCATTTTATCATCTTTTCTGTATTACATGTATGCGCCTGCGTGTGCATGTGTGGTGTTAGCTGTTTTTTGGAAATTGGGACATGGAATAATTTATTGAATATAGTCAAAGATCGACTCAGGACACTGATAAGTCAGTGTCTCTGTCTCAAACAAACTGTTCCAGTATTGGGCAAGTCATTCACTACCAGTTGCCTTGGCTGAAAGAAAGCATAGCTGATCTGAAGAAAACTGCAGAAGAAGGTTGTATTTTATGTCTTTTGTGTATTATGTGTACACGCTTTCGTGCGCATGTGTGGGGTGCTGGTTTTTGGAAATTGGGACGCGGAATAATTTATTGAATATAGTCAAAGATTGACTGAGGACATTGATAAATCAGTGTCTCAAACTGTTCTAGTATTGGGCAAGTGATCCACTACCAGCTGTCTTTCTGAGTCGACAGATTCAAGACAGACTGATTCAATCACAAGCAGGACAGTACTGGTAAGTTGCTTCAGTTACTAATTCAGGTTCACTCAAACGATTCCCAAGTTGACACACCCCCGATCTATTTATTGGTCTGAGCAAGTCGGATTGCCAACTATGATGCTGTACATCTACATGTTTTTGTGAGTCATAGGGCCATGCACTTTTCATGTTTCACTTTATTCTTAGTTTCGTTCTTAAATCTCATTCTTTGCCTTGCTTGATGGGTTCTCTCCTGCGTTTTGCTCATTTATGTTTTTTCATAAGAAAAAATTACGATCGACCATTCAACGTTTGGGTGAATAACGGATCAGTGCCAAACATTTTACTTTCCACAAATCACTGCCTAACTTTTTATTAAAGCCCTCAAACAAGCTATCCGTTTAGAGCTGAGAGTTGGGCTGGGCCAGGCTAGTAGGCCTGGGCTTTTACTATTGATGTTTTGGCTCAAAAAGGAAAGTTAGACATTGGTGTCTGCGGGGATCAGAAACCCTTGGGGGTTGGTTGCTGTGACTTTGGGTTCTGTTTTTTCATACTCAGTGGAGAAAAAGGAGTGATGGTGGCTAGCAAACACAAGAATGTGATTTGATTGTCATGCGCACTCATCAAACTGTACAAGCTAAAGCTATAGGTATTCAACTTCAGTTGGAGAGGCATTACTGAAGTTGTTTCACTGCTAATCCAGGTTCAACTTTCAGCTGTTGTTTCAATTTCATTCAAGAGTAAGTCTCATTCGTGAAAATGTCTGGTAGTTAGATTCACATAAAAATGGACTTGCTTTCTGTGTGGCTTTCTTGTGTTTTTCTTTTTTTCAAATCAAGATGTCGAGATTCTTGTGAGATATTCTTGTGTGGTGAGCACAAGTAAAACTCAAGAAGGCGTAAAAACCTTGAAAAATGTTTGCAGAGACAAAGAATTATCCTTCACAAGAAACTTCAGATATTGTCAACATGAGAAGGGAAATAATGAACTGTGAAGATTCTGAAATAAACAGGAATATCGTGTTGGAGCTTTGCTAGAAATCTAGATAGCGCACAAACGAAAATGCAGAAATTTGAAAGAAGCATTCATGATTCATGTGTTTCAAATAGGACGGAAGTAGAACCTGTAGAGGCGACCGCCGACTGAATGTCGGCGGCTGTAGGAAGAACGGCTACAGTCCCCATAGAGTCGTTCCCCTGCGGAGGTAGCGGCGACGGCGGCGGCAATGGGTTTCTCTCCTCAGCCATAGCAGCCCAGTGATGGGGACAGGCAATTCACGTATGGCTAAGGGGACCGATTATCCAGACGGTAAAAACTGAATGTGTCTCACACCATCACAAGACACAAGTATTTATACTTAAGGGTCCGAAACGGATATGGACCCGTATCGACGCATGACTATCCAGATGGGGAAATCCCAACAATCTTCCACTAGTCCAAGTCGATATCAAGGGTAAACAAAATGAATGGATTAGCCTTAAAATCCATGCCAAGGTCCCACCTTGTTGTCTTACAAAACTTCTCAACAAACAAATGAGAATACAAAATAAATAGACAACAAACTTAATGAGAATCAACAAACTGTATGCATAATAGTGTGTTTACATTAAACTACACAAACCCATCCTCTTAACATGCTCAAAGAACATACCAGATGCTAGCGCTTTAGTAAGAGGATCTGCAATCATATTTGTAGTTCTAATGTGTTGAATACACACTAGTTGATTCTCTGTCCTTTCCTTAACAACAAAATACTTAAGTTCCATATGCTTACAAGAAGTAATACTTTTGTTGTTGTTGGAAAAAGACACTGCAGCTTCATTATCACAGTGAACCTTAAGTGGTCTATCAATGGATTCCACTATCTTGAGCTGTGAAATGAAGTTCTTTATCCAAATTGCCTGTAATGTAGTCTCATATAATGCAATGAATTCTGCTTCCATGGTGTGAGCAGCAGTCACAGTCTGCTTTTTGCTCCCCCATGAGATGGCACCTCCTGATAGAAGGAAAACAAAACCAGTAGTAGACTTTCTACTATCGGTACATCCTCCAAGATCGGCATCAGAATAGCCAATCACTTCTAAATGGTCCACCTTGCGATATGTCAACATGTAATCTTTTGTCCCTTGCAAGTATCACATGACTCTCTTTACGGCCTTCCAATGTGTCATGCCTGGATTAGACTGAAATCTACCAAGCATGCCAACAGCAAAGGAAATGCCAGGCCTAGTACAAATCTGCGCATACTGCAAGCTGCCAACCGCAGATGCATATGGAATGTTGATCATTTGTGCCTTTTCAAATTCGTCCTTTGAACAATCATTTAGGCTCAATTTATCCCCTTTAGCTATGGGTGCCGAAATAGGAGAACAATTTTTCATCTCATATCTTTTAAGAACTTTATTGATGTATGCTGATTGGGAGAGACTTAAAACACATTTAGATCTGTCTCGACGAATCTCAATGCCAAGAACAAATGAAGCCTCACCCATGTCCTTCATCTCAAAATGAGATGCGAGAAAATGTTTGGTTTCTGTTAGCAATTGAAGATCATTTGAAGCAAGCAAAATGTCATCCACATATAAAGTCAAAATTATGAACTTACTCCCACATGTCTTAAGATACACACATCGATCAATGATGTTTTCTGTAAACCCAAAAGTCGTAATGACTTCGGAAAACTTAATGTACCATTGACGTGAGGCCTTTTTAAGTCCATAAACCGCTTTATTAAGCTTGCAAACCAAATGATCTTTACCACTCTCAGAAAACCCTTGAGGTTGATCCATATATACATCTTCATCCAAATCACCATTCAAGAAAGCCATTTTCACATCCATCTGATGTAGCTCTAAGTCAAAATGAGCTACAAGTGCAAGGACAATCATCATTGACTCTTTAGCAGAGACAGGTGAATATGTCTCATTATAGTCAATGCCCTCCATTTGTGTGAATCTTTTAGCAACCAATCTTGCCTTGTATCTCTCTATGTTGCCTTTAGAGTCCCTCTTGGTCTTATAGACTCATTTACATCCTACGAGTTTTACTCCTTCAGGCAACGACACAAGGCTCCACGTCTGGTTTTTAGCCATAGAGTCAAGCTCTTCTTTCATGGCATTAATCCGGTGCCTATATTGTTTGCTTTCAACGGCTTCAATGAATGTGAAAGGATCATCATCAACATCTATGAAATCACTAGGCTCTTATAGGTATACCACATAATCTGATGATATGGCAGATCTCCTGGCCCTTGTAGATCTACGAACATGTAATTGATCATTTTCAATTTGTATGTCCACATCTTGTTTGTGTTCATTAGTATGATCTACAATTAATTTATCTGGATCTGATGCATTGCCTGTATGATTTGCATTCATGTCATCCTGGGAGACAACATAATCATACACGTTTATATTCTCTTTATCAGGTCTACTTTCAGTATCCTGTATTTCCTCAAAATTGAGGTTTTGTAATGCATCTAACCCAAATGAGTCATCTTCCAGAAACTTAGCCTTATTTGTTTCCACAATATGTGGTGTATGAGATGGACAATAAAACCTATAGCCTTTCGATCTTTCTGGATAACCAATAAAGAAACCATTGGTTGTTCTAGGATCAAAGGCTTTTATGTAAGGGTTATACAATTTAGCTTCAGCAGGACATCCCCATATGTGCATATAAGAAAGAGAAGGTTTCCTACCTGTCCATAACTCGTAAGGAGTTGTGGGAACAGCCTTAGTAGGAACTCTATTCTGTATATGCACTGCTGTCCTGAGAGCTTCACCCCACAAGGTTAGAGGGAGAGTAGAGTAATTTAACATAGCTCGAACCATTTCTTTAAGCATACGATTTCTCCTTTCAGCCACACCATTTTGGTAGGCACTGCCTGGCATGGTGTATTGAGGCACAATGCCTTCTTCCTTTAGAAATCGCGCTAATGGTCCCTCCCTTTGCCCCATCTCAGTAAACCTACCATAATATTCACCACTTCTATCTGATCTGACTATCTTGATAACCTCACCGGTTTGTTTCTCTACTTCTTTCTTATATTCTTTGAAAACTTGACACACATCAAATTTTTCAAAGATTAAGTAGAGATACAAATACCGAGAATAGTCATCTATAAAAGTGACAAAATATTTTTTGCCTGTGTAACAAGGAGGGAAAGGTCCACAAACATCTGTGTGAACAATTCCTAATCTTTCAGTACATCGCTCGGCACCTTCTTTATATATGTTAGTTTGCTTTGCCTTTATGCAATCTACACATATGTCATTATCTGTAAAATCAAGAGATCGTAAGATCCCTTCATTTATGAGTCTCCTTATTCTCTTTTCAGAGATATGACCCAAACGGCGGTGCCATAGCATGTATGAATCATCTTTTATGGTACTACGCTTATTGCCAATTATATTATGACTAGAAACCAATGATTCAGGAGATTGGATCTTCACATTTAACTTGTATAAACCATCACACAAAATAGCAGAACCAATTTCAACAAGATCTTTATAAATCAACATTTTTGAATTTTCAAACTTTAAACAGAAATCAAATTTGTCCAGTCTTGATACAGAAATTAAGTTTCTACTATATGATGGAGCAAAGAAAACATCATGAAGATCCAAAACAAAGCCAGTATCAAGCCTAATCTGGCATTCTTCACATGTGAGCGCATTTTGTTTCCTGAGAAAATGCTCATCTCATGTGTTGTTGGTTCTCTTTTGCTCAGAAAGTCCTGTAAATTATTGGCAATATGCACAGTAGCACCAGAATCAATCCACCAGCTATTAATAGGAACATGTAACATATTACTTTCAAGTGAAACAAGTGACATGTTACCTTTCTTCTCTAACTAATTCTTGTACTTGATGCAGTCTGACTTCTTATGCCATTTTTTCTTGCAAAAGAAACACTTTATAGGGGCTAAGTTAGTCTGCGCAGTTTGAAAAGCAGTTTGTCTTGTTGACTTCTTCTTGGCACTCCTTTTCATTGAACTTTTCTTTATGCCAACTTTACCAGCCCCAGAGTAAGAAACCATATGTGCACTTTGTAACTTCTCACCCTTCATTCTTTCCTCCTCTTCAACACACTTAGACATCAATTCATTGAATGTCCATTTAGTATTATGTGTGTTGTAACTGATCTTAAAAAGAGTGTATTCAGCTGGTAAAGAGATCAAAGTAAAGAATACCAAGAATGATTCAGAAATAGTCAACTTCATGTCATTCAATTAAGAAGCAATGTTCCTCATTTCTAACATATGCTGGCGAATGTTACCCCCTCCTTGATATTTCATAGATATTAACTTTGACATTAGGGTACTGGCTCTGGTTTTATGAGAACTGACAAACTGAGCTTCAACTGCATCCAAGAACTCTCTCACCGATCTACAAGGTGGGATAGCACCACGTATGTTCTTAGCGACCCTTGATTGCAAAAGCAACAAGCTTAATCGGTTAGAACGCTCTCACTTGTCAAAATACACTATTTCATTATGTGTACTTTCTGGTGTAAGAGGTGGTGGCTCAGGTCGCCTCAAAGTCATGTCCAGATCCATATACCCCAATGTAAACACAACGTTTTCTTTCCATTCAGCATAATTCGAATCATCAAGTAAAGGGATAGAATTTGAGCCATTAAAATAAATAGAACCAGGCACTGCAGACAACAAAAGACATCTATAAGTTGACATGCATTATATACTATATGGAACAGTAAATCAAATAAAGGCTCTTCATGTCTACTATTTCCAAGACAAATACCAGGGGTCATTAGGATACTACTTTGGTAATATACCTAATACGCACATGTATTCCGTCTTAACTTTATCTAGTAAAACTAAGAAATGTAAATCCAAACTATAGTTAAGCATAACACCTTTGGGTGTAAAATGACAGAACTATGTAAGTATCTATTTTCCTATTTTACTCTACTTATTCTCCTGAACATAACACGCTACCTTTGGGTAATTATGCTACTTCAAATGAGAATAAGTACAACACGAAACACTAATGTGCCTTTAAATCATGCGTAGTCACTTTAGTGAGGTATGACATGATTTAACTAATCATATGCTCTTTACATTAGCGTTATCGTACAACTTTATGATCATGCAATAAAATTTAACTTTAGCATAATCCTAAACAAAACATGATACAAAAACATAATATGTCACAATAACACATTTAAAAATGAAATACATGAATCACATGAATCATTTCTACATAATCAACTCAATGCTATCTAAATTATTCATTAAAGCTCCATAAAACATAATGAATTGGTCCCGTATCGATCTAAAATGATCGAACCAATCCATTAAACACCTTAAATGGGCATAAAAACACATATACTAGCTTCCTCTAGCTTAGAACCGGTCATGTATCAGTCCTAAATGGACCGAACCGGTGGAAAACTAGATGACCCGGTCCGAAAAGGGAAAGAACCGGTCTCAAACAACTCTGAATCGGTTTGAAAAAGCCTGAATCGGTTTTGAAACTGAATGAACCGGCCTAAAAATCAACTGAACCGGTCCAGAAAAGATCTGAATCGGTCCCAAAATGTTCGAACCGGTCTTGAAACGGACCGTATCGGTTCTTATTATAAAAAAAGACCGAACGGATACAGGACCCGACCCGATCCAGAAACTCAAAACGCAGGCGGAAGTCGAGCGGAAAACGAATTTTTTTTTTTATAATCTTTATGTATCCGAGTCGGGTCATACTGACCCGACCCAGGTCCGACCCACCCGCTCAACTGCGCGAGCGGTTTCGGGGAAGGCCGAAATGCCTCCCACCGCCGCTGCCCTAGCCTGACGGCAGAGGCGATGGGGGCGCCACAGCCGGCCCTCCCACCGGCCGTGGGAGGTTTCCGGCGACACCGCCGGCCACTCCCAGTGGCAGGTGGACAAGAACGCCCCCCCCCCCCCCCTCCTTCTTTGATGTTGTAAACAGAAAACGAAGGGGGAGGCGTTGGGCGATCCTCATTCCCGTTCCCCCTTTTCTGTTTTTCGTGGCTACCCAGACGCAAGGGAGCCGTCGGGGAGGGGGTCGAACCAGGATGGGCTGGAGGCCGTCCGACGACAAACGCTTGCCCACAACCGACTGTCCCTATCCCTGTTCGTGTCCCTGCGGCTGCAATGGAAGCCGACGGCTTCCATCACCCACGCGATGGAGGCCGTCGCCCTCTTTCCACATTTCTGCCCTATTCTCTTTGCGTGAAAACAGAATGCAAAGGGAAACGCGCAGCGGTGCGTAGTGTGGGCCCATAACCCATTGTTGGAGCTTTGCTAGAAATCTAGATAGCGCACAAACGAAAATGCAGAAATTCGAAAAAAGCGTTCATGATTCATGTGTTTCAAATAGGGCGGAAGTAGAACCTGTAGAGGCGACCGCCGACTGAATGTCGGCGGCTGTAGGAAGAACGGCTACAGTCCCCATAGAGTCGTTCCCCAGCGGAGGTAGCGGCGACGGCGGCGGCAATGGGTTTCTCTCCTCAGCCATAGCAGCCCCGTGATGAGGACATGCAATTCACGTATGGCTAAGGGGACCGATTACCCAGACGGTAAAAACTGAATGTGTCTCACACCATCACAAGACACAAGTATTTATACTTAAGGGTCCGAAACGGATATGGACCTGTATCGACGTAGGACTATCCAGATGGGGAAATCCCAACATATCGTTGTTGGAAGGACCGGGAAAGTTTCAAGATGCCCTGATCAAGTAGATCTGAAGTTTGGAAATTGATTCTTGTTGGAGAAATCATGATCTTCCCAATAAAAGCCATGAGTTGAAAAAGTGAATGAAGCTTTGTTTGCACTTTGACTGTCTTATTAAGTGCATGGAAAGGGGAGGTGACATAGAGAAGAATGATAAGCAGTCATGAAATAATTTTCAGGAAGGTGAAAATAATGTTGTTTTTATGTAACTACTTTTTGTTGGGTCTTGCCAACCCCACCTTACATTGTTAAAGATAAAGACAAAAAAGAATGGACAAGGACAAAAAAAAATGGAAAGAGAGAGGTCAAGTGGAGCAATGCAGTCTACGAGTGACGAATGGAGATATTTCCGTGACTCTCCAAGAGCAGCGCCAAAGATGTCTGGAATCATCAGACCAGCCGGAATCCTCCATCGGTGGGACTGAACTCCCAACATCATCGGTGAGACTGAACTCCCAACAACATCCAACGGTGCAACAGTTTGAAGGACATCATGATCTTATATTGGGAACGGCAGGCCATTACCAACTGTAATGGCGGAATTTGGGGTGCGAGAGTGGAACAGTTCCGGCGAAGTGATGATTTCCATTTCGTTGATGAAGGCAAAAGATTTGGTGGCACTTGGTGATGGGATGAAGGAGAGGGCATTCTGGAGTCGAGGCCATGGTTGAAACTTGAGAGAAGGATTGGAGTACAACCGCAAAAAGTGGTGACCTGTCGATAGCCCGGTGATGGTGGTAATTGAAGCAGAGGAGGAGGTGAAGACGTGGGTGGCGGTGGTCTGCTGCTTCTACAAGGAAAGAAGATGTTGGGACCGAGCTAGGAAAAAACTGGGCATTGGAGTTGTTGATCACCTTGCCGAAGCAGAGATGTCGACAGTGGCGGAGGGAGGGGGGGGCCCGCCTGGGCCATGGCCCTACCCCAGGCGGAGGAAAAAAAAAATTTAATTATAAAAATTTAAAAATTTTATTAATTCTATGTAGTATTCAGATCCGGGTTCAAATTGGCCCCACCCCTACCCGGATCCAACTCCAACTCCATGGCCCGCCCCACTTTTGTTTGCCCTAGGTTTTCAAAAAAGAAAAAACGCACGACTGCACGAGGGAGAGAAAATGAGAGATAAAGAGAGAAGAAGAGGGTCTGCGAGTGATAAAGAAAAGTAAAACGAGTGAGAGAAAAAGGGAGCATCGACTACCGCACTGAAGAAGGTCTGCAGCGTGAAAAGGAAGAGACAAGAGGCGCTGAGCACGGCTGCACGAGCACGCTGGTCGCTGCTGCCTGCTGGCTTCAAGAACAGGTGGGGCCATTTCCTGACTTTCTTCTCTGTTCATTTTTGTTGCTTAGTGAAATATGGTGGGGCCGTTTTTTTCATACTTTAGTTTTTGTGTTCCTTTTTTGTTAACCTTGTTTGTCATTTTTCTTTTGTCTATGGTGGACCGTGGGTTTCTAATTTCTATTATGCACATTATTTATTTTTTAACCTTGAATCTTAATCGTTCACAGTTTCATCCTTTTCCATGACTTTTCCTGCCGTGATTTATTTTTCCTAGTCTTAATTTCTAGGATTTTGACGTTTTGGGAACACAATCTTAACGTGGCTTGGCAGATTTTTCTCTACATCCACGAACTGTTTATGGGCTTCAATGCTTCATTGATGGCTGCCATTCTCACATGTTTTTTACTTTGCAGTCTTGTTTTCAGTACCCAGTACCCACGACATTCTTTTTACTTTAAGTGGGATTTGGGAATACCCCATACAATCACATAAATAGATAAAATTAACATTGGAACTTCCTTATAAAGGGGACTTGCAGCAATTTGTTTTAAGTCAAAGGAAAAAGAAACGTTGCATTTTCCACTTCTGTGAATTGAGGAGGAAGAAAAGTTGCTTGAAATTTCAGGAGGAAGACAAATCAGCAGGCTGCCTCTCTAGTTGAACATGATTTTTTTTTCTTTTTAGTTTGTGTTTCTAAAAATTGTTATAAACTATGTATTCTGTCACTAAAAAAATCATAGGCAAGCAATTGTCATCACTATTTGAAATAGGAGAGTAGCAGCGAAAGAACTTGTTGATTGGCATCTGTAGGAATTTATAAAAGTAGCTTCATAAAGGCCTAAAATCATTCTTTGTTTTATTTTTCAGACTTTACTCCACTTGTGGTAATTCGAAAAGCAAGTTAGCGAGGAGAGAAAACAACTCTTCATTGTTCTACATAGTGCAAGAGGTTCAACAGGTAAATTTTCTTTATCTATTGTTTATAAGGTGGTTGATTTTAAATTCCTGCTTTTCACAAGTTAAAATTTGAGTACTTTCTTCGTTGTGTATAAATCTTACTGTCTATTTTAAATTTCAGATTTTTTGTGTTAGCTTATTGAGAAAATGAAGAAAAGTATACAACATTATTTCAAAAAGAAACAAGTTATTGATCAAGTGAGAGAAAACCAAGAGGGAGAAAACCAGGAGGGAGAAGACGAAAATGCTGGTTGTTCTAGTCCAAAAGCTCTTGATGTGGTTCTTTTTGACTCAGATTATCCACCTTTTAAGTATTCAAAAATTGAAACTCTAGAAAGCATCGTGCGTGATCCAGGGTTGCGACGTCCTATATGGGAGATACCAATAAATAAGAGAGATGAAGTTAGGCGAGCATATATCAATTATGGGTCATATCAGCATAAGCTTCATAGATATCCAGTGTCAGGTTCTTCAAGTCATCCTCGTAAATTTCAAAGTTCTTGGTTTCAAAGATTTCCATGGTTAGAATATTCTCCAAAGACAGATAGTGCATATTGTTTACCGTGTTATCTTTTCAGTACTCCACATTCAAATGACAGTCCATTTATTACTGAAGGATTCAGAGCTTGGAAGAGGGTGGGTGGTAGTGAGAAAACATGTGCTTTTCGTAGTCATGAAGGGACAAGTCAAAATTCGCCTCATAATATGAATGTGCGAGCATTTAATGACTTAAGTCGTCAAAGCGTACACATAGATAAAATGATTGAAAAGCAAAGTTCAGAGCTTGTTTACAACAATCGTTTGAGATTGAAGGCATCTGTGGACACAGTTCGTTGGTTGGCGTTCCAAGCTTGTGCTTTTAGAGGCCATGATGAAAGTTCAAGTTCATTAAATCAAGGTAACTTTATTGAGTTCATTAAAATTTTAGCTAATTATAATGACAAAGTTGCACAAGTTGTTTTGGATAATGCCCCCAAAAATGCTAAATATACATCACCAACAGTTCAGAAAGAAATTTTGCATGTTTTTGCAAGTAAAGTGAGAGCTAAAATTATAGAAGAAATTGGTGATGCTAAATATTGTATTATTATTGATTAAGCTCGAGATGAGTCCAAGAGAGAGCAAATGGGTGTTGTTCTTAGATTTGTTAATAAGCAAGGTCAAGTTCAAGAGCGATTTTTAGATGTTGTGCATGTGAGGGATACTACAGCAATTACATTGAAGAATGCAGTTTTCACTTTGTTGTCTCAACATAATCTCAGTATTCAAGATATACGAGGTCAAGGATATGATGGTGCCAGTAATATGCGAGGTGAATGGAATGGATTGCAAGCATTAATTTTGAATGAATGTCCTTGTGCATATTATGTTCATTGTTTTGCTCATAGATTACAACTTGCACTTGTTGCAGCTTCAAGAGAAGTTGTTGATGTTCATAGTTTTTTTGAACAGTTGACATATATAATTAATGTTGTTAGTGCAAGCAGTAAACGCAATGATGAATTGCACGAAGCTCAAGCAAACGAAATTGCATTTAGAATTGCTACAGATGAACTTCAGACAGGAAGAGGACTTAATCAAATTGGATCACTACAACGGTCTGGTGATACTAGATGGGTTGGTTTGTGCAACTCAATGAAGAGCATTCAATTCAAATACTATTAGCATGAAAAACTAGTATTTGTGGCCATTAAAATTTACCAATTAGTTATGAAACTATTAAGAAGCTAGAAGCTAGATGTTTTTTAGTCGACGAGACAAAAATATACATATATATATATATATATATATTTAAAGAAAAGAAAGTGCTGAGATTGCTAATATTACTCGATTGCACTTTGGAGATTCTGAAATAATCAGGAATGTCGTTGTTGGAAGGACTGGAAAGTTTCAAGATGCCCTGATCAAGTAGATCTGAAGTTTGGAAATTGATTCTTGTTGGAGAAATCATGATCTTCCCAATAAAAGCCATGAGTTGAAAAAGTGAATGAAGCTTTGTTTGCACTTTAAGTGCATGGAAAGGGACGAATTAAATTAGTAATTTGGATTGATATTGAAATGGCTGTGGTTATGTATAAGCATAGGGGATGGTGACATAGAGAAAAATGATAGGCAGTCATGAAATTATTTTCGGGAAGGTGAAAATAATGTCATTTTTACTTAACTACTTTTTGTTGGTTCCCCCACCCCACCTTACATTGGGCCTGGGTTTCTGGTGTTGCGCCCAGGCCCAGGTTTCAGTGTCGGTCTGGCCTGAGCCTTCAGGTGTCGGGCTGGCCTGAGCCTGATTTTTTATGCCCAGGCTTAGATGCTAGGTTTGACATACAAGTTCAAGATGGGTTCTATTGGTTCAAAGAACTATGTCATTATTATTCAAACTAAATAGTTATTGATTTTCTCATGAAATTAAACATATGGGTTTTGATTTGCATGAGAAAATCAATAATGTGATGCCAAATAATAATAATAACCCAATGACTTCTACATTTGGATTTGATAGGCTTTCAGTAACCAGCCGCTACTATGATAAGGGAGACATTGGCATGCACAGCATATAGGATTTTTCCCAGCAGCTGCTCTTTCTCTGGTTCTTCAAATCTCATGTTACAGTTTCTTTCTTTGTTTTATTAATATATTCTGCCATGTTTGTTGTGTAACTATTGTTTCCTTGTATCCCCACTCAAGCTGAATGCCAATACACCAGAGTCAAGCTCGAGCTCAACTCTATTCAGAAAACTCAAGTCGAGCTCCATGTAATACAATACTACTCATTTAACTCATTTATATTAAGCATGTCCCATTTTTTTAACTCATTAACTCGTTTAGTCGATACTCGTTATATTTAGCATCCGTTATGTAGTTGAGCCGAGTCAAGTTTAAACGAATCTAATTCTTACAACTCAAACTCAACTCATTTAACACTTTGAGTTTACAACACTTTGAGTTTACATGTGAGCTCAAGCTCAACTCATTTATAAATGAGTCTAATTCGAGTTAAGCTGGCTCGACTCGTGATGCAGCCCTAAATGTCAAAGTCCAAAGGGCTACATTTAGTTTGGTATGCAGATTCACACATTGTGTGACTGCTAGAGGCTTTATTTGTAGATATAAGCAAGTATCGGGTACTCTATCCAATCGGGTGCCCAAGGTTAATTTTTATGAACTATTTTGTAGATATAAGCTATTTATGTAACTTTTGGAGTTGATTTATTTGTTTCCCAAAAATTCACAAAATTTAGATATTATAAACCACAGGCAAAAAAGGTGAAAGTCGAATGAGCAAATGTGCAGCCCGGGTTAGAAGCCTCACCTTCCCTTTCTGTTCTTCTTGTAAGAGCATGCACTCGGGGGAGTGGGAGGGGGTACTGTGCTATTTCGCTTCGTCTTGCCTCTATCGACGCAGAGAGAGAGAGGGGAGAGGGAGAGAGAGAGAGAGAGAGAGTGTGTGTGTGTGTCGTAGGTAGAAAACCCCCATTGGTGCTGCTTCGTCGGTATTACCGTCCATGGCGGACGCTGATACTAAACCGAAGCAGGCCAAAATAGTAAAGAAAGAGAAGGTTGAGGTGCAGGAGAAGAAAGTAGTCGCCAATGGCGGGAAAAAGGAGGCTTTCTCCAAGACTGTTAAAGTGAAGAAAGAAGAGAGGACCACGTCTGGAACACTGAATGATGGCAAGGTTCTCTCATTTTTCTTGCTTTAAGATCTCTTTTTGGGTCGTCGACTCTTTCGCGGTTCTGTGTTCTTTGTCTTCTTACTGATTTGGGGATCGACCGTCTTTCTTTCGGTCCATCTAATTAGAATGTTCCTGTGGTTGAAGGTGAAAAAGAAGTCGACAACTGTGGCGACGAAGAAGAAGAAGGAAGTTGCTCGGCAGAAGGTGAGCGAGAATGGGAAGGACAGGCAGAAGGCAAAGAAGGTCTATGACTTGCCCGGGCAGAAACATGACCCACCCGAGGAGGCAAGCTTCTGCTGAGGAATCTGATTTTGTTTGATGAGCTCTTCGTGGCATATATAGTTTTTTTGTGTGTTCGCCTTGACGGTTCTGGTGGATGATGTGTTTCAGAGGGATCCTTTGAGGATATTCTACGAGACTCTCCATGAGCAAGTACCAACAAGCGATATGGCTGCAGTCTGGTAAGAATTCCTTTTAACCCCGCTTTATTTTTGTGTTTGATAATATTTGTAGCGAAACAGCAGTTTCCATGAAGCTTGGATTCTCTATTGGTGAAGGACATAAGCTTCATTTGGTAGATGTCTATATTTCAAGGGCCTTCTATCCAAAAAGTATCTTCTGGTGCTTGTATAGTTTCAGCTTTCAACTTTCACGCAGTAAAAAATGTTTTATAAGTTCCCGGTTGGTCTTTAGCGACAAGAATTGGAGTTCTATTTCCTCCTTAGTCGATGAGTTTGTCTGTCGATGATTTTCTTCTAGGCCTTGCCAGCATCCGCTGATACCAGGAATCCACATAAATTGCACCACTACCTAGGCTTTTCAGGCTTGCTTTGGTTTTAGGGAGTTTGTTGCTGTGTTGCATTCGTATCATGTTTTTGACTAGGCTTAGCTGTGCAACTGATGTGCAGTATTATCCAAATGCTACCATGTCTTTGATCCCTACCTGATCATCTGCTATCTGTTCATTTGGTCATATTTGTAATTCTCTGGAACGAAAGGTCCCTTTATGCAACATAGCGAGAAGATGATTAGTTAACCGAAATCTAGTTTATGCATACTATACCCTATGTCGTTACAAACATAAGAAGGAGCCTAGGCATTTAGAGGTTTTTAGAAGGTTTAAAGTTAAACTCATTTCATAAACGATTTTGCACATCTTTTTAAGGAGCCTTGAAGGTGTGTTCTGCATGAATCATAAATTCATAATGAATACTGGGATTTGGCTCCTATTGCTTTCTTGGCACTAATTTTGAGCAACCTGTGTGCAGATCCGTTCCCTTGGCTAGTTAATAACTTAATATTCATCATGATTTTGTGATCATCCACCAGAAGACCTCAATTACCAGTGTAGTCATTTAATCATCTAAAATTTTCTATTATTTGGAGAATAAACTAGCTTGGTAGGATGGCGCCCTTTTGGCCTCTCTCTCTCTCTCTCTCTCTCTCTCTCTCTCTCAAATGTGCACCCAAATATGAGGACTATGTGGACTAAATATAATTTGTCCGATTAACTTAATTGATGATTGACAAGGTGCCACGTGTAAAGTTAGCAAAAATTTTAGAAAAACCAATGCACATAAATAACTTGATTGGTTGGATAAACTTATAATCAATACACGTAGTCCTCATATTTACTTAGAGCACATATTCCTAGTACTTTTTATGCAAGCATGCAGTAGTGGAGATAAGGGGTTTCCAGAGAAAAGGAAATTAACATTTTGTCAGGTAAGGAACTATAAACAAAATTACTATATACTCTTTAGTCTGGTTTTAGGGGACCAGGGGTTGCGTGTAATATCATGCTGAAAAGGGGGTTCTGATCCCCTTTTCTCATTTTGAATTTTGAAATCAAATAATACCTGACTCCTAGATATGGCTAGTGAGTGCAGTCTTGTGCTCTTGAGCAGGAAGATGCTGATCTGAGGCCGATTTCGTCTGTGGAGGATCAATTCTTCCATGAAAGTAAAGGGTTTTTCCTCATTTATGCGTGGCAGGTTGTTCTCATTGTGAAAGATATGAAATCTTCCATTTTACCGTAAAATTTTTTCTTTCCTGAGAAGTTATGGATTCAAACGACCTCACATCACAATAGTGTGCACTTGAATACAAGTTGCAAATCAGTTAAAAACCACTTGCACCTTCTATAAGCAGTTGACTGCCATGGTATCTCGTAGCTGAAGCATCATTTAACTGAGAGTCTGAGACACATGAGAATGTAACTTTTAAAGAAAACTTTGATAAAATGACAATCTACACAATGATTTGAGTGTCCGAAAGAAAAAAAGAGAAAAAAATAAAGATATTAAGATTGATTACTTTGGGCCTTATTCCTCTGCCATTTGAAGCAAAAGTAGACAACCCTATGTTAATCTCTCTCTCTCTCTCTTTGCATTGTTCTTCTTAATCCAGCATTAATTGTCTGCATTAATCTCCTTCTTTTTGCATTTTATTTTATTCATCATCAATGTACTGCATTGATCTGCCTCCTCTCTACCTCAATATTTTTTTGGCCCATATTATTCTCTCTTTCTCTCTCTTCATAAAGGCAGACCTGGGCACGGCTATGTTTGCAGTCTCCATTTTTTTCGTGTGGTTTTCCCTGCTGCATTTTTTTTTCTGCCGCCAGAAATGCAATTTGGCTTAGGTTAGCAGGCCATACAATTCAGTTCAATCACTGTCGATGTGTGTGTCTATATGTTAGTCACTTTTATGTGTGTTTTTATGTACAGGGAAACTGAATCTTAACAACTAGACTGCTTTGAAATCCTAACAACTGACCAAGTCTATCTATCCTCTTCACTGTTTAGGGTTTAATGGGAGACAAATGGAGATGTTGTTATTGTTGTAGGGTTGTTGGATTCATGATGTAGTTTCCCTAAACAGTTATTAAAATGACCAAAATAATTTGATAAATGAGATCTATATAATTGATTTACCAAACCCTGGAAGCACATCTTCTCATTGTGGAAAAAGGTAGGCCAAAGATATCAAAATTCAATGTCTCGCACTACATTAATATCGATGGGTCAAAAATTCATGATTTTATTTAGAAAAGCGTGATTGGAAAAATAGTTTATAAGAGTAATATGCTGAATCTATTAATACCATTGGATCAAGTGACTCATTGAGTTATAGCATGTGACCCCAGTTACATCCCCTCCAGCAGGTCCTTTTGTTACATTGGTGTTTCTTCACCTCTACCTTGCACAACTAGAAGCATTAACATGAATGATCATTAAAGTGAGCAAGTGAATGATTACTATCAGTTGTTGGAGATCTGGATTACCATGACAGGTGATCCAGTTAGCTGTATAAATAAAAGGCCCTGCATATAGAGACCACCAGATATTAATTGCTGGTGTCCAGGTTAGATTGGATGTTTTATTTCAATATACAGCTCTGTAGCATGATCCCCGTGACAGATGATACTTTGACATTTGAGCATAGTGACCATGGATTGTCTTTGGTTCTGTCAGTCCATGACAGAATTGATATATTTAGTAGTTACCTTTTCTGCTTCTAGTAACCAAGTTTTATGCATCTACCTTTAGGGCAGGAATTCTGCCGAAATATGGAAGAAAGTGGGATTAAGACAAGCCTTATGTCATCGTTGTCTAGATGCTTCTGTCATTATAGTGTTTGTTCCTTATACAATAAATTTGATTGATGCCAAGTCCAGGTTAATGGAGAGAGGTTTGTTGCCAGAAGATGTAGCTAAAATGGTGTATGAGAAAAAGCTAAAAAAGAATATGCAGCAGAAGGTTGGGACACCAGTCAAGACTGCTACAATGAAGAAATCAGTCAAGAGTGCTGTGAAGAAGAGTCCTGCTTCTAACCCCAGCAAGGCTTCAAAGACTGCACCGAAGTCATCCAAGAGGCAAAAGCCAGATACATCTGACAGTGATGATGACTTTATTGTGTCGAGAGTTGTCAAAAAAGCTAGAGCTTGTTAAAATCTTCATGTGTAGGTGCCATTAATTCTCTTTCCACTGATCATTTTTCCTGACAAATTTGGTATCTTTAAATTTGACAGTTAAAATTTAGAACACATTTTCACTTAGTTTTAGTGCTTTATTTGCTCCTCCCTTGGCCATTTTTATGTACAAAACCTGGAAGCAGCTGATGAAATTTGATCATAATTCCAAACTTCCTTTTGGATCTTTTACCAATATATAGCAATCTATTGAGCTTTATATGCATCTTCTTGTTAGGATGTGGAAGAGTCTTCATTTCGTGTATTCTGCAGCCTGTATGCCTGGTTCAGTTTTTTTCTTTTTTTGGCATTTCAGCGCTGTGTGCATCTTGGTAATGGGATGTAGAAGAGTGATGATATTGCTCCTTTTCACATTGCTGCTTTTATGCATGTTTCAGTTTTTTGGCATGTCAGTGTCTTGGCATTATGCTATGCAGAAGAGTGATACCTTGGCGGCTTGGTCATTTACATTATGCTGCTTTTGTGCCTGGTTCCATCAAGCATTACAGCTTTTTGGGAGTGATATAGGTTCTTTCAATTTATTGGCTTATGCTCGGTTCAGTTCTTTTGCATCTGCTATTCCTTCCATCTTTCTGCTTATATGCCTGGTTTACTCTCTTGGCATTTCAGTTTTTCGGGAGTGTGATCTTAGTTATTTGCAATGTTTTAAATCCCAATGGCTCTCGACTCGAATCGTCTGTTTTTCACTCATGACTCGGTGAGGCAACTCATGACTCTGGCTAGGTTTTCGTAACTGCTTTTTTGAAAGAAAAACAATGTATAACCTGTCATTTGGATATAGAACGGTTGTACAATGACATGATTATGTTTATTAACTCAGAAATAATTCATGTAAACTAGCAACTAAGTTATATTTTCTCATGTGATAACTAGAAACAAAGCAAGTAAGCTGTTGATGCTAATTCATAGAGCTTCAACAAAACTGAGTAGCACGAATAATCATATAAATGAAAAACATTTCAACAAAAGATAAGCATTAAAATCAATATATTTAACATTTACAACTGTCTTAAATAGTTGACAAACTCAGCTTGTATGAATATGTTATGTAAAATTAGAAGTCCAAAGTAAAGAACCCAATGTTTTGGAAATGGAACTAAATAGATACCATACTTGAAGTGAAGCCTAATCAGCTTTTGCTTTTCATTTGTAATATGCGAATTAATAAATGAGCAGCACTTTAAAACTTTATATTCCAATAGGTTAGAATATTCAGGTAAAAAAATAAGTAATTTGAATAGTTAGTAACAAATCATTTTGTTGATTACAAAATTCATAGCTTTTCACTAGATTGCATCGAGTCCAAGGAGTTCTGCCCAAGTCATGCCAAGTTTCAATCCTAAACCAGCTCCCGTGATGTGTTGACCTGGTAAGGGATCGTTTCCAGCCGAGTCAACGAGTTGACTCCAGGAGTTCTCTGCTGGTTTTATTCGTTTGGCCTCTAGATTTTGCTGGTTTCTTACTTGGTTCAGTTTTTGGCATTTTTTGTTCCTGCATATTCTGCCGTTATGCCTGATCAATTTTTTGTGATTCAACTTTCGGGAGTGATTTTGGTTTCTTGTATTCTGCTGGTTTTGTGCCTGGTTCGTTATTTTTTGGCACAGAGTGAGAGAGAGATCAGTTGCTGCTAATCTTTTGATTCGAGATTCCATGGTGCAGATTACACCAATTTTGAAGCACAAGCGGAACGAGAAAAACGACTTTCCTTGAAACTATATTAACTATATATAAAGAGCCTTCTGTAGTTAGCTGGCTATCTAATATGACTATAGAAATAGTAAGGTTAGTTTGTATAGCAAAGCCAGGCTTGCTCGTTCTGCTCTGCCCTTCAGAAAGCAAAGCTCATTAGCCGGCTTGGAAGCAAGCTACCCAAAGCCTCTCACGACTCACTTTTACGTTGGGCCCACCGCGACAACATGTTGGAAGCAATAACAAGGGCGGAGCCAAGATTTTTTTCAAGAGCGGGTCAAACGGTCCAACAAACTGCAACGAAAAGGGTTGGGTTTTATAGGTTGAATTTAGGTAAGGCCAAACTGAACCCAAATCCAAACAATATATGGACGCAACAAAAAAATTTCAACTTTTTCAATGTAATTTTTTTTTTTTTTCAATTCATTGGGTTGGGGCCATGGCCTAGGCGCCCCTCCCCCCCTCTGCCCCTGAGCCATAAGTTTCCTTGTCGTCCGCCATCAAATCCCAAAGCTCAACCCTGCATAGGCAGTGGAAACTACTAAGCTGGAGTGCAGTAGGGGAGGTGGAATTTCGAGTGGAGCGGCAAAATGCATAGAGATTAGAAAGAACACCAAAAGGCTCAACCCTGAACAGATGGTAGAAACTACCGAGCTAGAGTGCAGTAGGGCACAAGGAATTTCCAGTGGAGCGGTGAAATGCATAGAGATGAGAAAGAACACCAACGGCAAAAGCGTGAAATGCATAGAGATGAGAAATAACACCAACGGCAAAAGCTGGCATCATGGATTATGTCTTAGTTTGCAAATTCATAATTCTCTTTCTGGATGAAAACTTGAAATATATCGACCTTGCAATAGATAATGGCGCTTTCGGTTTATTTAGAAATTCCGGTCTTCCTCGATGACTATCCAAGAGATTCTCTTGGATGAGGAATTATGGGATTTTATGTTGTGCTTTGCTCTTTTATGTTGGCAATACAGTGTTACGGTTCGTGAGATTGTGTTCGACTTCATCTCGTCTTTTGGAAACTTCAACTGATACTGGTAAATAGAGAAAAAGGATAGTTTTTCCCAAGCCCCTATATGCTTGCAATGTAAAACTTTCATGGAAAAGTCGTCATAAAAACCTTCTCTGCACTCACTTTTTCAAGAAGAGGTTTGTCCACTTTCTTGGAAAAGTTTTGTTTGTAAAAGTCTTGAATTTTTTTTTCTTGGTGTTTGAGTCTCATAAAACTTCTCTCTCTCTCTCTCCCTCGGAGATTGTTGATCTCTCTACAGAATTGCATGTTCTTGGTTTAGTGTAAATAAAGTACGGAAATGAAATACTTTGGATCTGATTTTTCTTCCCTCTGTTACGTATATTAATTGTGAATACGGCATAGGTGTCTTCAGGTCATATGCCAAAAATTACTAGAATGGTCGGAAGTTTTTTGAATTATGTATACAACATAGAATAAGTGGTCGTCCAACTTCATTAATTTTTATTAAATGTCTTCTGCATACTTCTTTCTGCCAATTTTATTAGTTAATGTCAGTCCATTGACTTCTAGTTATGTCAACTCACAAAACCTTTGCACGCAGAGAGAGAGAGAGAGAGAGAGATGCATTTACAAATCTTCCCAGCATGTCAAATCCAAAATCATGAGGCATCATGAACTGTTTTCAATAAACAAGCTCTACTTCCAAATATTTTACTTAGCATATGTGAACGCCTTCTTTTGGCAGTTCCCATGGCTCCAAGTTGAAAGTCTTCTGGTAACCGAGGCTTCCTAGAATCACTTCCTCTTGGTTGACTTCAATTTTCCTTTTCAGCAGCTTAAATATCACATTTTCATCATATTTTCAGAATATCGTACTCAATCGTCATCACGTACCCTCCTGAATACAACTGGTCACCAATGACGATAGCTGCATGAAGACCACAGCAACTCTGTCCAAGTTGATAATTCCCTTATCAATGTGCCTTCCTTGAATAGCAAAGCCATAGTTGGCAAACCCTCCTACTCGGATACCAGACTCGGTTGAGTTTTAAAATAACTTGAATTGGGTGAGTCAGGGGCAGAGTCGAGTCGAAGCGGCTGATTCCCGAGCCAACTCACCGAGTCAAGCAACTATGGGCAAAGTTGCCGCAAGTCCCTGTAATATCATGGAGCTCTCTTTCAGAGGTCGTTTGATTTTCATTCGGTGGAACATGAACGACCTATTTCCACACTATTGTCCGGTCCATTCTGTCTGTTGCCTATGTCAATCCAGTGTTTGACTCATGAAATGGTGTTTGGCTCATGAAATATTGTTACATGCTCTTTCAACAGCCAAGAATTTTGCATAGACACAATACGATTTGAGTATGGGTACAATTCAAGTGTGGGTCAAACATTGCAACTTTAGAAAATGTGGGTACGAGAATACTATGTATATGTGCAAATTAAAATCAAATAAAATAAAAAATATTTAAATAAACAAGTAGAATAACCAAAATCATTATATGTTAATGACCAATAACTTTAGAAAACAGAATAAAAACTGAGTTAGAAAAAAAATCAATTAAAATTAACTTGTTTGGATTATCTTCAAGCTAAAAAGTCTCAAAGTACTCAACTTTAGGTTGGCGTGAACTGCCCACGTGACTGAGGCCAAAAGAAAAAGGAGAAATGATAGGGTGAAATGTACTCGGTATTCAGGAATTCCGGTGGCGAGAAACCAATGACACCTCCCACACTGATTGGCCCATTTGTTGCTGCAACCAACTTGTCTGAGATATATTGTTTGAGAATTCCGGTGACCTTCAGCCTTGCCAAATACTTGTTAAGATATTGTTTGAGAATTAAAACAATTTGTTTTGATGAAACAATAGCATTGTTGTCAATCACATTTTGTTCCAGTGACTAAGCTAGCCAATTTCGATTCCAATTACAAGAATTCTTACAAATTCAACTTAAAAAATTCAAACGCTAAATTCACATCCATATGTATAAAATGCAACGATGAATCATGCTTTTTATGTCTTGTATATATGATTTGGACGTCCATCAAATAAAGGAAAACTTCTAGAGAAAAAAAGTCTCATTCATTTGCTCATTAGATCTGTCATCGAAATCCACGTACCAAGTCAAATAATCTTTCTCATCCTAATGACATATAAGCTTGGCCTGCCAATGAAACACATTTTCTATTGTTCAATATGCGGAAAAAGGGGCCCTGGCTAAACCCCTTTCTGTAATTGATTTTATAAAAATGGCGAGGGATAAACGATTTTGGATTATAACAGCGTGGGGTGGAAACAAAATTTGTATAAAAAAATATAGAAGCCCATTGCGCGCACCGCACCTTTCATTTCTCACTCTCGTTTTCTTTCTCCTCTCCGATTCATTGCGTGTGTGTCTCTCTCTCTCTCATATTCTTGGTGTCTCCTTTCCAACCGAGGGTTGCCTCACCTCACCCTCTTTGGCCAGATCCGACGTCCGGCAGCCTCGAGCGGTCTCTGTCCACCGGCAGTCGACTTCCAAAACACAAGCGATGTCTCTGCCCTCTCTCGTATTTATTCTTGTTATTGTGTTGCTTTAGGTTTTTGATTTTCATCTTCTTCTTTCCCTTAGGATTTCTAAGATTTTGATCGACCTAAAAAAAATGCAACAGTCATCTCCGGCGAGGCCTCTGTCGGCTGGCGAGATTGCAGACCGAACAATGATGGCCAAAGCTCGGGTTTAGGCTTTTTTTTCTTTCTATTATTTCTAAATGCACCAAGGGATTCCCTGTCCTAACACTCTAAGAGAGGAACCATTCCCCTCCATACTTAGTGTTTCATGTGCTCATTGTCTATTTTCATTTATTTACTATATAAATACATATATTTCTGTTTCTGGTTTAGGTCTCCTGTAAGTTAATTCAATAGGCCCAACCTTACAGCAACAGCAAATCAGTTGAAGAAAAAGTAAATGAAGTCCAAAAGAGCATGAGAATAGAGGACGGCATAGAGATGATAATCAACTTGTACTTGCTTCATATATGCACAAATATTATCAAAATCAAGTGTTTATGCACTGAGCATATCAAGTATGCAACAAGCACAGTCACCCACATGCTCAACAGAAAACCGTCAAAGTATGTGCTTAGGTTTATCATGTTTTACTACTCATGCATATGAAAATAAACAAAGAGAAGCATCGTACCTATTGACCGAAGGAAGAAACACACGCCCTCCTCTCTCTCTCTCTTTCTCTCGTGCACGTCCCTTTTAATCATTGAAAGTCTCCAAATAACATGAACCATTGCATCGTTTGGAGAAACAGATGCAACGTTTTGGGGGAGGAAGAATATTTCATTCATCACTAAAAATTAATGCATGTACTAATTTTCTTTTTGGTTTTTTGTTTAAGAGAATGGCATAAAAATAGCGGGCGTTATACATGGTGGGCTTGACACTTCTTCTAAGAAGAAGTCTTTCATGTTTTCTTTCAATGATCAAGACTTCGAGTGATGATCCACATGTGATGGACACACTTTTCTAGTTCATCAAGTTAAAAGGTTATCCCAAGAAAAGTGCAGGGTAGCCAAAAACTTGCGGCAATTTTGAACTACCATGGCTAAAACTCAAGAGTCAGGCCGTGATAATCCGCACAGGAGCTACAAATTCTATGTATATGCGCCCTTCATTATGTACATAAAAGCGAAAAAATTGGCAGAGGAGAAAAAAGGAAATACAAACATATGCAGGGCTATGACAGGGGGCTGGTGCTTAAAATCTATTTGCAAGTTTTTCGCTAGTCTTTGTCTTATTTGCCTACCTGAAGGAGACTTACTTCCTGTACTCGTCAGCTTCAATTTTTGTTGTTCTTGTTTCATTCATAAAAACATGATCCGTTCTTCTGTTAACCTGGTCCGCAGATCAATAAAATTGGCGTTCTGGAGTTCTGATTTTAGAAGCCAACATTATAACGACATAGTGGTGATTTTTCTCTTAATCAGTTGTTCCCGATTGTCATGGATTATGCGGAGTTGACGACAGAACAGGTAAAGGATCATTACCACAAATAAGTTCTCTTTGTATGAAAAGATATCACGCTAGAGGAGCACGGATCTCGTGCTTTCTGGGCGGCATGTGTATTGCTTGGACCTAAGCGTATATCATTTTATTATGCAACCATTTTGGCTTCTTGTTGTTGCATTCTCTCATTCCTTAGTTTCCTTTTATCTTACATGTTTTTATTTTTCATTTAATGAGTAACAACAAAATTCCTTTCATATCTTAGTTTGATTTTTTTAAATTTTTAATCAAAACCCTATCATGTTCCTTTTGAACTTTGTTTATTTTTTATGCATCCCAAATAGTTGTTATGACTTCTTTTGCTTCTTTGTTTGCCTACCATGCACTTACTGGAATCCCTCATGATTTTTGCATTTTGCCATTTTTTAAAAATGTTCATTCTTTCATATTGATTGTTTCTGTCAAAATCAATTTCTTTTGTGCATATGGTTTTTCTTTTTATTTTTTCATGTATTTTTTGTGGACATGCTTATCTGATACCATCATTTGTAGCTAAAGTTGATGGAGCACAACTTTGGATTTCTTAATATCTCTTCACATCTTTTCTCACAATTACTTTCTCATTGAGTAGTGTAGCACACTATTTTTAGGAAGCACCTTCCCCCTTGTTGCTATTTTGAGGCTTTGCTCTAGTTTCTACTTGTGACTAGTTTTCTGTACCCTTGTTCGTTATTCACTTTGACTAGATTTCTCTATAGCTTTACATATTCAGGATGCTCTAGCTGAGTTTCTTCTGATACTCATATTCATGGTATGCCATGTTTTAATAGTCTTTCCTGTGCATGTTCGCACATTCGTGTTGCACCCTTGCCTCATTTTCTTTAGTGTTCAGTAATCATAGTTATAGTCGAATAGCTTTCTGACTCAAGTCCATTGTACTTGTCTCATGAACCTATCAAATGTGTAATTTGGGCTTTATCTACAAGTTTATACTCTTTAATTTGGTATGCTGGAATCAGGTTGATTCTCTCTAGGTTATGCCAATAGATTCGCCCCAGATGTGAAATGTTGACCTGTTCAACATGAAAGCTTTATGCTGGCCTTTTACTCAAATGTATTATTGTCATCCATTAAGTGTGTCTACTGTTAACAGCGAAGTTGTTAGTAATCGTTCGTTGGCTAATAATTTTTTACTTTCGGCTTGCTCTCTGGTACGGACTAGTTTCAAAAAACTTGAAATTTTTAATTTTTAGCACGGAAATTCTCCATGTTTTTGTTTTAATTTTTTTAATGCTACCTTGAATTTTGTTCTATATGTATGAATTTTTATTTTTACTATCTTTTAGGGGCCAAATTGAAATTTTTTAGCATGGAAATTCTCCATGTTTTTTGTTTTAATTTTTATGTGCTACCTTGATTTTTTTGATTTTTTTTTATTTTTCTAAGGGTCAAATTGAAAAAACTGAACATGAAACTTTTTTTTCGTATTTTAGTTTTGTTATTTTTGTGTTACCACCTAAGAGGAATAAGAAAAGACTTTTGCTGTTTCAAGTTTGGTCATTTTAAGTATTGTCCTATACTGATGGGAAAGAAGAAGGGATTCCTACTTTTCGATGAAAGTAGGACTTTCAAGGCTATGGCCATACTAGTTAAGTCTTGGCCTTATGCAATCAAAAAAGGTTATGGTGCTTGACAAACCAAACATTGCGACTTGGCATGGGCTGTCCTTTAGATAGACATAAAAACCCCCAAATTTAAGTTTTACAATGTTTCATGCTTAAAATGTACTTTTATTGGGGGTTTTAAGAATATTTTTTTTATATTTGTTGGGTGACTTTAGAAACTTTAAAATATTAAAAGAACTTTAGATTTCAATTTTTTCAATTAGACATGCAGTTTTATCTTGGTAAGTTAAATAAGGTGCCAGTATAATTCTAGAATAATAACATGTGTGCATCTGTGCTTGGTCTAGATGTCTAATTTTTTCAGCTTCACTGTGTGACTCTTAGTGGGAGTGTGTCCTATTTAGCCAGTTGTCTTGTTGCCATACAACGTAAATAAATGGTTTGTTGCTAACTTAATAATGCATGCTTCCACACACAGACAAGCATATGTGAAGAGGAGAATCTGGCAGGATAATTTGCACTTTCACCTAACTTTCTATTAGCTGGTCTTATCTTGAAATTCACAAAGAGACAAATTAACTGCTCATGGTTTGACTTAGGACCACAGTTTGGTTGTACAAAGTTTGATTCAATTGAGTATTACTTGGAAATGGCTGAGAATGTGGAAAACAAATGGACCAAACCTTTCCATGCCGATATCAGGAGTAAGTGCTGATAAAAAAAATGGGGACCCAAAGGACACTTTGTCCAAAATCTTTATCGCTGGACCCTGATTAAATGGAGAAGTAAGCTCTAAAAACCACCTTCTTTTCCTTGGCATTTGTTCATCTCAATAGAGTCTTGGTTGTGTGCTCCTTCTGCTTACCAAAGGGAGAAATAATCCCTCTAGATTATCCTAGGGGCACTAAGATCTGTTCTTTCATACTACCTGAAATCCTGGGGTTATGGATGTATTCCATAAGCCAGCGATACCATGGTCACCTTATTAGTTAACTTGATTTATAAAATATTGCTAAATACTGCCTACATATTGAATGTATTTTTCCCAGTCAATCAGTAAGGTTAGGATCTTAAGTTGTGTACTCCACTTGTATATCTTTGCATATGATATAGAACATTCATCTTGAAGATGGTACTGTGAGGCCTGGGTCTGTTCTGTAATTCTAACAATGGTCCTATGTCATGTTCTTAAGGTTCTCAAGAGGGACATTCCATGGGAGACTTACATGACAACGAAGCTGATCACTGGGACCTGCCTGCAGCTACTCCGTCGTTACGACAAAAGATCTGAAAGCTATCGTGCACAGTTACTGGATGATGTTGGTCTTATTCTTGCTTTTCCAATATTCTGTGTACCAAACTCTAAATAAAGTTTTTTGAAAACAAAATGTATGGTTATGCTGATTATTTTGGGAATGACACTGGTGCTGTCTTCAATAGTAATTTTGACGTATTCACAAAGGCATTGTCACGCCGACTAATAGTCATATGCTTAACTATTTCTACTTTTTAATTGCTTGTTTTAAAAATTAAAGCTGCATTATATTGCAGTTCTTGATCCTTGAACTATTTCCCTAATTTTATAGGAAATACTGATAACTTCTGTTGTGTAAATATCATAATTTGTATGTTGTCCTGCATAATGGGAATTTTTCCAAGCATCTGATACAGTTAACAACGTGAATGACAATTGGCACAGGATGGCCCAGCATATGTCCGTGTCTTCGTAAACATTCTGCGGGATATATCCAAGGTTGAGACCGTTGAATATATTATTGCTCTTATTGATGAGATGCTCACAGGTAATTTAGATCCTTTTTCCATTGAAGCTAGGTAAAATTCTCTTATTAATCTGACATTTTTCTTCTTGTGTATTGAATATACATTTGCAGCGAACCCAAAGCGAGCTAGGCTATTCCATGATGCATCTCTTGCAAATGAAGATCCTTATGGACCTTTCATAAGTTAAGTTTTTACAGTGTTTTGTTTTTTTCTGACAGTTAATATCTGTCTATATGTTCTCTTTTTCATATTTGTAACCTGCCCATAGTGCATGGTAATTGCTCAGATAAATTTATCTGAGATTCTGAATAATAGATACGTTTGTGTATTTACCAGAACACATTTATATTAGGTACGCACATGAATACACTAGGCATATACAAGTATAATATATTCTTGTATATGAGTTGATGTAAATTCTTATGTTGAATTCTTTATTATTTTTATTTTCTTTTATTTTGTTATTTAGTTTTTGCACTGAATGAATTGAGATCAGTCTTACAGCTGTTGGAAGTTTCAATGGCTCAGGCATAGCTGAAGGGCACTTCAATGGCTACGTTGCTATGATGCTATCTCCTTGTAGAGATATATAATGGCCTTCTTTTGTAGTTCATATATTTCATATTAAGATGTAATAAGATTATCTTAATCATTACTTTCTTCTTGTGTTGATTGTATCCATTTGACTAATGCATGTTTTTATAGTCGGCTTTACCTATTAGGAATTTATTCCTCATTCAGTTGAAAAAGCAACTCTTATAAATAATTTCTACTAATATAGATCTCAAGAGAAAATAGTCATATGATGTTGTTGTTATACATAAATTTAAATCAGATGTACTCTCTCTTACATACTTACATTCAGATAATTTTCAAGCCTACTTATCCGTGGAATCTTGTTCATTTTAATATCCTAAGAATATGATTGAGCGAAACAAATGTAGCCACTTTCTTTTTGGATTAGCAAGCTATAATTAGGTGGAGTCCTACTAGTAATAAGAATTTTTAGTATTTAAAAAAAAATGATATTTAATTTTAAGAACTTCAAAAATCTATAAACTTTAAAAATTCAAAGATATATATATATATATATATATATATATATATATATATATATATATATAGATCATGAAATAACTTAGATTGTGAGTTATTAACCTGGCCTCTTGTTGAAATTGTTTTATACAAAGAAGTTAAGTTGCTAATTGATAAAATTAAAAGAGAGAAGGTGTTAATCTTTGTATTATTATTAATGAGAAATGAAGAGGTTAAGGCTTATTTTTTGTTTTTACTCTTTGGATTGTTCCTTCTGTGTCTTTGTAACTGTCTTGTTGTGTAATAAAAAGTTAGGGCCTCGCACAGGTTTGCATCAAGAGAGGAAGAGAGCGATTGTGAAATAGAGATCGGCTTCCCTAGGGATTTCTATCTGTTGACAACTAAATTCGCAAACTGGACATTCTTTTGATAATTTTCACGTGTGCCATGTATGTCACATTTTCCGACAACTCAGATGTCCCCGTTAAATGCTAAAGTCATGAAAGTTAAGAGGGAAATTCCTTTTTCAAAAGTTACAGAGCAACTTTAATGTAAAATTACACCCGATCCAGTTGTAGTGAGTAGTGTAATATAGAAACTGATTGGTCTTCCCCAAGTTTAGTGTGCCCTTGTAATGCCCCAGGTTGGAGAGCATATTTTCCTTATCAAATCCGATGGTGTAGGTACGTTCAGCACAGTGTTTTGTTCAATATCATGCTTTGGGTTTTGGCTTTTGCAAATAAATTTATAAATCATGAAGTTTTGATGCATTGTGACCCATTCATTTTTTTTATTTCTTTAATTTCCCATCTTACACATTGAGATGGTGTGCTATAAACTTTATTCTTTTAAGTAAGCTGTTAGATCCCATCAGTTGTTTTGGTCATGCAACAATTTGATTTAATGGTTTTGAATTTTTGAGGTAGGGCATGTGGGGGCATTGAAAACTTGGTTTTTTTATTAGCAAAGTTTTTAATCTGGGTGAATTGCAATTTTTTCCTTGAGAAACCTCAGAATTCAAAAAATAAAAAAAAAAAAATAGAAAATTTATGAATTTCGAGTTTTGTACTAATTTTCTTACGAAAGTATTGGTACAATCCAGAATAGCTATTTAAATGATAAAATATACCCAAAAAATTCACAGTATATAATTAAAACATTATTTTTCTGAGTACAAATAATGCAATGTTTTTGTTTTGATGTTCTTTTTTCACATTTTTTGTTCTCTCTTATTTTTCTAACACAATATTTGAAGAAAATGGCATATTTTCTTATGATGATGTATAAACTGGATTTGGACTTTTGCCAGTCCTAACAGCCTTGACATCTGAGTTGTACTTCTCTTCTTATTGCATGCTAAAATACGAGCGTTCAAGTTATTTTTTCTAAAAAAATTGATATTTCTATTTTCTACCATCAAAATTTTGATATTATAAAAGCCTTCATTTTTCTGTTATTCAAAACATTGTTAAAGTAAAAAAATTACCAACCTAATATACGTTTCTCACCAAATTACTGTTTCAGACTTTCAGTGGTCTGGTTTTTGTCTCTTGCTTAAGTGAACTGACATTGACCACTTTTGCTATATAGGAGAGGATTTCTCTAGGCATCTTGAGCTCCATCCAATCATTGCCACCCAATGCAATGCATCGAGAAATGTGGTGTGAGAGTCCAGAGGATTTCTCCATCTAAACTGGGTTGGAGAAATCCACAAATAATATATATATATATATGTATATTATTTGTGGATTTCAATATATATATTGAAACTTTGTGGAAGTTAAAATATCCTGCTTAATTGGCATTTAGTAACTTTTCTTTCTGTTTCTTCAGACATATTTGTTATAGTTCCAAGAGAAACTTGTCTTACTAGAACTAGCTTTGGCCATTGTGTATCACTGGGTTCCTTCACATATTTTCAGCAATTTCGTATTTGCTGTAATTGGTCTTCGCTGACCCACATGCTTTATGTTGCACTTTAAGTTACAGGAAGTCTTTTCTTCATTTTTATTTTCCAGATGGTGGTACCCTCTGAACACGTACTTGAAAAAATTTCTCCGTAGCAGCAAATAAATAGATAAAAAAAAAACTATGTAACAAAGAATTATTTCTTTTCCGTAGATGGAAAAAGTTCCATTCTAACATTACTTTCGAACTTTCAGATTGCTTTGGGAAGGTAATTGGTTCATGCAGGAAAGAAGCTGCAAAATATTGGCTTTAATTGTGAGGTATATGCATCTGTAATCTTGTTTGCTTCGTGGAGGATGTGTGACCTAAGACTAGAATAACTGTTTGAGGCTGCATCTGGTTTCTAGTGCTCGTCCAAGAACTGATGGTAGTGTTCCAAACGGAGAAGCCTGCAAGACAAAAAGGACATCTGCTTCCATTGATGATGTCATAAAGAGCTTAGTAGAATGGCTTTGTGCTCAGGTTAGCCCTCTGTGCCATATTTCCACTTTCGAACATGGTGACTTATATATATATATATATATATAGAAGTGGGATCCCTCTGGCCAGGAGGGATCCCCAGCTTCCGTTAATCTTGTGGATGCCCTGATGCATGTATCGGGGCATGTGCTGTGAGAGGCAGGAAGATTGTGCCTGCGATGCCATCCCTTTTTGAACTGGAGAGGCAAGTTTTGGGTCCCACAAGTTCTTGTTTATGGGCACCCTCTCTTTTGTTTTCGCTCCCCATCTCTCTCTACATGTAGTTAGTTGTTATTATCAATGTCCAATTTCGCAATGTGGTTTGCAATTTTTGTAAAATTGCAAGCACGTGTGATTTCATCTTTGCATGATTTGCAGTTTTGTATTTCTAAGCATGTTCTTGACAGAATTTTGTTGCATTTGTGTATGTATGTTTTCTGTGAGCCTGTGTGTATGCTTGCATGCAAATCTTTGTATATCTGTGGTCTTACACAGATTTGTTTTCTGCAGTTGAAGAATCCCTCACATCCTAGTCGTGGTGTGCCCATTGCAGTTAGCTGTTTGGCAACACTGTTAAAAGAGTCATGGGTGAGATCCTTGTTTGTTAAATCTGATGGTGTAAAGCTTCTCACTCCATTGATCACCCCCGCATCCACCCAACAGTCTATCCAGGTGAGTTCAGCTTAAACAACTTCATTGTGTTCAAAGTAGTAGTCACAAATAACGTCTCGGAGTTTTAAACGGTGAGGTTTTCTCGAGTATAATAAGGTGAGCATTAAAAAAACGGAAAAAAATAAAAAAAAATATGGCAAATTTTTAAAAAATTAAAAAAACTAAAAACAGGGGGAAAATAAAATAAGTGAGAAATAGTAACACAAACATCAAAAGATAAGTAGATTTGCAACAAATAAAAAATAGAAAATGAAAAAAATTTGTTTGGCATTAAAAAAACTGAAAAAAAAAAAGAAAAAAGTGAAAAAAAAGCGTAAAAAACGCTTTAAAGACACTTTTTTTTGTTTTTAACGTTTTTTTCCCAAAAAAACTTTTTTTAAAGTTTTAAACGGCCATTTAATTTATCGGGTTTCTTTTGCGCTTTTTTTTTGAAAAAAACGCGTTTTCTATGACTATGGTTCAAACAGTATGTATCATATTCTGTCACATGGATGTGCCTATTTGGGTGCTGCACTTGCGTTGACACAGCATGGATATGGGTGTGTTAGAGTTCACAAGAAGAAGGAAAGGGAGGAAGAACGAGGAGGAGGAGGAGGAGGAGGGAGGAAGAAAAATAAGAAGAAAAAGAGGAGAGTACGTGGCTGTCGCAGGAGGAGAGGCAGTGGCTGCAGGGTTTGGCCGTCTGTGGAGGGAGAAGAAAGAGATGCATTATGAGTTTTATACAGTATTTTTTTTCTTTTTTCTAGTTTTAAACTTTTCTTTTATTAAAAGTTTTAAAGAGAGACTTATTTTACAATTTACAATGTTTTGAACTTTTTTCATTTATGCTTTAAACTTTAAAGTTCCCTTTTATCGTAACTAACTATAAAAGAACCTTATTTTACAGTTCACAAGAAATTTCTTTTTTACATTTTATAAATGTGCATTTTGGTTTTCAACTTTTTCACAAACACATAAATACCCTTGCTGCACCAGTACTCTTTAAGTTTTCTTGGAAGGTGCTGTACCTACCCCTGCACTTTGAACCTAGTATCATAGATTTAGATATTTCTGGTGTGATGTTCAGTTTTGTGTTGTGAAACTACTCAAGTTTCTGGGGGAAATGCTACTACTACAAGGATATGTGGTATGGAACTACTGAAGTTTTGTATGCTTTTAGTTAGTTTGTTTTTGAAATGCACTTTCCATCTATAGGGACTTTTTTTCTTGCATCATTTTAATAGAAGAGTGTGTGAGTGTGTCTAATATCTGAAAAAGTAATAGAAGATCTGGAATCTGTAGGTGCCTAACCAATGGATAAAAAAAAATTGATTTGGTGGTGTAAATTGAGGCACACTATATTCCATAGCCAAGGTCTTTCGTAGCCTATTCTAATTCCATTGTATATATACACATGTACACACATATACGTGTGTGTGTGTGTGTGTGTATATATATATATCATAGCCACAAATATTGTGATATTTTCAAAAATGTTGCAATATTTATGATAAAAACAAGGAAAACAAGAAAAAAAGGGTAAAATACCACGATATTTTCAAAATATCGCCAAAAATATATATATCCCGATTTTATTGCGTTTTTTTTGTTGCTGTCTAAAGCTGCACTCAAACAGGGGCATTGTTTGTATTTTTTGAAAATTTTTAAAACTTTAAACTGCATGTGCTCCATTTCATTTTTAAAATGAGTGTTTTGTAATGAAAAAGTTTTAGCGGGGCAGTTGAACTTTTTCTTCTTTTTAATGGCAAAAACGGAAAAGGGAAAGAGGATTAGGGCTTTTAAGCCTTTTTTCCTCTCCACTATAGGGTTTGGGGCTTGGGCATTGCTGACATGAGAAGGAAGATGACCTGTGGTCCAGCTGGTAGGCCTTTGGGGCCTTTTGGGCTTGGGCATTCCTTCACTCCCATCTGCTGTCCTATCTTTTAAGTTTTAACTATTCAATAGAGGAGCAGCAGGCTTTTACGCCTTCAAGTTCTGTTGTTACTTGTTATTTTTGTTTATTTTATTTTTACATAATTTTTTGATTTTTTATTTTTAAAAAAATGTGAGATTTTCTCGAGATTTTTCTGAGAAAAATAGCTTTGCTAAAAAACCCGAGTAAAACATTGCCGATATTTTCCCGAGAACAATATTTGTAGCTATGATATATATATATTGCATATAGGTTGTCTTTGATTTTTCAAATTTCTGTATTCTTTTGTTTTTGTTAGTGGTCTGGTAAAATTTGACCTTTGACCATACTGGAGCTATTCCCACGGCTATCATGGCTTCTTCTCTTGTATATATCGGGGACTTTCCCCTTCTTTTGGCTATGCTTCTTTAAGCATTAGGTCTAACTTTTATATTTTCAAGTGCTCTTCTGGGATTGTGCCTATTATGCACATTGTGGGTCATTTGTGAGAATATATAATGAAGTCATTTTTTGGACTTCGGTTTGAGATTTGGAGGCTGGTTTGCATCATGTTCATAGTTTGTCACTTTGTTGTTTCACTGATTTGTTCTCAACTATAATTTGTCTAACATGCTTGTTTCATTGTTCTTTCAATTTAGGTTTGGTTTTGATTTTGTATGTTTACATTTGACATTTATTGATTCACTGATTGTTCTTAACTGTAATTTTGTATAGCACTATCATTCTGGTTTTAAATTTGGATTTGCTTTTTCCTCTTTAATTTGTTGCTTATTCGTCTTGGCTAAGATATTGAATATGCTAAATGCACAATGCATAATAGCGGCATGATTTCTTTCTATGCCGAGTGAAAATTCTTCCCTAACTTGAGATTGTGAACTTTAAATCTTTGTGCCTCTAACAGAACAAATAATGACAGACTATGATCAGAATTTACACATTTACCATCCTTTTTTTCCACTTTTTAAGTAATTTAACTTGAGTGAATATATGGGTATAAATACTAGTTGATTCGATTTTGTGACTTGGATCAATTAAGTTGTTGTGAAATCTCACGTTTTCGGCTTTTCAACTTAATCTTTTATAATTGCACCTTTAGTTTTTGTACTCTTTCCCTTTCTTAATTGTCTACTTAAGAATCACAAAAAGTGGTCCCTTCTTTTAATGCAGTGCTTAAGAAACCATTACAATGAAACTACATGGTCGTGAATCTATCCTTAGGATTCCCTCACACATTTCTTTTTAAATGAACCTTTTCTTTTTTTTTTGGAACAGCTTCTATATGAAACATGTCTCTGTGTTTGGCTCCTGTCATACTATGATGCAGCAGTAGATTTCCTAGCTACCACAAGGGCAGTGCCACGGTTAGTAGAGGTAGTCAAAAGCTCCACCAAAGAGAAGGTGAGTTTGACTTGGTTAAACTTCATAAATAAAAAAAAAAAACTCTCTTGAACAATAGTTTCACACTATATTGATGTCTGAGTTATTGTTTTCTTGTAGGTTGTAAGGGTTGTTATATTCACCCTCAAGAATTTGCTGCCAAATGGAACATTTGGGGCTCAGATGGTTGATCTTGGGTTGCCACAAATAGTTCAGAGTTTAAAGACACAAGCTTGGAGTGATGAGGTAACTTGGAAACATGATATTTGACTTGCGGCCATGTGTGCTTTATCATGGAAAATAGAATCAGCAGTCCTTGTTTTGATCAACAAAATCTTTTAACTAAGTTTAGATATTTTTGGTTGAAAAAATTATATATGCCTATGAACTGCTTTCAAGTTTGGACTGGTATTAAAAGCAACAAAAAGCTACTTTCTGAAACATGCATAAATTGATTTCCTTTTATTGAGGTTTAACGAGTACATCCTGCTACAGAGCCACTTCATGTTGGTGCAGAAATGTGAAGAGTCTGTGTCATAGAAGTGGTTGGTATTGTAAAAGAAGACGTGAAGTAAGAGCTCCAACCAATGCAAATAAAGGTTCAAAATAACCTAACTAAATCTACACACTTGAGGACCTTCCCTTCCAGCTAACATTGTGCTCCAAGGGTCAGGGAATGGTTTGGTCAGTTGCTTCTTGAAAAATGAACTGAGACAATCCAAATCTATAAATTTGGAAAAAAGGATTTGCTGAAACCTGATGCACAAAATAGATCTTGTGACTTCTTTCCCATCATTTTTTGGTTAATCTAGAAGTCTTCATAAAATTAATTCATGTATCATATGCCAATGTTTTTTCTTTTGATCTTAGATATTTGGGCAATCTGGGCCCATTTGTGCTTCCAAATACCGGAAAAAGCAACTGAAATCTGGATGACCCTGAAAAGATTGAGGAAAATGAGGACAAGCATAAATATTGGTTGACTAAAACAACACAGTATATATATACACACAGACACTTTCTGAATTTACTTCACAGTTCACACATTTGACCACATGACCCATACTCTCACCCATTCAGATCTCCTTTGTCATTCTCTTCACCTACATCCTCTCCTTCTCTGCTCACTGGATTATTGAGCTTTAAACGGGCGAGGGTGGGTGGAAAGAGAAGAGGGGGGAGAGAAAAACATTGTTGCAGCCTCTCCGTAGGTGGAACTGCCTTATGTTTTAAAACCTAGTGACTTGGGACTCGACTTGTCCATTCACAACTCATGGCTCGGCAGGTCAACTCGGTGACACAAGTTGAGTTTTGTTAAATTTTCTTTAAGAAAGCCCCCATATAACTGATTATCGAAGCAATATTTCATTTCTATTACTTATTTTTGTTGCTCTCTAAAGTCTAAACTCACACTAAAGAAAGTGAAAGGGATGGATGCCGAAAAAAGAGAGAGGGGCTTCATGAACATGAATGAGAGAGAGAAATACACTAGATAAGAGAGATGTAGCAAAAGGAACATCTCAAACTATGTCACATAGGTATGGCTACGGGTACGACAATTTAGAAAATCTTAGTATGGAGGTATGGCAAACAAAAATAAAATAAGATTAAAATATAGTTATTAAGACAATTTGTAGTAGTTTCTTTCATAATTTCTACATATAATGTCATAAAACATAAATAAACTAACAAAATATGGTTAAAATGTATGAACAAAATGAAAAAGAATGTTTGGATCAGTTCTGACATTGGAACTGATCCAAACGTACCATGCCGTACCACCATACCAGTATTTTCGTACGGGTAACATAGATCTCAAATATGAGAGGGATAAGCTGTAAATATAAGAGAGAGAAGCCCCAAATAAGAGAAAAAGAGGGAGATTATTAGAGAGAGAAAGAGACTGGAGAAATTGTTGGAAAAAGAAAAGAAGGGATTCATGAGCAGGATTAGGTGGCTGGTCTGTCTAGTAACATATTTCTACACTTTAGAATAAATAATTATGTGGTTATGTTTTTTATGTCTAAAACTATGACAGTCAATAAAAGAATCAGTTTTTTGTGGAGTTTGGACATAAAGTGAGTTTTATAAGCTAAAAAAATTCTGCCTCTCTCTCTTTCTAGATATATATATATATATAGGAAAATTGAATAGTGACTGGCTTTTTAGAGTCACTCAACCATCTAACTTGGGCTGTGTGATCCAACATGATGGACGGTTAAGAGAAAAATAAGGAGAAAACAGTGATGGATATTTTCGTTATTTAATATTACTTCATTCATTTTTCTCCTTGTTTTTCTTTCAACCATCCATCTATTTCAGATAGACAGCCGTAATTAGATGGCCGGGTGACTTTGAAAAACCAGTCATTCTTCACTTGCGCTTTCTCTCTCCCTATATATATATATATATATATATATATATATATATATATTGAGGAAGTGAAATCCTCTGGCCATCGTCCAATCACCTTTGATGCAATGTATAAGGTGGGTATGATTAAACACATTGCCCATCACAATGCATTGAGCAGTGTGCTGTGAGATGCTGGAGGATTTTTCCATCTGAACTTGGATGGAAAAATCCAAGGATATACAATATATAAGTGTTGAAAAATTGGTTTGTGAACTGACTCAATGGTTCACATGAATTGGTTATAAATCATTCAAAATTATTTAAAAAATCATTTAAAAAATACATGTTAAAATATTAACATGATTAATGTTTTTAAAAATATATTGAAAAATTAGTGGAAGCTTGAGACCTATGTCACCAAGGTGCGGAGTGCGGGTGCCGGCACAACACATCTCAAAAAATTTAGGTGTGGTGGTGTGGCAAGAGTATTTATTATTATTATTATATATAATATATGACATATAATTGTTTATAAACCACAAAATTATTAAATAACAAAATCAAAATTGCAATTTGCTTATCATGATATCATTATCAATCATCAATTCAACATTCAACAAGAAACCAGGACTCTCGAGGTTGCATCACTATTCCAGAAACGTAAACACAAGAAAACAGTAGGCATTTTCACAAACAATTGCACTCAACGTCCATTATACCAGAGAAGAAAAGAACAGTAGAGTGAGAGAACAACACACTAAAACAGAGACAAGACGAGACAAAACACTAGAACAGAGAGAAATCAAAATTGGAGCGTGATATTAGAATCAAACAATCTATGTCACACGGGTACGCGGACACGGCAATTTTCAAAACTTTAGGATACACGGACACGGCGAATTTTATATTCTAAAAAATAAAAAAGGATAATACAATTAAAAAAAACATTAAATTAATAAATCACTCTTACAATCTCATAAGTCATAAGAAAGAAAGTCTCAGATTCTCAAGCAAAACATTGTTCATCACCAATCTCATAAGTCATAAGAAAGAACGTCTCAAAACAAAACAAAGAATGTCGGGTTAATAAAGTGGTTTGGATCGGGTCTGACCCAGACCCGAGCCAAAACGTATCTTGCGCCGTGTCCAAGTGTCGGTATCCAGGTGTCGGAGTGTCGACACCGGTACGTGGCCCATTTTGCCGTGTCCGTGTGACATAGCAAACAATAAAAAGAAAAAAACACACTGCTGCAAAGAGTGAGAGAGAGTTTACCTTCCTAAAACGCAGCTTCGTTCGTGAGTGAAGAAGAAGTGGAAAGATGTGAAAGAAGAATAGAGAGGATGGAGGTAGAAATCGGAGACCGAGAGAGCAGCGGATGCCAAACGGAAATGATGTCGCCGGTGGAGGTAGAAAATGAAGAGAGCATCAAAGGCCGGTCGCCGGACGGAGAGCAGGGGACGCCGGTCGCAGCGAAGAGAGAGAGAACAGCGGCAAGGGGCGAGACGATCGTGCCCTATTTTGAATTTGTTAAAAATAAAAAAAGCCCCCAAAAATGGATGGAACGGGTGCGCATCCAAAAAAGACTATTTTAGTCGGGTGCGGCTGACCGCTCCCAACTCAACTTTGACTAGTTTGGGTGTGAATCTGGGTTGCACTTGCGTCGCGTCGATGCGGGTGCGGGTCTAGAAATGCCGCACCCTGGTGACTTATGCATGAGGGTTTATCCGAAGACATGGAACTACTGAATCGGCAATGGAGTTAGATCAGTTTGTTGCTGATTCGACAGGCCGATGAGGACCAACTCTAATAATGCACACCCGCGCGCACACAGACACACATGTTTGTGTATACACATGCATATATAATTGTTACGAATATTCCAATATTTTCAAAATTATTGCAGCTTGGCTTGCTTGGGCATGGAAGTTTCCATGCCTGTCTGTTTAGGCATGTGTCTCCACGGCTTACAATAGTGAAAAATGGCATAATTTAGTGATGGTTTTAAGATACCACCTAGCATATTTGTCGCGGTATTACTGTGCTTTTTTTTTCCTTATTTGAAATAACTTTCTTATCTATTTTGAACTTTTTCCCATGTTTTTCTTTCTTTTTTCACTTATCAGTTTCAAAATCTATTTTGAATCCTTATATATATATATATATATACTTCCTAAAAATCTGTCTCTGGTATGAAATTTGGAATATTTTCTCTCGTTCTTTCTCAGAGAGAGATAGTTTCATGCTAGATCACCTAACCGACCTGGGGAACTCTATAATGTAGGCTCTGAATTCAGGAGCTGCATCATGTCAGTAAGGGATATAGATGCTGAATGAAGTGTCCTTCCAGCACAGAAGGAAACAATGCCAGGTTTGGCTTCCCATTAATTGTGACAATGAACCAGACTTTGCTCTCTAGGAGCCTAGGAGGGATCTATCCTGAGTGGAGATCTAAACAGATGAAACAAGGCCGTTGGCGTGGAGATAAATCTAGCAAATCCTTCTTAAGTTTGTTCTTGCATACAAAAGGTGGGCCAAAGGTTGAGATGGCTCAAGGAAAAGAATTTGTTTAATCCTGTAACCGTCTGCAGCCTCACTTATTTACTGAGTACAAAATTTTTATGTAAGCATTGATCCATCAAGTATAAGTGCTAATAGGGTTTTTTGAAATCGTGTTTTACCTACTCAGACAATCAAGCTGTTATATGGACTATCATAGCCAACTCTTTGGGCTTTCTCTTAAGAAAACTGAGTTTCGTCTCTAACTGTTTTCCTTAATTTGAGAGATGTTCTATTTGTGTGGTTCTGCTTCAGTTTTTGTAGGAATTCATCTATACTCTATATAGGGACTTTTGGCCGCTGCTTTCTTTGATCCATGACATGGAAACAATATTAACGTATTCTAACTGCTCCTGATTACAGGATCTTTTAGATGTTCTAGATCAATTAGAAGAAGGGCTAAAGGACAATATCAAGCAGTTAAGTTCCTTTGACAAGTATAAGCAGGAGGTCCTTCTTGGTCATCTGGATTGGTCCCCTATGCACAAAGATCCTGTCTTCTGGCGTGAAAATATCACAAACTTTGAGGAGAATAACTTTCAGGTATTCTTTTGTCCTTCAAGTGATAGTGTGCCTGTATGATACTGCTTGGCATTCCTCTCCATCAGTTTGGTTTGGCAATGATAGAGAAGCTTGTGTTGTCATCCAGAATGGGAAATCTGGTGCCTTTCATTTCCTTTGTTTTCTTTTTGCAGATATCATATATACGAACGATAGAATATTTAGTTATTTGTTAAAAGTAGAATCTCTATTATCTATAGTCCAGATAGAAAGCTGATTAAAGGTGTTGAGCATTGCTTTATAAAATATTCATCTTCTTTTCAATTTGCTGATCTAAAGTTGGCAGACTATCCAAATTGCTGTATGTGTTGCTGTATTGCCAACATAGATGACTACTCATGCTAGTCGTTAGCCGGCTGATTAGTCATTGGCCACGTGGTTGGTAGCCATGGAATATAAACATGTCACTGCCACTCAGTGAACAAAATTAAGAGCTTGTTTAATTACCCAATTTTTTTTATGGTGTGTTCTGAATTACTTATTTCAGGGTTTTCTCTCTGACTTCCTGAGGTCTGACTAGAAATCCAGAAGAACCACAGTTTTTATTTGAGGTCTGACTAGGAATCCAGAACAACGACAGTTTTTTATTTGAAACTGAAAAAAAAGTTCCCAGCTGTATGGTTTACATTTTGACTGAGTGTTATACAGTAAGACATATAATCTATATGTGTAATCAAACATGCCCTTAGAGTGGTGTGTTTCCTACAACTCTAGGTGATTGTTAGTGGTTTAGACCGAAAATCACCTGGAAAACTACAAGGTGTCAAGAGTTCAGTGCTGGAGCTAGAAATTTTACCTGGGAGTTGGGCATAAAGTTCCAATCAAATTGCAAGTCAATCAAATAAAAAACGGAAAAGGAAAATTGTAGTTATCTGTGCAATCAAACACATATAAAAATATCATGGGATTTATCAAAGAGAAGATATTTTAAAAGAACTTTTTTTTAACGTTATATTGAAAAATAATTATTTTGTGTTTTTATTAATAGTAGATTAAGAAACTCACCTCATTCATGGTTTTCTTTGAATTTTCACATACTACTAAATAATGTATGAAATAAATACAGGTTGTTAGAGAGTTAATATTAAGTTTTTGTGCTTTTGACAAAAGTAAAATAGTAAGTTCTAAAAGTGTAGCTTAAGATCTTATTTATTACTGTAAAAAACAATAAGCTCGTAAAATTTTTTTCCAGAAAAATTAGTTAAATTGAATTTTAAATCTAAACGTGAACCTAAATTATAAACTACTTTAAGTTTTCTGTTTGTCGGTGGTTTGCTTGGAAAATGTGGTGCAGAGAACTATGTTTGGAGCAATTAAAGCATAAATTGAACAGACTTATAGTTTGGTAATCAACTTCTCTAACTTCTGAATCATTTTTTCTGCCTGTACCCCTTGTCTCAAGAATGCATCTCATGCTACTGTATTTTACACAGAAAAAACAGGCCTTTTTACTTTGTCACAGAGTGGGCTAGAATCTTCTTTCACTCTTAAAGGGCAAAAAATAGAACATAAAAGCTTTAAGAGGGAAACGGGGTTAGGCAGACAGTAATTTAAGAAAATTGATGAAATTCTCACATTCTTCAATTTAAAATTGATTACTCTAGGACCCTAGGTAGTCTGGTGTTCACCCTCACCATACATGGCTCCATCACTGCAGGAATCGTGCAGTTTAGAAGAAATGTTCTGTAAAACTAAGATATGAAGAATTGTGTGGTCTTATAATTCTCATTTTCGGATTATTAAGTGAAAGATCCGATATTATATCAGACCAATTTTCAGGCACGCCGTTCATGGCCTGGTGAAGTTGATTACCAATTAATTTCTAGTTTCTCTTGCTAAACACTGGTGTAACTCTGTTTCTTGGTTCTGTTTGGCTTGCTCCGCACCTTTTCATTTTGAAGGTTTTCTACTTGGAAAAAATGCAGATACTGCGCGTGCTGGTTACAATACTTGATACATCTTCAGATCCAAGAGCTCTTGCTGTTGCATGTCATGATATATCACAGTTTATCCAGCACCATCCAGCTGGCAGAGGGATTGTGAATGATCTAAAAGCAAAACAGCGGGTCATGAAGCTCATGAATCATGAAAGCTCAGAGGTAAGCAAGAATGCGCTGCTTTGCGCGCAGAGACTTTTCCTTGGTGCAAAGTATGCAAGCTTTATGCAAGCATAGGCTGTTCCCGCGGTAAGCTTCTGGTGAAGAGTTCCTTTTCAGCGTCTTTTTGTTAAACTCCCTTCTCTGCCTGTTGTGTCGGAACCAATAAATTATGTAGAGTTGTTATAACGACTCGGAATTTAATGGAAGAAAAAATAAAGCTAGATGAGTTTAATATTTTTCTCGAAGAACTACTGTGCCAATCATATTGTAAAACTATTGTTGTAATAGAAGTGGAAATCATGTTTACCCAAGTTTTTCATGGAGGCCCACATTTTTAGGGAGCCGACTGTACCATGACACGTCTGTTAAGAGCTGCTAGTTATGTGTGCAAATGGGTCCCGAAAATTGGATGGCCAAAGATATTAAAACGCCTTGAAGGCAAGGAAAAATGGATGTCAATAGCGGCAGAATCTTAATTTTTAGAATTTCAAAAATACAGATGAATCTCTCGGATCTTAGCAGTCTAGAACCGCGGCCTCTCTCTCGCTCTCTCTTCCTTATGGAATGAAGTTCTAAGCTATGTGTTCCAGGTAGTTAAATGCAACTTTATTGTTCCAATCTATGGCTATGACTCAGATATATCAGTCTACAGATTGATGAATCGCGATGGTGATCATGCAATTTCTTCTGATAGCCTATATCTAAAGCTTTGACTTCTGATAGCCTATATCTAAAGTTTTAGTTTTTCTTTTTTTAATAGATTGAATTTTGTAGCGAACTTTTTTAATAAAGGCGTTATATATATATATATATATATATATATATATATATATATATATATATATATGTATAACTTGCAACCATGCATGTTTTTTTTCGGTACGGAATGTCATAGCCCTCTGCACCCCTTACCTGTGCAACGTGACTTCCCACATGAAACATATTAACAGCCTTTCTAATCGGTTTCATCAGACAACAGAATCATTTTACCCCGAAGATCTAAGCAGGCCATTGACGCATTGAGATGACCTCCGTCTCCTTTGCGTTCTCGAAACTGTGTAGTAACTTTGCCATCTTAGGTCGAAATTATAGATTGTACCTCCTCTCGAAAAGCTCTGAATGTCAACAGAATGATCCAATAAACCAAATTGAATGATGCATTGGACATTCACAGTGGAACAAGTGCTGGTCGATACTAGAATCATCTAGTGGCAGATTATATGCCTTCTTTCATTGCAATTGTCATGCCGCGACTTGACATTGGTGAAAGCATGATATCATACTAACCATCTTTGCATTAAGTTCTAAACTGAGTGAATCTTGCATCTGAACTAGTTGCTGATTCAGTGGCCTATGAAATCATCAATTTGTGGTTAGGTTCGAGATCAAATGAATCTTCATTTCAATCTTTCTCATGTCACTGTAGTTTCTATAGTAATTTAGTATAAGATAAAGTTGTAAGCATTTTTGAATCTTGGACCAATATGTACAAAGTTTTTAACCGAACTGGGGCAGCTCAAGTTGTGAAAGGAAGACATAAGAGCTTAAGTCAAACATGAGATATGCCTTGAAACTTCTCTCAGTGAAGCATGGCAAAGTAGGATAATGTTTTCCCACATAAGAGTGCAGAACAAACTAGGAAAGTTACCTAGAAAGAGGTAGGTAGAACCAAGGTCTAATGGTGACTTCTGGCCAAAATTTTTAGGTGTATAGCAATATCCATCCAAAATCAATGCTTATGCTGAAAATTCGATATTCTTTTACCTGCTTCTGCATTAGGAAATGTGGAACAAGACATTGTGATCATTTAAAGCACCTTGACGTGGGATATAGGAACGAAAGATTAAGCCTCTGTTTGAAAACAATCAAATTTGGATGTTTGACTAAAGTATATGCTAAGTATGCTGAGTACTATAGTGATCTTCAAGCTCTCCGCTTTTGGAAAAGAGTGCCGCGAAGTGCACTTAACTAGAAAGATTGGTGTGGTGGTGAAAGATTGGTCATCAGTTTCGATTCAGGTGGATGTTATCACTCTACACTGCCAAAGGTGAATGCATAACACTGTAGTTGATGGATGTGCCGCTCCCTGCATATGTCCTAAAACAAGAAAAAGAGCAGCACGTGTAGTGATGACAAATTTTGGGGAAGGAGAACTTTTAAAGCATGACTCTCTACAATTATAGGGAGGAACAGTGTTAATGTTCAAATTTCATGCCAGTTTGGATAATTTGGAGGGCCATAATTGCTACCATCATCAGAAGTTAGCCTGGCCATTACTAAGTAAATGTCAACTTGCTTGGCCTCGTATTCAACCATAGGTTTTTACTCCCAAAACCAACAGATTGACCACAGTATACAAGTCTTCTCAATGAAATGCTTTAGATTTTAAGCAAGTGGATGTTAAGCTCAATTGGAAAATCGTGACCCTGATGGAAAGCGAGGGATCATTTCCTAGAACCAGCACATTTAAAATTGATGTATTGGCCGTATGCGCATCAGTTTTTGGAATCCAATTTGATCTTGATTTCCTTCCAAACTTGTCATATTTGGAACATTTGCAACTTGAGAAATTGTCTCGAGGTAGGCTTGCACAATGAGTCAAGTCAGCTCGAATTCGACTTGGACTTGATTCATTTATAAACAAGTCGAGCTTGAGTTTAAATGTATGCCCGAATTGTTAAGTGGGTCAAGCTTGAGTTTTAAGAATCCGACTCGTCTCAATTAAATAATGAATGTTGAAATATAATGAGAAAATAATTAAATGAGTAGCAACTAAATGAGTTAATCGAGTTAAATGAATTAACCAGTTAAAAGAAATGAAACATACTTAATGAAATGAGTTAAACGAGTTGAGTTCGAGCTCGACGCTGTATTGCCAAGTCGAGCTTGAGCTCAAGCTCGTTCTATCGAACTCAAGTTTTTTGAGTCGAGTCAAGCTCGAGCTGGCCCAACTTGAGTTCACTCGTGTGCCGCCCAATCTAGAAGTATGCAAGCACCTGTATGCACTATGGAAGTTTGATATTTGATTATCTTCTTTGTTAGGGCATCAAAAGTGAACAAAAGTAGTACTTGGGGAGCCATTAAAATTGAAGCATATATAGAGCTACCCATGATTAACAAAATTTGGGAGATAGTACATCTGATCTGAAGCCCATCCATTGACATCTTCACTCTTTGGATTGGAAAGTATCCTCCACAGATATGATAGAACGCTTTTGTGCCTTTTGAAACTTTTCGAATCGATAAACTGTCCTTCCACGTCAATCATGGAGAACTCAATGCTTTTATTTCAGGAGCCAGTAGCATTAGTGTTCTCAGATATGCAGAAATGATGAAATTACAGGCGGTAGCTCCAAGGTTGGTCTGTTCGAATTATCCTTGAGGCCAGATCATTGTGGGGAAGGCAGATCGGGAGTCGAAGAAGGTGATTCGAGAGTCGGTTCGGGAGTTGAAGAAGGTGGTTCTGGAGTCGGCTGGGGAGCCGAAGAAAGTTGATTGACGGGCTTCCCTCTCTCTCTAAGCTTGGCCATGGCTTCCTTCATGGCTTCTTTCCTCTTCTTGCTAGCAAGAACTTTGGCTTGCACGCCGCTCACATTGGGGTCGTTCTTTGGTGTCTCTTCCTGAGCAGGCGGCCTCCTCTTTGCTGCACTAGCGTTCTCGGTCACTGACAGGCTTAGCAAGGTCCCGATTGCTCCCCACGTCAAGACCCTGCATCACCGTCACAGGCAGATCACAGTCAGCTTCGTCGGAAAACGTCCCGATGAAATAAAAAAGCAGGAAAAATTTGGACCAACTGGAAAACAACCGTTACAGAATTTCTGCAAGTCACATTCCACTATATTCAAATTACGACGCTTATCATCCAGAAGACCATGAACTATGATCAATGACATTACACACCCTCTATGTAAGAACTTGAAGGTGACGAATACTGGCAATAGCTATCACACTGAGTTGACATTTGCTGGCTAAAATAAGGGCAAGAGGCACACATATCATTCTTTTCTTCATTTTGTTTCCGTTTTCTATAGGAAAAACTCCTGCCACTCACAAATTGTACTCATCTAACTATTGGTTGAAGTTCAAACTGGGTTCAAAATTTTCACAAGCTATGCCTGCTAGGATGGGTAGAGCTCCTATAAGCAGATCTTCTGAATAATGAATTTGCAGAGCAGTTTTACACAATGGGCGTGGCAGAGGAGGACAAATGAGCCATTTCTTGGTTTTGAGCTGTGAACTGATGCAGGAAGGCAATCACGACACATATATGCAGATTGCCGTCGAAAATGGACGGAGCGAGAAATCAGATAATTAAGATAAAGATCGGATTTACATGCCTTCTACTTGGTTCATATTTGCCATCGCGAGCGAGGGAGGTGGAAGAGGGAAGGCTACGAGCGCACTGGATTCTGCCGAGCCCTGCAGCCGCTGGTCTATTCCTCTTGGTTGATGCGACTAATGCCGACGTCGCTGTTGATGAAGGTAACGCGCGAGCTATGGCTCCCATCTTTCCGGACACTGCAGTGTGGCGAGGACCTGACGAGCAATTGAATACTGTTAAAAGTTTCCCTTATCTTCTGAAACAAGCAGCTGGCGTGGAAGGCCACGCTCCTGGGAGTACTTGCATCCCATTGGTCCATACAGGATAATGGATAAGGCTTCGATTCCTAAAATTGTCCCCATTTGGAGCTCCACCATGGCCGCCTGCTACGCAAGCGTCTCGTGGAGATGATAGCAACTGCATATGAGATGTTTGTGTGGATACCCACATTAAATGCACCGTGGTAGGCGTTTTCGTTTATCTCCATTCATTTTCAGCGTGAACTCTGAAACGCATTTACCAGGTAAAACTGGTAAAAGAAGATTGACAAGAAGTTGTTATGACTTATCTCTGCAGTAATTGGGCGGGGGAAGCAGAAGGTCGGCCGAGAGCAGGGGGATCAGTAGGCGGCCGACCCATCTCCCCGGCACGGCGGTGGCGACCCGAGGGCACGGAGAGGGGGGAGAGGATGAAGAAGCAACGGATTGCTGAATATCGTGGGGTTCAACACGAAAATTCGTTTCGAGGCAATGACCCTGAGAGAGTTTGTACACTGGGAAACCTACCACCCTCAGCGTTTATTGGGAATTCGGGCGAGGAAACTGTTTTGCTTCAATGTGATATTGATCTCATCGGATGAGCTGATCTGAAGTATTCTCTTCTTCCCCTCTGGCGAAGGCTGGATTTGTTCTTTTGATCGGAATTCATCGTGGGCAGTTCTTGTTTCATACCGCCGAGCGCGTGTTCGTCTTGTGGTTCCTAATGAGGGTTGCAGTGCAGGCAGCTTTCGTGTTGATCAAGATGAAGCAACGGGTACTGTGGAAATTATTTTAAAAAAATGTTTTTGGGTTTTTTCTGTCCTTACAAAAAAACTATTTTTGTTTTGTTAACCGAAAACATTTTGATCATCAAAAAATTCCGGTGCATATAACCAGCTCCGCAACATGACCAGCGTGGTAGAGAGATTAAATTGCTGAGAATATACTTAGATCGAGAAAATGGAAGTGCATCTTCCGCAAGGGCTGAGCTAGTAATGGATTATACGCCCATTCTGTATGATTGAAACAAGGAATTACAAGCTCAAGATGAAAAGTTGCAAAAAATTGTTTGGGCAATACAAAGGAACTAAGGAAGGAGAAAAACATGAATTTAAAGTGAATGAAGAAAATATAGTGATGATTGAAAAAAATTGTGTTTCTAACAATAAGGAGCTTAAAAGAGTGATCTTAGAAGAAGCACTATGCATCCAAGTAAAAGATCCATGCAGGCATGAAGAAAGCTATTGGTGGGCTTGCATGAAAAGGGAGCAGAATCTATTTCTAAGAGTCCAACTTATTAGATTGTTAAAGCATACCATCAAACATCAAAGACCAATATGAATGAAGCGAAGATTGTTGCAAGTGTTGTTAAGAATTTGTCGACCATGCAATTCCTTCATTGTGTTTCCCGCTCTCATTGTTACAAACTTCATGTTCATAATCTCCATTCAACTTCATCGTTACGGTCAATAAGTCACCAGTACAGCTTAAGCAATGGTGTCTTGAGTTGATATAGGTCGGTACGGATGAGAAATACCACCGGTATAGATAACATTTGCAACATACCTGCTCAATGCCACGGCTGCAATAATATTCTTTAAATACAAAAAAAGAAGCAAATTACCAAGTCTTGTTCATCTACAGGCATTGCCATGAGATTCATATTCTCAACAATGTTTCTATAATCTTCTAGTCAAACATCTCCACCTCAAACTTAGTAGTTGACATGTTTGATGTAGTAGCGGAGCCAGGAAAATTCGTTGGATGGGCACTTGTTTAAAAATACTCAAATCTGGTGGGACACTTTATATATATATATATATCATTCTTATTTAAAAATAAAGAACTTTTAAGAGACTAGTATGAGCAACTGCCCACACCAGTCACCATGAGGCTACGCTGCAGTCTCTTATTTTACAATAGTGTTCTTTGTTTACCATTTCAAAGGTAAAAGTAATAATGCATACAAATAATGACGTCTAATACGCAGTTTTAGCGCAAGCTTAAACTATTGTATTTAAATAATCTTTCGTTTGGTTGTACATAAATAATCTTTTGTATGGTAATATAGATATGTCAATATATCTGATTTGAATTGGATAATCCAATCGAATTTCTTTAAAAAAAATAGATATGAAAAAAAGCTAATGTCTGATTAGAAAAAAAAGATCGGATTCAAATTCATATTCTAATATACATAAATATATGGCTGGATTCATGTTGAGATTCAGATCGAGCTTAATTGTAAACAAATATTTTATATCCAATGCTCTTACATTTTGAAAATCGGCAAAATTTGATTCAAAATTTAGATTGACTTTAAAATTCATATTCAGATTGTGAAATCAGGCCAACTCGAGGTGATCCGGCACCCAAATTAGGGTCCAGGCTTGGGCCCAAGTTGGGCTGGGTGCCTGGTACCCTGCCCCATGCCCACCCTTGGTACCCTGCCCCATGCCCACCCTTAGGGGTATGATCCCTGTTTCGAACTTTTTTTTTTTTAAATTGTTTTGCTCCAATGCAGTAGGGGTGTCATTGCTCACACTAGTACACAAGGGTGGGTGTCGGGCATAATTTTTTAAATTTTAATTACATTTTTATATATTTTTCTTCACAACGGTGGGTGTCGGGCCAGGGACTCGCCAGGCTTTCAGGCCCCTGGCCTGGTTTGGGCTCGGACTGGACCTAATAATTTTTTAAATTTTAATTATATTTTTATATATTTTTCTTCACAAATGTGTATATAATGTATGTTTCTGGAATTTTTTTACTAAAAGAAAACTTGGCCGGCCAAGGCCCAACTTATCGGGCTGATACGGCCCCATGCCCACCTCTACAGTAGTACACATAAATTGTCTTATTTATATATTAATTTTATTATAATCTTTGTTTAGTTATATATTAGTGCCTCTTAAAATTTAAATTTTACACTGTCATAACTCTTTAGCTATGAATATTCAACTCGGTCGCTGACTCCGGCGATCTCTTGCCTTTGAAGTCACCAGAAACCGTGAACCCCCACTCAGCGGCTACCTTCCAAAAGTTTTTGAAACAAAGAAAGAGGAAACTATAGTAGAGGCAGAATTGGTCGCCTCTGCCTCTCCATAGAACCACATGAAGCAAAGGAGCAGAGCCGAGGAGGGTTCAGCAGGGACCTTGGCTCCCACTCAAAAACATTTTCCTTAAAAATTTATATGAAAATTAAATAAAAAATCATCCTATATAAAAATTTAAAAAAAAAAATTATACTGAAACTACAATTCGGTCCCCCTCATAAAAAATTTCTTTCTACCCCTAGCAAAGAGGGACTTAGTGGAAAAAAGAAAAAAATATTGATGCTTGCATGCATATCGTCCAATTCAAATTAAACTATTACTGTTTCCGGTTAGCATCCGCTTTGCTACACTACCTGCAAAATTGAATACATATAAATGCTAACTGCATCTTAATTTCTTAATATTAATCGCATATGTATCTTGAATAATAGAAGAGGTAGTTTATTTTCCTTTAGCAAGAAATATTTTACGAAGCATTTGAATGACACCGTTTCAAATACGGTGTTTGGTAAGCCATATTTTGGAAAAGAATTATATTCTAAGTAGTTTTTAATAACTGGTTTCCAAAAACTCAGTTTTACAAAGGGCCTGAAAAAAACTGATGAATTTTGTTGAGAATATCTATACCAGTCCAAAACGGGGTTTTAGAGCCAAAACGGTGTTTTGCCTTTAAAACCCAGTTTTCGGCTGTCATCCAAACAGCCCTTTAAGGTATTATGAAAGTCATGAGAGCATAAAGAGGTTAGAGACTTCAAGTTCTTAAAAGAAAAAACTAAAGAAGAAAAAGAGGGAAAAATTTCCTTAAGACTTCATAATGTGTTTTGAGCTCTGATTTAAAAATCAGATTCTGATTAGATTCAGATTTCAGATTTAGACATAGGATAGACTTTCTTCATCTGAATTTGAATTCGAAGATATAAATATCGGAAAAAAAAGAATACGGTAAAGTGGATATCTCATTCTAATTTGATCGGTTGACGTTCTTACTTTGAAGCAGGTTGGATGGTGATACTTTTGACAAAGATCTTGGAAAATTTCAAATTACAATGTAAAACTCCATTAATATACAGAGGGTTGATGCTCATGCCCCTCGAATAGGTGACCTACCTCCGCCGTCATAGCTGAAGCAAATTTGGAAAAACGCCTGAGGGCGTTGCAGTAACATATTATGAAAAGTTTGGCTGAGACCCGTAAGTTCTTCTCCACCGTTGAAGACGCATGAGAAATTGGTTTTTGTCGGGTAAACCTTGGATCGCTGGGCCAAAAAATCAAAGCCAGGTCGCATCGAGTCCACACTGATCCTCCCGCTCGACAGTCAAGATTTGCCACAGTAAATCACACGCTTTTCGAGTTCGAAATATCGTCTCCACCAGAAAATCATCGCTTCCTGGGGTCGTCAAGGCCGCTTCTTCCTCTCTCTCTCTCGGGCGCAATGGGGGAGAGTTCCTCTACCACCACCGCTGTTATGAGCACCAATTCCTCCCCTCTCCCTGCCCAAAACCCTGACCCTCCATCGCCGCCGGAACGCTCCCCCAAGAACCCTAGCTCACTCCCCATATCAGGATGCCCAACCGACGAACCTCCTCTCCCCCACCCTCCGCCTCCTCCTCCGGCTCGGCGATTGCCCGCCGTTAGAATCTCTTCCGAGTATGATAGTGAAAGCTCCGCCTTCCTCAACAAGGTCTCTTGTAGGGTCTTCAATGGGCTGGCCAAGATCAAGGCACAGTTCCAGAGCAATAGGAATGGCGATATCAACTATCCGCAGATTGGTTTCATCACCAAATATCTTTCTGTGCTCTACGATTATGAAGACCAAAATGCCGTTGTCACCGGGTCGTTTGATGTTGGGAGCAGGTTGCAGGTCAAAGGAGTGCACGATGTCAAGGTATGAAACTTATGGTCATCAGTTGGGTACTGCATCTGTCGATAGCTGTTTCATTTTAGTTGAGACGATCCCTATCAAATCACTGCGTTTATCATGTAATCCAAAACGTTGTTTGGATCCATTCGTTTAAATGATGTTTTCCTTTTCCTTGACTTATCATGGTCTTGTCGCCCAAAGAAAGAAGGGAGGGAAGAAATAGGGAGAATTTACGCGTAATGTGATCTCACTGCATGAAAGCTGATCATTCACTTAAAATGTGGGTGTAGTAAGACCGATGTTGCTGTTCTCAGAAACTACCTGAGGCCCGTGTTTACTATACATTGAACCTTCACTATTGCGCTTATTGTTTAGAGCCACCATCGAGATGTTGGCCCCCGTGTGTCTGTCCCTTGCTGAATCCAACTCTTCCTGGTCAAGAAATACCCGTCCGTGTCTCTTTTATTATTATTACCTTCTTCTTTGCACACAAGAGTCTCCTTTGTTATGGTGTATCTGCTGATGGGCCAATTTACAGGAATTAAATTCCTGCGAATATGATGTGCGAGAATGCCTTCAAAGGTCGAGGAAATTCAATATGCTCCCGCTTGTGAAGGCTGGTGGAAAATTATATTTTACGTTGGCTAGTGCCTACCTAGTTTCCTCATCTGTGTATGTCTCGACTGCATGATTCCCAAGTATGTTAGGAGTTGTAGGTACTGCTGATTGCAATAGAATGACATACGCCCATTTTTTTAAAATGGTTTGCATTTCAGAGGGTACAGCTCGGGGAGACAAAATATTTTCGTATAAGGTGTTCAACAAAGTTCTTCTCTCTGTCGTGTATTCATAATGATAACAAGTCTGTCATCTCTTGCAGTGATTTGGGTAGTAATTTCTTATTCAAGTATCACCAGAACAAGGTGCGCACTGGTGCATATGTACTTTCTCGTTGTGCTCTTTTCTTCATAGACTTATGGAAAAATACCTCAAGTATGCACATTAAGATGTAATATTTCAATGTTTGGTGTTGCTTGAACAGAAAGATCGCCCTCTTGTTTATTCAATTTATTCATAAATCTCCTTTTCTTAGTTTAGGTAATTCTTCTCAAATATTGAAAAGCAAGTTGCTACATTTTATATGAAAATGGTGCTTTTCTTGAATTCTCTGGGTAATAGGAAGTAGTAAGAAACTTTCAACTTTAAGGGATCTATTGCAACTGTCCCCATGCATTGACAACTCCTATTGAAGATTTATCACTAATGTGAATGCTTATATTTTTGTCATAATATATCATCAACACATTCAGAAATGAGAAATTAGATATTCAGAATAACATAATAAGCATACATAAAGGTTAAACTTCAATTTAAAAGTGTTTTAGATTATATCGATGATTTCTCGTACAAATGGTCGATTTTTCTACAAAAGTAGCAAAACCTGCCCTTCTCACAGCTCTTAGAGATATTTAAAAAGAGGGAGAGAGGAGTTGCTTTAAAAAGAACCACGAAAAAGGGTGCTCGAGACACTTTTTTTTTTGTTTTCTCCTGGATTGTAAGATATGGGAGGTGTATTGCCCGTACCGTACGATATTGACCCCATAATGCACGTTGTGTATGGTAGGCATATCATATAGTTTTCTCAAACATATACAGTATGTATCGCATGACACGGGCAATAATAGGCTGTATGGCTTACTCAGATTGACATAACCTGGGTACACCCCTATTTTGGGCAATAATAGGCTGTATAGCTGACTCACATTAACTGCATCGTCCATGCACTGATACTGCACCCTAACCTGTGTCATGTTGATCTGGGTGTGTCCCCTATTTTAGAGCATCCATGTTACATAGAGCTTGGGTATGCATGAGGCCATGCTTGTGCAGAATGTGGACTCAGTAAACTTTGATCGAGTTCATCTTCCATTGAACTTTTTTTAGTTAAAAAATAAACAAACAACATTGTTTGATCTAGTCCATTTTTTGTCCTATTTTAAATAAAAAACAAAGAAAAAACAATTTTGAAATGGAAAAAGGTAAAAGTTGCCCTCACTTGGATCTCTCTTTCTTTCTCTCTGATGTCTCTCTCCTCCTCCAATATGCGACAGTGTAGATACACACACCACAGCTGCACCCGTATGACATAGGATTTTCATGATTTTTCCTTGGATCTTGTGGGTTTGGACATTCCCATCCACAGGTATGGTTGGATTTGTGTAAAACAATTTAAAATTGGTTGAGACGGCTTGATCATCATCTGAAATGGAATTTTGTTAGGTCATTAGGTAAAAGAAAAGGATATTTTTTATTGGTTATCGAATAACTGTTTTGTTCTATCAGTTGATTTCATGCATTAGATTTAGTCCTTGTTTATGCTGTGTGTTTCCTGGGCAGGTGTGAAATGAATGGCTTAGTTCTTGTTAAAGCTTGACAAAAAAGATTTGAGCATTTGCATAAAAATCTACCATGGACATGTTGTCTAACAAATGGTGATGACACGCACACATTCCTCCCAACACAAAAAATGCCTCCAACCCTCTTTATTGAATAAACTTAAGGAGGCAGGTGAAGGTTACTCTAGCAAAAACTGACAGTCTGTTGCACGTGGCTCCCTTATCATGTATCAGCCACAAAGTATGTTTTATATTTCCTATTGTTCCACATGGAACACTGACGGTTTCTGTCACGTAGCATCTTATTCCACATTCTTTTGCCACCTATATGTTCTTAGTTTTCATTGTTGGACTTCATTTAAATTTCAGTCAAGACAAGGAGACATTAAGTTGGTTGCGACTATGCCTGATCCTTCTTATAAAGTAGAGCTGGGATCTCCTGTTCCTTTTGCTGGTTTGGTAGGTAGCTTACTACATGGAGGTTATTTTTTATTTACTTTGTATGTGTGGTGCATTTTGAACTGGATAAAAGAATAGCAAATGATATGCCATCACCTCATCTTTATTTTAGCCAAGAGCTTCCCTGAGATTTCCACATGGAGAAATTCTATTAGAAGAAAAAGAAGTAGATGAGGTCAAGCGAGCATTATCTGTTAGCGGGGTATTAAAAAACAATATCTTGAATGGGGTTTGCACTGCCCAATTTAAGGACGAAGACTTGAACTTAAGATACTCGTACAAGGTAATTGGTTCATTATATGTGCCCACTAATAGATAATCTGTTTGAGTTTTATTTAGTTTAATTATGTTATATTCACATTAAATTGCAGGATGAACAAGTGACATTCATTCCAAGTTTGTCTTTGCCTTCTAATGTGCTGTCCTTTGCCTTTAAGCGTCGCTTTGGTCCATCAGACAAATTGAGGTGTATAATTTTATTACTTGAGAAAATGAACTGTTATTCATTGTTTATGTTGTATCTACCTGATTTTTTTTTTTTTTTGTGGCCTGAGATGGTTCAGGAGAATGTTAGCAGGTCACATTTTCATGAGATTGAATTGGAGTTACGTTTGAGAAATTGTGATTTTTTTTTTTCACATGGTTTGATGGTTTAATGGGGAATGAATTCTACTTCATCAAGTGCTTTTCTTGCAGTCATACAATGATGTTGAAGAAAGCATTCGATCAAATTATTTACTTGTATGGTTGTTGATCAAGCATGTAAATTATGACCTGAACCTAACGTTCTTGATTACATTTTCAATAACAAGATGAAAGTTGTTGAATGATGCTAACTTTGTTTCCTTTGGCAGTTATATCTACAACTTTAATTCGAGTTATTGGAATGCTGTTTACAAGCATACTTTTGGCAATGATTTCAAGGTTAAGGCTGGTTATGATTCAGAAGTCCGTCTTGGTTGGGCTTCTCTATGGGTACGTCATTCCTCTTAACTATCTTTCTCCTGAAGCATGTTTTTTTTTCTTTTTTCAAGTGCCATTTCCCCGTGTGGTCTATGATAGGACCAGGTTCTTACTGGCTTCTGAAACTTAAGTCATCAAAAGTAATACTGAAATCATAAATATTGTACTTGAGAACTTCTCAGGAGGGTCTTCCTAGGGAATTTCAAAAAGTGTTTTTTCCCTACAGGCTACAATAACTCAGGAAACTTCAAAAGATTTGAAAGTCTTAGTAAGTCCTAAGAAATTTCCTTTCGTTTTTCCTTCTTCCTTTCCTTCTCTTATTAACTTTTCCTTTTCCCTTTCATTCTGTCTTCCTTTATTTCTTTATTTTCCTCCTTTCTTTCGTTCCTCGATCCTTTATTTGTCCAATGTTTTTCTTCTCTTTTTTTCTTTCCTTTCTGTCTTTATTTCTTCCTTCCTTACTTTCAGCTTTTCTTTTCTTTTTCTTTTTTTTCTTCCCTTCTTCCTTCCTTTCCTTCTTTTCTTTCTCCCTCCCTTTTTTTTCTTACTTCTTTAGTAATCTTTACCCTCCGCTGCATCAGGCATCTTTTGGAGAAAAAGGAGGAAGAGAGAGTAAGAAACATGTCTAAAAATCCAAGATACATCTATTTCAGTTTTTTGAAAAGTTTAGTGGAGAGAATGATTGTAACAATGACTAACAGTAATATAACATGATAAGTTCCTTTTGGCGATATTTTCAGCATATGATTTTTCCATTTTTTCTCATTTACCCCTTTTTTGTTTTTTCCAGTGGTGTTGCATTTTCAATGTGTTGGGGATATTTGTGACTACGGTTAAAACTTAGAAATGAGAATAGTTAGCACTTCCATTCAATGTCTGTGATGCCTCTTTTCTTCATGGGCTAAACACTATTCCCTCCTTCAACTTGCTTTATATGTTTATGGCCTACAGTTATTATGGAGAAGCAAACATTAATAAAAGCTATTGTCAAAAATGTAGTTGGTTGTGGATGCTTACCTCTTAATTGTAGCTTTACCTTGAAATATGTGAGGATCTTTTTCAAGTGCAGTCCCTTGGAATATGTTATAAGAAACCATGAGGTTATTGCGTACACATCCTTATTTTGATGTCATACATGCAAGGCTTGTGAAGCATATTTGTGTTAATGTTGAAAGTCTGTAGTCGTTAAGAGACTTTTTATAATATTAGAAAGTTAGAGCACGTCTTTAATATTTCCATGTTTTGTTTGGACTTACATTGTAAACTTGTGCTGTCAGCCCTAATCTCTTTTATTCTTGAGATTAGGTCAGTTAATCAGAATTCTTTCTTCCTCCTTTCTGATGGCTGTAACAGTTAACAACAGTAAACGTTAGCCCATTCCCTCTTTTCCAAGTTCTTGCCAATCTCCCTCATTTATTATTGTGTTAGTAGCCTGTAGCTGATATGTAGAATTGAACATTGTTAAAGTCTAATAAAATACGTGCATGTCGAAATTGCTAATTTTTTGACCACTGTAAATTCCCTAAGGTTGTGTTTGATAGCTGTGAATCTCAGGTCCGACCTGGGATCTGCTGAGAAATCCACAACTCTATCAAACTCAGAATCTGAAATCCGTGGATTTCAAATTCTCTCAAATGTAGTTCATCTATTATTTTCCTGACAGTTAATTATCTTGAGAAACAAATATTTATTATCCTTTTGATCTTCTAGATTAAGTATAATCGTGGTGGTGTTATGGACAATAAGATACATATATGCAGACTCATGCCAGCATATATCAACGCACATTTTGATACATTTTCTTTGTTACCATGTGCAAGTCAATTGAAATCAGGCTGAGCTTGAATGTTCATCCATTTTGGACCTGACATGGTCCACATCTGGCTGGTTCATGTATTTTGTGCTATCCTTATAATTCTTTTCCACAAAATTTTGTAATCAGGAGTATGTCCAGGATGTACATAAAGATTGAGCAACTGAGTGGACCATGTTGAGACCCAGACCCAGTATCAATGTCTAAGTTTGCATTAGTTGCGTATTTGTACGAGGACCTGATGGCCATTAGCCCCCACAAATCAGTATAAGAATGATCCACGTGTGAAGCCTGCGTAGTTGGTCTAGGGTGTTCTGTGCCTAGCAGACTTATATATGTTGTAATTTATTTTTTACACACGGAAGTGCTATATATATATATATATATATATATATATATTATTTTTATTTATTTATTTATACACACACACATGTTATATATATAACGAGAGAGAGAATGGTGACTCTAGCTATTCAGAGTCACCCAGCTCACTCTTGAGAGCCATCTGATCCATCGTGGCATAAGTGCTGCATCACCTTTTTCTCTTTGTTTTTATTTCAACCCTCGATTTAAAAAAAGATTAAGAGCTGAGATTATTCATATCCACCTACCATCTACCAGCATCTAGCATCCAACATGATTGAATTGATATCTCAATCTTTCCAGATTTGTTTTATGTGAGCACAGTATGTGAAATATGTAGTTCTGTCATTTTCTCCTTTCAGATTCTTGGGGATTCATTTATATGGCTAAATCTTTTGTCTTATTCCGCTTTGTTTTGGCACTAATTTCATCTATGTTATATATTTCTGTGTTTTTACTGTCTTTATGTGCAGCCTCATGATACAGATGAACATTAATTCCGTTTTTATGTTTTCTTCTTGCGTGTATTTAAACTTCAGGTTGGCAAAGAGGATGAAGGAGCAAAGGGGGCTCCTATGAAGGTCAAACTTCAGTTGATGCTTCAAGTTCCACAAGACAATATTCATGCAACGGCACTCTTGTTCAGGTTGAAGAAGAGGTGGGATTTGTGACGACGGCGCTATCGGCGGTGTTATTTTTGTTGTCCTACAATTCTAGCTTTTGTGTACATCTGTCTCTGAATTTTAGAGATTTTAGTTAATGTACATTTGCTTTTTTTTTCCTCATGTTGTTTCATTTTAGCTGGGATCAAGACGTTCATCTCCTGGCGCTGATTTCACTAATATGAAGTCAACAACTGGCCACGAATTATAAATGCGATTTGCAGATAGTGCTGCAAATAAGTTAGTTCTGATTTGATGGTTTTGTTATTTTCTTGTCCGGCCTCTAATGTTGAGGTGTTCTGTGTCTAACCAGTTTACAGACCGCGCTCGCCACATGTACGTCGGTTGTTTCTAGAATCACCTTCTTCGGTTCAACTGATCAACTCCCGTAAGTGTTATTCTTCTGGTCTTTATAGGATTGAGGTGTGTCACCAAGATGAAGGTGCACTATCTTCTGGTCTTTATAGGATAGGGTCTTTATAGGATAGACATGTAATAGTCGTTTTAAAACTATGATAGACCTTTCTTAGGGACTTCTACGTAATGGGAATGGGGTTGAGAAAAAAGGAAAAAGAGATAATGGGTGCCCAACACCCTGTCTCTTTCCTTGAGAAGGACATGAAGTGAACATAATAAAGTGAGAAAGACATGAAGTGAACATAATAAAGTGAGTGAATGATGATTTTGGGAATAATGACATTGGTCATCTAGAGTCACCCAGCCGAAACTACGGTCAACTAATGTTGATGACACAAATGTTGATCATCTTTTTCTTTTTATTTTATTTTTTAACCTCTATCTATTTCATATGAATGGTTATATATTTCATGTATTTTAAAATTATGTACCCAGTGTTCAAAATTATTTCCACATATCTAACTATATATAAGGATACAAATATATTGAACTATATTAATAATGTATATATATATATATATCAAATGTATTTTAAAATTATATACCGTGTTTTAAAATTATTTCCACATATCTAACTATATGCATGGATACAATTATATGAAACTATATTAATAAAAAAAATCTTAGACAGAAACTGCCTGATAAGATTTTATGATCGGCCAAGAAAGCTAATACCATCAAATTTAGAACTTTATGAAATCTAATTTTTATATCCATTGTTCATGGGGTTTTTCAATCCTATGGATTATTTCGCATCCACATAACGGTTAGATTTTAGAATAGCTTCTTCATAAGGCATTGGAGTGTCGGACGCATGATTGACGATTCCTATATAACTCCTAAGTTGAATTCATTAACGTGCACAATTATTGTAGGGGCTAGATTACCATGTGATATTTGTTCTTAAATTTCTACTAAGGTGGACAAATACATGCCAAGAATTACCTCATGCATGCCTTGTGATGTGATTTCAAATATATGTGACAAGCGTGACTTTCTCACTTGGCGTCCACAATGCATAGGTGGTATGTTGTTTCTTGATCTAAGATGTTAATCGCGTTGAAGCACCCTGACAGGCACCAGTTTGTTGTTGGAGGGCTTTTACAGCAAGAACATGATAACGATCATTAGGGTTGGTTTGATTTCTCACATGTAGAGTCTTGTGGGTATAATTGTTCTTGAAGTTATGGCATGTGTTGCACACATATATGAATTAGTTTTAGTTTGTTGGAATCAAAGCTATCAGGGCTATGCAGATGAACCCCTTGGCTTATCGATACTGATTGCACCCAACTTGATTGAAGTACAATATGGAAGGCCATTCGTGGGCACTCTGGCTGTGCACTGCCATCACCTACTGATTTCTGAGGCAGCACACAGAAGAGGCCAAAGCCCCTCCTTCAGAAAACAGTATACCTGTCAGGCATTCACCCTTTGTAGTTTAGAGGAGTAACTCTCAGACTTTCTCCAGCCCGCCAGGTCAACCAGCTAAACTATACCCCTTTGGGGCCATCACCTACAGTTTTCAGAAAATCCAGCTGCATAAATGAAGTTGGTACACTCAAAGCTATACGTGTGAGGAAAAAATTGGCCAAAATTGAATGTGATGGATATGTTTCTATCACCATCCCTATTTTCGAATATTGTGGAACACTGTCTTTAAATTTCAGATAAAATTTGATCTATATATCGAGCGTCGATGAATGTTTTTATGCAAATAAATTAGATATTTTGGATCCACCCGCATAATAGCATTGAAAAAGAAAAACCCAGTCTGGCTGAAGAGCGCTGGACAACCGATGATTTAGACAACAGAATCCCTGGACCCATGTACAAAACCATGCTACTCTGGGTTAAGTTCATTTGGATGGCATGCCAACAAAGCCAAAGCGAAATTATAGATCAAGCGGATTTGTGTTAACGTGGTTTACATACACTATTGCTCTAGATGTTCCTTAGTACATACTATTTTTCTTTGTCTATGATCTTGTTTTGCTTAAAATATGTTGTAATGGTCCAACTACAAAAATTAAATTATAATGTTTGATCTTACACCAAGAGCACTTCAAGCTCTGACGCAACGTATTTGCATCAAATTAGCATGAGAACTTTGTGATTTGGACTTGATATGCTGGATGTCTGAAATGACTACGATTAAGTCTGTGTTTTGGCCATCTTCGTGGATAAATGCAGTTGTTAGTATATGCAAAAATGGAAGTGGTTGATATTCTTATGTTTGAAACACAGCATGTGCACGAGCCTTACTGTGGTAAAATGCCATTTTAATGTTTTTGTTTGACATAAATACTTGATGCATGCACGTGGATGACAAAAGATGATAAAATTATGCTACAGGCATATACTAAGATGCTGCACTAGGCCCAAATCATGTAAATGCTTGGTTAGTTTTGAAATATGCTATGGAATTGCATATGGCTGTCATGGTCTATGAGGATTGTGGAGACCTGGTGGTGTTCTTTAGATATCTTCATTAGATGTGCATTATTCTTCATTGTATATATGGAAAGCGTCTGAACAATCATTCTTGATGGAGTTTATCCTTGTGACTCTGATCGAACTTCCAAGGTATTGCTCTACACATTTTTTTTGTGATGCAATGTAACTTATATCCAGCTGATTGTTTTGATCACAGGATTTTAATTTTCTGTTACAAACTGTTATAACCATGTTCTTGCACAAAGAATTGGTGTAGAAGTTTTACTAATGAAAAGCCCCAAGGGAGTTGGGGCAGTAGACTGTCTTTGGTTGTAAAGAAGGTATTCAACGTCCAAATCCCATGGGCACTAGCACTACCCTCTGCGCAAGGCTAAGCATTAGCCACAAGGTCCCCAGGAAAAACTACCCCAATCAAAATCTTAATTTCGAGCATAAATTGAAAGAGTGATCTTTATCTCATTTTATAAAGCAAAAAAGTCCCAACAGAACTATAATCCCAAGTTAATGTCAAGTTTTTAATATATTGAAGTACTTTTAGCAAAGTGAACCAGACCAAGTAATGATATCAGTTGAGATTGAAGGAAAATTTCGCTAGATCAACACTAATTTTTGCACAATAATCAATCAGTATTCAGCCACCCGGACGTTTTTTAGTTTAATAGAATAATAACAAAGAGAACCACCATATGAGTATGCAGGACCAAAAAAGTTCCAGTGGTTGGAAGCAGCATATATTCTGGCTTCTTCTTCAAAACCTGCCTTACCGGCACCTGATTATGCTAATCAATGGCGTTCGTCTGCCAAACATGGTCGGTCTTTCCAAGAACAGGGAGACTGAAAGATAGAAACAAACTGAAGATAGTACAGTAGGAGAAAAAGCAGCAAGGTCAATTCAACCTTGTTATTAAGGAAGCATGTTGAGAAATTAATCGAACTCGCTAAGTTTATGTGAGTTGCAACATAAGCTTTTCATGGCTAATCGACATTAGAAGTGTACAACATGATTGTGGAACTTCCTCTGAGCGCCGGCTTCAAATCTCCAAGACTACAAGATAGAGAGAGAGAGAGAGAGAGGTGTGTGGACTTGACAAGAGCTCATACTACACTTACCCACTCTGTACAGCATTAAAGAATTTCGAGAGCGGCACAGGACCATCTGCTTTATCATCATTGACAGGACGCTTGCTTCTTGATTTGTGTCTCTTCTCCTTACTTGACTTCTTAGATTTTGATTTTCTTCTCTTCGATTCCCTCTTGTCATCCTCATCATCACTACCAGAAGTCTCAGATGATGAACTGGAAGAACTTGATTCGGAGGATTTTCTTGAACGCTGGAAATGTCAGATCAACAGGAATGAAATATTGAGTCAGTCAGAGAAATCAAATGTGAAAATGTATACACGTCTTTCACTATCAAAAGTGAAACCAACTACTCAAACGCACTTAACATAGTTTATTTATTATTTTAGTATAATAAAAATAAGTCCCCATGATTCCTTGAGCCATTGTTAAGTCACTTTTATATTCATGAACTATGAGCTGCTGCAAATATCAAAATTTAAATCTCATGGCACGCTGAAGGCAAATAGACCTATTAATATGAATAGTAAATCAGGAAATAGACATCCATACAGTTAGGTCAATATTAGTGCATAAATCATCAAAATGAGAACTGTCTGACAGTAGGGTCATATGGTCCACAAACTACGTACTACGATAATAGATCAGGCAGCACTCTTGTTTGTAAGAGGCAGCACTCTCGTTTGTATGAATCCAGACGCCAGGTTTAACATCCAGGTGTCTTAAGGTTAACACTTACCGTTAGTAATCAAAAATGCATATAAGCTGGAGTTTTCTTTCATAAAAAGGGGGAAGAGAGAGAAAGAGAGAGGGGGAGAGAGAGAGAGAGAGTAATACAACTTAACATGGTGTAAAGATTACCTAAACGGATGGATTTTCTTCTTAAGTAGGGAATCTTAAACTCATTCTCAACGTGGGAACACAATCATATCAGACCTAATACATTTTGATACATCTCACAAGTTCATTTCATGCTATAGTGGCAGAGATTTCCACTAGAACATTTGGCTCTGACAGTCTGACTAACAAGCGTCCATTAAAAAATAAGAGGTCCTTTAGCCCTCCTTTATGCATGTCATCACTCATCAGTTCTATCCATGTAGTCCCCATAAACTCACCCCCATCCATCTCCCCACAACTTGACATGATTCTTCCCACCCCCTTCCTCTCCCTCTTTCCCTTGTCTTTCCCTCCTCTTTCTGAAACACAAACACCTGGTTTCTCCACTTTTCTTTGAGAAGGGAAAAAAAATCTCACAGTAATTCCTATGACAGATTCGGTGGAAGGATAATTTTGCACATGGAATCAGCATGTTAACCATCAACATCAATGCATATCACTAGAAAAATCCAAAACATAGATGGAAGCAACAGAACTTCAGTAAATTCCTATGAAGCCCAACATTACAAAAGATGGGGTTGGATGTGACATCCAATGAGCCTAGCTAATCAATGCAACAACAACCTTATGACAGCAACCAGGGAGAATTAATGGCAAGAACAACCTTATGACAACAACCAGGGGAGGTTGGACACCAGGTTTACAAAAGAATAAATAACCCTACATCATTCAAGCCTGCTCATCTTATCCTCTATGTTTCATTTATATATGGGTTACTCCTGATTGGACTTGCTCTTCTGATAACCTCTTTGATTAGATTGCCTATTCAAGTGATGGCTCAACATCTAATCAGCTGCTATACAAACTGCAAACAAGATCATTCTTTTCTTCTTTCATCCTCCATTCTCCATGGAGTTAGTCCCTCCAAGCAATGTTTTATGCATTGCAGTGGAACTTACAATAGATTACATGCATGGCAAATAGATACTATCCCAAAAAAGTCGAAGTGAAACACCTATATCAGGCAGACCAGTATATCATATGATGAGTCAGTCACTCTAGCATCATGTGGATTGTTGACACATGAAAAGCAAAGCAGCGCACACATCACTCCCCAGACTGATTCTATGACACACCTTGGCGGAACTGGAGGTTCTCACTACTTATAGTGTTTTCAATCATGTAGGGCCTTCGTTCCAGGCACCAAATACAATGCCTATGGCCTTTACAGTGGTCATAGCAAGTGGGTCAAGTTGACACCTTACTTTTTGGAATGCAACGTATTTAAACCATGCAGAACTTGCTCAAATTATTCTACCGCAAAATGTAGCCAAAGAAACAAAATTTTGGAATGTTTTTAGGTTGTCAGAAAATACAGATTTAGCATGACAATGAATTTAAGCATTTACCATGTAGCTATGACATTAACACATAGTTTAGAACTACATGAATGAAAAATCATATTTGCAAGCATGATTTTTTATGAAAAATACACGCTCAGATGAGCTTCCAACAGGCTACATGAACTATAAAAGCATTCACTTATATATGGTCCATTTAGATTGAAAGCAGAAGCAAAGTAGCAATGAATGACCAAAGCTGCAGACAGAGAAGCTGTCTAACCTGGTTGTCAACAGTTATACGTTTCCAGAGAGCTACCAGCTGGGCAACAGTAAGGATGGCCATAGGTAGAGAGGGAGAGGAGGGAGCAATTCGCTAGGGAAGGGGCAATTCTATACCTAAACCCCTGTTAATATTTTTTAACAAAAATAGGACAAAAACAGACTTCATCAGTGCTGACCGAGTCTGTCTTTTGGACAAAAATCAGACGTGCACATTACCATATCTGAACATGTCAGATTCAGAATTGACCCACAGTGGATCTGCATTGGATGTTAGCCAAAATTGTCCAGGTACAACTTATTGCACCCGATGCGGTTGAGGCTCTTTCTTGCTGCACCTGCACACACACAGCACAATGCAGGTGCAGCAACCTATCAGGCGAGTCTGTTCACACAGGTCACCTTTAAAAACCAGAATAAGTTATTTGGTTCATTGGGCAGAAAACATTTCTTGTTTGATCTCCACGAGGCACGAGTGATGTTAATTTAAGAATATGTCATTAAAGAACATGCACCAGATTTAGAGATTTATCAGTTTGAGTCAAACCAGATCTGATTAGTTCAGAATCTTTAGTTCCAGTTAAGTTAGACTTGGTAAACCTCAGGTCAAGCTTAAGCTTGAGTCCTCTGCAAATCTAGCAATCCCACCTTATCAAAGAAAAAAAGAAAAGAAAAGAGCCAGCACATGGTGGGCTAGAAATTTCAATAAGTGGATTAAATTCAGAAACCATATTTGAGTGAATTTGCATCCTATGGTTAGATCTTGTAAAGCAGACATGGAAAAGACTTGATCCAGCTTAATTCCCACTCATTTCCATCTCTGCTATTCTCCATTTATTGACAGTTTATCACAAAAGTTAGATGGAAACAACTGCTCAAGCTGTTCACTTGCCATCCATAATGCTAAGTTGCTAACATACAAGTCGAATTAACTACTAAATACATATAAAATCTGCTTCTGGCTGAATCTAGAATGGTTAACAGTTACACACACACACTCTCTCTCTCTCTCTCTCTACCAGTTACAACTACGAAAGCGTAAAAATTCAACAAACAGTAAAGTTATGACGATTCTGATAGATGGAATAGAAAAGGTTTCCCAAAAGAGAGATTGTTTGTTAGGTTCAAGAAACAACGTCTGTTACCTGACATGATCATAGATAACATGGCACATGCCTGTTCATTGAAGAAATTAAATTTCAGTTCAGATCAAAGACTCAAATTTCTGACGATTGTCACTGAGGATTCTGTTAGAACATGGATGACATACAAAGTAAATGTCCCCATAAAAAACTGTGTGCACCTAAGTGGACTCCAAAAAGAGCTCAATAAAAAAGAAAACTTTCAGAATACAAGGTAATTATTATGTATGAGCAACTAGATAGGTAGAGGTTATGAAAATGGATGAACATTATTTAAAAAATACAGGATTCAGATAAGAACTATTTTAGAGGACAAGAAGATCTATAACATAAATTCAAAGGTCAGAGAACTTCATGATAAGCATAACAGAGAAGCATATAGAAAACTTGCTAAGGTAATTACTTTAGGCAGAAAAACAAACGTAAGATTCGAAGCACATGGCATACCTTTTTCTTCCTGCTTCTTTTTTCTTTCTCCTTTTTCTCTGCAGTAACATACAAATGATAAGATGAGAAAAAGAATATGCTGTCCATGAGTTCTTCGGATGTACAAAAATGAAGCAGATAAACGTGTGCCAACCTTTGAGAGTAATTTTGTGGCGAGAGTGGTTTCTTCCACTTGCTAGCTTGCTTGCTCTTTCTGCATCTAACTGAGCCCTGTACTCCCTCATCATCCTATCTTTGTCAGCCTCCAACTCATCTCTTCTCAGTGCATCTTCCTGAAAATGTAAATGCATAAAGAACAAATACCACAAACTTAGAAAAGGCAAATCTTGACTCAGACAGAGATATGACAGGCAGCTAGGATATAAGAGCACTACAAAACTCACGGATCATTCAAAGAAGTTAATCATTACATAAAAGGAAGCAATATTAAACCAGGACTAAGACTATTAGTTTTTTTATGGAATAACTGATTTGTACTGATTTCTATTTCTGATTGTAGAACAAAGGTTCATGGACGTGAAAATGATACTCGTTTAGGAAAATAAGTGGCTTTTCTCACACTACATAATTGCAAACTGCAATTTTCATTTCCTTGAGCTGCCCAGAGCTTGTAACACATGGCCAAATAAGACAAGTTCATGTGGCTCAAAGCATAATGGACTCTCAATTAAGGTAAATTCTTTCTTAAACATTAACTAGAGAGATGATGAGATTACTCGAACACCATGCTGACCTCCAAAAGATACTACTGACTATGTATCTTAGCAATGTCATTTGTATGCCTTTGTTTTATGAAATTTGTCTACATCTAAAATACATTTGTGAAACTTACTTCCATATTTTTGGGAATTACCTTCTCAGCCACTTCACGTGGATCTAAGCAATCAACTTTCCTACTTTTATTGGAAAGCCCAAGAAATAACAATATCCCACGATTCTTATGCAGCCTTATTTGTGCCATTCTAGGATTCCATTTCTAGTACGATAAGCAAAAGTGAAAGCTTTTTCCATTTCATTTCCTGGCTGAACAGGGACCAAGAGAGACTTAGGGTGTATCAGTAGAGCCATAGTGAAACTGGTCTCACTAGCCTAGCGTAAGCTGGGCCTCCTTTTTTAGCAAGCAAAGTGGTTTTTTATGTTGACGAGAGAACGAATAGCCCTTCATTCTGTGGAATTGCTTTATGCCTCAGTAGTGGTGCATAAGTGCACCCTTTAGTATATCCTCTAGCTTTCTTTTTCTAGGCCAGCTCCAATGGTGGGAGGTACGGCGCTGGTGCAGGATACAACAATTTTCAAAATATTTAGGTGCAGGCGAGGCAAGTATATATATATATATATATATATAGAGAGAGAGAGAGAGAGTAAATTATATAATTAATTAACTGTTTAATAGCCTCATTTATGTATATTTACATTTAAATCATTAAAAACTTTGTGTATTAGAGATTGTCTGGTCAACTGCACATTTGAAATGGTCAATTTTCACCCAGTTCGACTTACCACATCACAAGTACTGCGTCAGAGAAGCACCAACACCAACATTGACATGGGTGTGGCAGCTGCTTAGGCTTACCCTTGCTATACCTTCTATGCAACTCTTTCTGCTTCTACTACTTTTTCCTTTTCTTTCCAGTTGTAGGAGAAGTTCATTGTCATAAATACCAATTTTTTCTTAAGAAATGCAAAACAGAAGAAAAATAAAGGAAAATTAGAAAGGCAAAATTTTGTGATATTTGAAAAAAAAATGCCAAATGAGAAAAAAAACATTTTTATCACATTTTTTCATGTTTTCCCCTTCGTCGAAAAATATGATGTTTAACAATTTTTATTTTTTAAAGTTTCTTTTAATATATTATAAAATATGCTGAATTCCGATCAATGTTTTTGTAAGAAAATTAATGGAACTCAAATTTTCACATTTTTCTTTTTCTTAATTTTTGAATTCCAAAGCTTTTCCTAAGAAAAACACCACCTTTTGTGATACTTGTGACAATGAGGAAAAATGACTCCAGGGTACTGATGATTTACCCAACCATCCAGCTTTTCATCATTCTATTTCAACCTAGCCTACTACCGCCAGTTTCCAAGTAATTTGTTAATGGCTAATAGACCACGCATTATGCTGTTAGAAAAAGTGAAAGCACCAATATATATATATATATATTAAAATCCACCGGCTGCTAAGTATTGCTAGATGGATCTTTTTAATTTTCTGTTGCTATTTGCTAAAAATCCCTATTGAAAAACCATGGCCAGACAAAAACCGTCACCAATGCCCCTATTGCAACAGTTTTTAGCAACAAAAATTGAGAAAGAGAACTCCATCCTACACTATGTCACATAGGTACGGGTACGGGTACCGGTGCGGGTACGGACCATTTTCAAAAAATTTGGGTGCAGAGGTACGGCCGTACACACACACGGACATATATATATATATGTCAAAAAAATTCAAAATGAATAACATATTCACAAATCATTATCCAAAACACAGTATGGAAGTATCATACAAATACATCAGCTTTCTTGATTCTCCGTCGCATCATCAAGATTAGAAGGATCAACAAGTCACGCTTTTAAGATATATTGACATCGCTATGGTTATGGCTCACACTATTATCGAAGAGTAAAGTTATAGAGAAGGGATGGATTTTCAAAACATTGTAAGGAAGATTTTCAATGAAAAGTTGTGAGGAACTATGTACAAGAAAGGTTTAGAGTGAAAAAGGGAGAGGGAGATTTTTAATTTTCAACTCAAAAACTAACAACTTTGGACTCGGCCAAAGTTGACCAAGTCTGAAAATGGACAAAAATGATCCCGAGTACGTTGACCGTACCGCTGCTGCGTTGAACGCACCTTTGCCGTACCCAGGGCCGTACCCGTACCGTGCGGGTACTCAGCAGCAGGCAGATTTCAGTCTATGCGTTTCTTAGCCTTTTGTTATCGTTATTCCTTTGCCCAATGTTGCCTCCCTGTTTTTATATCCTACTGACTGTGTTTAAGGGATTTTCCCTGACGCAGCACTCAAGCCTAAGCGGTACTTTCCCATAGTGGCACTTCGGAATAGAACAGATTAAGAATCAAGCATAGACTACAAATTCGATAATAAAACAACAAAGCAAAAACAAATAGAAACTATAAAAACTGTAGAAACACGTGCACAGAGAAAGAGAATACGAGGAATACGATGTAACATGGAAAAACCCTCAACAAGAGGAAAAAAACCACGGATGAGGAGGAGCTGGTTGCCCACTAGCCGCCAGACTCTCTCTGTCTTAAGATTTCATTGACCATAAGGATTAGGGTTACACGACTTAAGTAATGCCCAACAAGGGCTACAAGATGGATCAGGTATGGATTCGGACCCGGTCCCGAAACCCGTCTAACATACTTCAACACTCTCCCTCAAGTTGGGCATACATATCAAACATGCCCAACTTGGATACATTTCTCTCGAATGAAGTTGAAGATAGAGCTTTCGTCAGAACATCAGCTGTTTGGTCTTCAAATCTCATGTAAGGAAGTACAAGTTCATTAGCATCAATTCTCTCTCGAATGAAATGTCGGTCAATCTCAACATGCTTTGTTCTGTCATGAAGCACAGGGTTGTTGGCCAAGTTAATTGCAGACTTGTTATCGCAATACATCTTCATTGGTTCTTCAACCTTTATACCAATATCCGTCAACAATACTTTTAGCCACAAAAGCTCTGAAACTCCCATAGCCACTGCTTTGTATTCTGCTTCAACACTGGAACGAAAACACACATCTTGCCTTTTACTTCTCCACACTATGAGATTCCCTCCCAAATAGATACAATAGCCAGAGGTGGACCTCTTAGTGTCAATACAGCTTGCCCAGTCTGCATCTGAATAACCTTCAATCCCAAGAGTGTCTTGCTTGACATACAAAAGACCTTTGTCGGGATTTCTCTTCAAGTAGCACAAGATCCTGTCAACAGCCTTCAAGTGGGCATCCGTGGGAGCATGCATGAACTGACTCATCACATTCACAGCAAAGGTAATATCAGGTCTAGTGAGAGTAAGATAAATCAACTTCCCTACAAGACATTGACATCTTCTTTTGGCCTCTTCACAGAGAGGCTCCCCATCTCTAAGACTTAGCTTATGGCCAGCATCTAGAGGAGTAGAAGCTGGTCTACGCCCTAATTTCCTGGTCTCCTTTAACAAATCTAGGGTGTACTTCCGTTGATTTAGCATGAGGCTAGTCCCAGACCTAGCAATTTCAATGCCAAGAAAATATTTCAACTTACCAAGGTCCTTGAGATCAAACTCGATCGCCAACTGTTTCTTTAACTTAATTATTTCATCTTCATCATCACCTGTGACAATCATATCATCAACATATACCAACAAAATTGCAACATTTTGTTCATTTCTCTTCACAAAGAGTGTATGATCTCCATTCCCTTGATGGTATCCACATTGTCTCATAACAAGTCTAAGTCGTTCAAACCATGCTCGAGGAGATTGCTTGAGCCCATATAAAGCTTTCCTTAACTTGCAACATTTTCCAGGTTCTTCATATCCTGGAGGCATACACATATATACTTCCTCTTCAAGGTCTCCATTGAGAATTGCGTTCTTGACATCAAGTTGGTACATCTTCCACTCCTTCATCACAGCTAAGGAGATAATGACTCTGACAGTCTTCATCTTCGCAATAGGAGCAAAGGTCTCCAAATAATCAATCCCATATTTTTGATTAAACCCCTTGGCCACAAGACGAGCTTTGTATCTTTCAACACTTCCACTTGGTTTGTACTTGATGGTGTAGACCCACTTAGATCCAACCAAGTGAGCCGCCTCAGGAATCTTTGTAACTTCCCATGTCATGTTTCTTCTCAGGGCTTCTATCTCTTCTTGCATTGCATAAGTCCACTTGGGATCACTTTGAGCCTCAACAACATTCCTGGAAATCATAGCCAAAGAAAGAGAAGATACAAAACATTTGTAGTCCTTGCTCAGTCTAGAATATGAAACAAAATTACCAATAGGATGTTGAGTACATGACCTGACACCCTTTCACAGGGCGATGGGAAGCTCTTCACTTGCAATAACAGTCTGAATCTCTTCTTCAACAGGATGCTTCTGAGCACGACTTGGGTCATCCAGGGAAGGACTAACTGGATTGGGAGCAGAATTCTCACCACCTGTCATCTCCTCCTGAAGAGGATTCTCACCAAAATAGGAAGCATGTTCAAGGAAAGTGACATCTTTGGTAACATAGGCACGACCAGTGGAAGGGTCCCGACACTTATACCCTTTTTGAGTGGGAGAATAACTTAGAAATACGCCCTTAGTAGACCTTGGATCAAGCTTTTTAATGTGAGGACTATGATTATGAATAAAGCAAACAAAACCAAAGACTCTTGGTGGAAGAGAGAAAGGTTCACGACTCCCCGGTAACAGAGTGAGGCGTCTGCCCATTCAACACACGACTAGGCAAACGGTTTATAAGATACACACTGGTCAACACAGCATCCCCCCAATACCTTTTTGGAACATGACGTTGAAAAAGAAGAGTCATATTCAATAACTGATGATTCTTTCGTTCAGCAACTCCATTTTGAGGAGGAGTATAACTACAGGAAGTCTCATGAACAATTCTCTTTTTCCGAAAGAAGTTATCAACAGACTGACACAAATACTCACGAGCATTGTCAGATCGAAAGGTCTTAACAGATGATCCATATTGAGTTTCCACATAAGCAATGAAAGTCTCTATGGCAGTAGGAACTTCACTACGGTCTTTCAACAAGTAGACAATAGTGTTACGAGAACAATCATCTATAAAGGTGATAAAATACTGAAAACCATGATAAGAAGGAATCCCTGACGGCCCCCACACATCAGAATGAATCATGGCAAATACCTCATTAAACCGATGGCTAGACAAAGGATATGAAGCCCTAACATGTTTGGCTAGGTGACAGACATCACAGGACACCATAGTCATATCTAACCTGGAACATAAATCAGAAAACAACTGTCTAAGAATTCCAAAAGGCAGATGTCCAAGGCGCTCATGCCACCGTAGAAGCAATTGAAGGGACTCCTCTATGTTCTTCGTTGCTTGACTGACTGCCGTCATGAGAGCCTGAGCAGTACGCATAGGCAAGAGATATAGCCCGTCAGAAGTCAGACAAATCTCAATCCTCTTCCCTGTCACCAAGTCCTGCATAACACAGCAATCAGCAGAAAAAATTAGTTCGCAATTCAACTCTTTCGTAATCTTGCTAACCGACAAGAGGTTCAAGGGAAGATGGGGAACATGTAGAGCATTGTGGACAAATAACTTGTTCAAAAGTGGGAGACTCCCTTTCCCAGCCACAGAGATAGAGGAACCATCAGCAAGAGAAACACGTTCCTTTCCTGACGAAAGCTTATACCCATGAAAGACTATAGGATCGCCAGTCATGTGGTGAGTAGCGCCACTGTCGATGATCAACTCTCCCATAGGGGAATCCACCATCACGTCGATCGAACACCCAAATTTCTCCTGCAGTGACAAAGGGCAGCTGTGGCAATAGGGAGCACGCAGCAACTGGCATGAGCAGAGGTGCTGGAACTCTGCAGCAGATCCCGAAGGAGAGCAATGATGCAGGGAGTAGAGGCAGCGCTAGACGGAAAGGCAACACCATGAAGCAGGTCGGGTGGCGGAAGACGTTGCTGGTCAGGCGAAGCAGGTCGGGCGCCGATATCGACGGCGCAGAGGGCGACGGCAGGGAGGAAGGGGGGCGACAGCGAACGGCGGCAGCAATGGAGGGCACCACTGGAGTAGGGCCGACCCAGAAGGCGATGGCGCAAAGAACGACGGCAGGGAGCAGGGCGCGACATCAGGGAGCAGGTCGACGGCGCGGCAGCAAGGGCGACGGCGAGCCAGCAAGGGCGACGGCGCGGCAGCAAGGGCGGTGACACCGGCGACGGTGTCAGCAGCGTCGTCGGACGATGCAGCAGAAAGGTGACGGCGTCGGACACGGCGGTGGCGGTGGTGGTGACGGCAGCGGTGACGGCGGCAGCGGCGAAAACAACGACGGTGACAGCAGCGGCGGCGGGTGAAGAAAACTCCACGATCACCAAAAAAGTCCCAATCTTGTGGGCTCTGATACCATGTAGAAACACGTGCACAGAGAAAGAGAATACGAAGAACACGATGTAACGTGGAAAAACCCTCAACAAGAGGAAAAAAACCACGGATGATGAGGAGCTGGTTGCCCACTAGCCGCCAGACTCTCTCTCTCTTAAGATTTCATTGACCATAAGGATTAGGGTTACACAACTTAAGTAATGCCCAACAAGGGCTACAAGATGGATCGGGTATGGATTCGGACCCGGTCCCGAGACCCGTCTAACATACTTCAACAAAAACAAATACATACAAAGTTGGAGACTTCCTTTCTTTGAATGAAGAAATTTTACATCCTCTAGAGGAGAGGTCTCTCTTAGCCAAAGGCCATGTTTTTCACTCGGACATTTCTGAACCTCTCCGTTTCTTTCTCTTTGTTTTTGTTTTTTGTTGATGCCCTTAGTTTTGGGGAGGAAGCATGTTTTTATAGACGTGGCACGTTCTTCGAGAATGACCGGTGGCCTACTTTAGTAGACAGTTGTTGTCCACTTTACATTATTGCAAAGAGACAAACAATCAGTTGGTAACGGATGCCAGCTAGCTGTTTCTTTTCAAAAAGGTGGCGATACGTGGCTACTATCTGGTTTTATCCTCAACTTTTCCACGTAGTGCGGTAGTGAGTGAAGGGATAAGGCCTCTGATAGCAGACACGCATGCCTCCAGAATCTACATCTTTACATTATTGACATGCAAGCTTTGTCTTGCTTATCTGTCCTATATAGACATATCATCTGGAGGGGAATCGGATTCCTTTTTGTACATTGGACGTAGTTGCGGTTTGATAGGTGTGAGTGGTCCAACTCCTTTGTTTGCTTTTGTGAATTGAAAAACTTTGAGTCCTTTTGTTTTTCCGTAGAGAGTCTGTCATAGGCAACACATGTTCCTGATTGAGTGCTTTATGAGCTAGCAGTATATTTTGTCAATCTCTGGATCATTCTTTAAGCTTCTTTGATCAATCATGTTGATCAAGACTTGTAATTTCCCTAAAGTTGTAGGGTCTTTCTTTTTGTGTGAACTAATAATTGCACATACAGAGCTGACGAGCAAGTTTGATGAAGCTATGAAACTATTGCAATCAGTAGAATTGGGTTACCCTAAAACAAACAGGAGTCTTGACAATCCAAAAAACCCAATCTTTGAAAAAAGATGGGAAACGGCTTATACATGAAGCTAGGACATCAACTAGTCAAAAGACTGTAACCACAGTATTTGACAAAGTCAATCAATTGGCAAAAATATTTACAAAAATCAACATTATACCAAAGGCAATTCACGGGTATTCCACTACCTTGAAGGATTTACTTACTCTTCTTATAGAAGGACCAAATGAAGAATTTTTGACAGATCATACAGGCATCTATCTACGCCTAACTTGTTTACAAGGATGCCATCCCGAAATTGTCAAAAAATTGTTCCAGTTTGGTTCTCTTGCTCTTTTATACCTCTCACCCACTTTGAAGGAAATTATTCTTTTACCACCTGAAATAGGAAAATCAGTAAAAGAATACCTTACATGAAATTCAGGATTTGCAACTAAGCAAAATTTCATTCTGCTGCTCTAGAAATTGTTACACTTCCTGATACAATCCAATGAAAAGAAAAGTGTAGCATTCACTTGATCGAAACAAGGTTAGCAGGAAAAGACTTCCAATAACTTTTGATATTTCTCAGAAGTCCAAGTCATATCTTCATATTGACGATATGAAAAAGTTTATTCATTATCGACGAGCTTTGGTCATGAAAGTTCTAGTCAAGACGGCCCAAGTGCAGGAAGAAAAAGGAATCTGGTGGCATCATGCTTCTACCACAAAATGTGCAATTATTAGTTCACACAAATAGAAGACCCTATAACTTTAGGGAAATTACAAGCCTTCATCAACAGGATTGATCAAGGGAGCATAAAGAATGATCCAGAAATTGACAAAATATACTGTCAGCTCATAAAGCACCAAGTAGGGACATGTGTTGTATGTGGCAGACTCTCTATGGAAGAACCAAAAGAATGACTCAAAAGTTTTTCAAATCACAAAAGCACACAAAGGAGTAGGACCACTCACACATGTCAAACCATGCCTACATCCAATGTAAAAAACAGAATATGAAAAGGAATATGATTCCTCTCCATATGATAGGACCATACAGGACAAATAAGCAAGACAAAGCTTGCACATCAATAATGTAAAGACGTAGATTCTGAAGGCATATGTATCTGCTAACAGAAGTCCTATCCCTTCACTCACTACCGCACTATGCGGAAAAGCTGAGGATAAGACCAAATAATAGTCACCTATCGCCACCTTTTTGAAAAACAACAACTAGCTCGCATCCATTACCAGCTGATTGTTTGTCTCCTTGCAGTAATATAAAGTGGACAACAACTGCCACTAAAGTAGGCCACCGGTCCTTCTCAAAGGACGAGCCACGTCTATAAAAGCCTGCCTCCTCCCAACACTAGGGGCATCAGCGAAAAACAAAAGCGGACAGGAAGAAACAGAGAAGTTCAAGAAGTCTGTACTCTAACGAAATGTCTAGTGAAAAACATGGCCTTTGAGAAGAGAAACACCTCTCCTCTAAAGGGTGTAAAATTTCTTCATTCAAAGAAATAAAGTCTCCAACTTTGTAAGTCTATGGTTTTATAGTTTTTATCCGTTTTTGTTTTATTCTTTTATTCTCGTATTTGTAGTTTATGCTTGATTGTTAATCTATTCTATTTTGAAGTGCCACTATGGGAAAGTACCACTTTAGGCTTGAGTGCCACGTTAGGGAAAACCCCTTAAACGCGGTCAAGAGGATATGAAAATAGGAAGGAAACACTAGGCAAGGGAATAATGGCAACCAAAGGCTACCAAACGCATAGAACTCATTGAAGAACATGGTACTTTAAATATGTTCTTATATATATATATATATATATATATATATATATATACACTCTCTCGCTTTCTCTCTCTACACACACACACACACACACATATATATATATATATACACACATACACACATTCTCTCTCTCTTTCTTTCTCTCTCTCTCTCTCTCTCTCTCTCTCTCTCTCTCTATATATATATATATATATATATATATATATATATATATGTTGTAGATATATATAGAGGGGGTGTGTGTGTACATATGTATGTATATATATATATACACAAACACACATTCTCTCTCTCTCTCTCTCTCTCTCTCTCTATATATATATATATATATATATATATATATATGTTGTAGATATATATAGAGGGGGTGTGTGTGTACATATGTATGCATGTATGCATATACATTCATGTATGTACCTGTTTTATCTATGATAAACAGTCTCGCCTAGACAGGTGTTAGGCGCAGAAAGAGATGCAGTCAACATGTCTGATGCCCTCAGCAGTACCGGGCCATTTTTGTCCAAATATGGACGCATACCTAGCTCACTTCAACATCGAGTCAGGTGCAGTCATCCCGTATCAAGAACTAAAATCATCCACTTTTAATAGGGTTAGAGTTCGATAGAACCCCATATCAACTGGTCAACTATTACTGGTTGCCACAGTCGCCTCCCTAGTCCTGAAATCTCCAGTTCATTATTCATGTGATCTCCAGCAACATGCTTCTGTCTCTAAGTGGCAAACCACCAAACTCCAACATTGTGTTTCCCTCTCCAACCGGCAAACCTACGTTCTCTGGTGAACTGTCCGTTGTTTGGTACCTGTTTTCATCTCACTTGTTTCCTTTCTTCATCTTGTTTCCATTTGATAGCATGTTTTTCTTTCACTGTGCTTTGTTGCTTATATTTTGGAGTCTTTTCTGTGTTTGGTACCTCATTCACTTTTGGTTAAGACTGCATTTTCTGTACAGATCCTACACTCGTTATGAGAGACTGTTTATACAGCTATAAACTTATAACAATAAAACTGTTACATATATTAGATGCTGTTTAGCCTGTTTTACTGCATATGGTTTCTGTTTCTGTGATCTGTGGACTGTTTTGCTGCATAGTGCATCATTTGCTGCTTCTCCTATTCTGTTAATGCTGCATGAGTGCATGAAGTAGCTGCTTATCTTACATATGTATATGTTCCTTACATATATGCTGTTATATACACATAGAACATGCTGTTTTGTTGGAATAGTGCATACTTATCTAGTTATTATATTAGAATCATTAGAATGATATCTTTTTATATTGTTAACTGATGGAATTATCTTTTATGAGACCTTTTGTATGCTTTGAAGGGCCTAGTTCATGTGTATTAGTGCACATCATAACCACAAATATTGTTCCTAGATTTTTATTGGCAAGGCTTTTCTCGGGTATTTTTTTGCAAAGTAGTTTTTCGGGAAATTCTTAGGGTAATCTCCACAGTTTTTTAAAAAATAACAATAAAATAGGTAACAATAAAATAAATGGCAAGCTCAGAAGAAGACATAAAAACTATCTAAATAAAATGATATAAACTATGCTGCCTTTGAGATGATAGAAGAATGATGATAAAATGTAATTTGTGATCATAGAAATGCTCCTCAGTCCTCACTTTGCATAAAAGTGGAAAAACAATGAAACCAAATAAATAAGAAAAAAACATCCAGGCTTGCTCCCAGCAACGTTGCACACTGGTTGCTTACTTGCATCTCACGTTTGAAATGAAAATACTTGCTTCTCACGTTTCAAATGAAAATAAAGTGAAAGCCAGGGCCTAAAGCCCTAAAAACATGTTAATTACCTGTTTTCCCATTTAAAAAAAGTACATGCCAAAAAATGCCCCTTCAGCTCTCCTTTTAACATTGGTTGTCCTTTAAAAAAAGCACCCATGTGCTTGATAGAAGTATTAGAACATTTTTATATTGTAGAGAATGCCCTCATTTCACCAAATGAAAAAAATACACAAAAAAAGAATGATAAAAATGTGATAAAAACACAATCGTTTTACCAAAATAGCACATCCTTTTCACGCTTTTATCATTTTTTGTAAAAACTCATAAATGTTTAAAATGTCGTGATACTTGTGGCTATGATTCATATGATATTTTGAGCTTTAATGGCTCTTATTTTATATTTTTGTATTTTTACATCATATTGACCCATAAAGGCTTGTTATCCTTGTGCACAACAAGTGAAAATTCATAGAAGTTTTGGAGTTTTTATTGCACAAGAAAGTCTTCTACTAAGGTAGCATTTTCACTTCAACATCTGAAAAATGTGATGTCGCTGCCCACTGAATTCAAGCTCATAGATTAGATAATTGCCACATCCAGCCAGAAAGCTTGAAACCCATATCAAGGGATAAAGCACTATTGTTTAATGAATGCCCAAGCTCACAAAACAGACATATGAATAGGAAAAGTGACAGGGTGAAGAATTCTAATAATACTAGGATTAGGAACACGCAGGAGCCGGCTCACTTCCAACATAAATTTAAGCAGAAGAAACCCATGAAGAAGATTTTTGTGCTTGGAGTGTTGTTTATAGTCATTTTTATCATTTTGTCATGTTTTGAACCTTTATTTGTATCCAAGATCCACATCATATGTAAGTGGATCTAGAACTACCTTAGTCTTGATTCTTGAACCTCTTGCATGGACCAAGATCCAAGATCCATCCCTTTCCCCATTTAAAGGGATGTGGGCCTCATTTTGTAAACAGAGTTGATGATGAAATGATATTCTAAGTTGTTTTCTTAGTATTTCCTGTTGAGTTTTGGTTATTTTGCTTAATCCAGAATTAGTTTTAATAGGTTCAGAGCTTAGTCGTTACAAACCTGCAGGATAAGGAACTGAAAATCCTAAGCGATTTACAAAAGAATGCTACAGAACTAGGAAACAGGAATAGATGCATCTCTAGCTGAAAGACCTAGACCTAGTAACCCTGATCAATGTCCTGTCTATGATATATAGTAGAGAAGTATAATCATCTTACAACCCCTTGCTCATTATTTGTCTTGCTTTTGCATTATTTTATTATCTCTTATCCATGTCGTAAATTCCTAATATCACATATACTAGAGAAGGATACGATGAGATAAAAAGCTTGGCTTATTTCACTGTGTTGCTAATGTAGGTTTCAGTGAACTTAGCAATATGCATGAAAAGAGACATCTGAGGGCAAATCACAGCTATCTTGATGCTAGAAAATATGCAATATACAAAACTGAAATAGCATGATGTAAAAAAGACATCAAGTAAGCTTTTGGTAGTCCTTGAAAGTAAAAAAGATGCAATATAGAAAATTGAAATAGCATGATATAGAAAAAAACATCAAGTAAGCTTTTGGCAGTGCTTGAAAGTAACAGTGCTCGTGATAAAGTATATCCAAGATTCGCCACACTGAAGGGTATGACAAAGAATTTATCCTTTTAGAGATGCTGGTGCAGAAGCAGATAATATATACAGACAATATCACATCAATTGCAACCTAACAACGGATAAAACAATATTATACACCATACTAAAATGCATAAAATTAATTAGAAAGTACCCGTTGTTTTTTCTTGAATTCCTCCCAAGTTATTGTATGAGAAGTATTAAGGCTTGCCAGGCGAGCAGCATGCCACTCTGGTGAATGAAATGAACCATCCATCTGCGACTGTCCTCATTAGCAAAATTCCAAAGAAACAGACCAACAAAAATGTAACAGAACAGGATAAAGAAAAGATAGACAGCAAATAGGCAAATTAGAGGAAAAAATACACAATCTAAAACTTTCTACACAAAAGACAAAAATAGCTGAGAATTCACAATGGATTGACTGGATAGGACTATCAGTGTTAGCAGCCATGGTTTATATCAGTGTCTATTGGCCCTTATAGAAAAGTTGAATGTTTCTGCATGAACCTCGATTGTTATTACTTGTTGAACAGCCAAAGGCTTGGCTTAGCATGGATATACAAGGTGAAGTCGTAGCAATAACCACTTGCAGAAGGTGAGGATCAATCCTAACTGAGGTCAGCTGGTAGAAATTTTACATGCAATTAAGTTTCAGAAAGCTATAACTGCTCAGCAATTTAAATCAATTAGAACGAAAGGGCTCTTGTTAAGAAGGGTTAATCATATATCACAAGCTTGAAAATGAATGTAAGGCACCTTGAGACACGATCTGAAAAAAGGGAACTCGTAACAGATCAAAATGATATTAGGTTGAAAGGAGATCATAGGTACAGGCTCAGATGACCTTGAGTCCAGCCATGCTCGAGTATTGAATGACTCCAAATGTTTTAAGACCCATATGGAAAGCAGGTGGCACAAAGGCACAAGTTTTCTCATCATTTTAAATACAAAGCCACCATGGCTCATCCGACCCAGTATTACTAGGGATGCAGGGCAATTCCAAGATGTTTCCTAGGTGGTTTGCCTAACACATGCAATTGGTTTAGGATCTAAATCTTGTTTCAGTCAGATTATAAGCTCTCTCAATGCAGGATCACACGAGCTAGTGTTTAAGGGTCTGCAAAGACCCTCAGAGTAACAAGTAAAGGAAAGATCATGAAGACTATAAGTGTTTAAGCTATAGAAATTTGCATGGGCCTTGACTGCAGAGGGTTGAAAGAGAATGTACGCATTGCATCATGACATACTATCGGCCTATAAGCAACCAAAAGAATATGTTTTCTAATAACATTAAAGAAAAGAACAAAATGAAGAATGCTAAGCATGGTAGTGTTCAAAAATAAGGAACTTTCACGAGCATCCACAAATAGGATGTCAAAGGTAAGGAACTCGCCAGAGATGATGACCAAAATTGTTCTTTACTTGTATGTCTTAGTAATTGTATATAAGTCATTTATTTCTACATGTCACAATCGACGAATCAATATGACAACAGCGGGCTTATGGCAAGTGCATATCTTCTTCAATTGGGCCTACTTTTTTGTCCACTGGAACGATTATGGCCAAAAATATACTCTGTTGATGGTGTTAATTTTGAACTTTATAGGTTGAAGAAGTGCCTTAATAATTTAGTTTGTAAACTGCCTGCACTTCTGATCCATGGTTATTTGGTTGTTTTTTTAACTAAATACAAAATTCAAAAGCATGGTATGCTACACTAGTACAGCTTCCCTAGCATCATATATCGTAATACCACACTGGGTATGGCCTCGTGGATCTAAGAATATGCTGCCATGGAACCTTAAAAAGTGTTTAACTTTCTCCCACTGCAAACTTAAAAGTAAACATTCTACAAAATCGATGAGCTTGAGCCCTTAACCTACCATTTGGATCATAACTAACTACGCACCCTAGAGACCAGCATGCACGATCATCTGTCTCTCCAGGAAATCAATCATCAGTCTGCCGAACGTAGTCCATTTCACCTGCAGGGTGATCTCTCACCTTTTTTTACTTTATCAACATCCATTAAAATTATACTGTATCTATCCCACCAAGTACTTCCAATCGGAAAGCATCG